>NC_062216.1:40293175-40893175 GCF_902686445.1 Sciurus carolinensis | reverse complement strand
AATACATCTTTAACCAAATGTAGACAGCTCTCATTTTTCCCTGTAGAAACAAAGTGTAATCTCCATAAAAAAGATATCATTGTTCACTTTTTATACTACTTAC
This sequence comes from Sciurus carolinensis, assembly GCF_902686445.1. Lineage (NCBI taxonomy): Eukaryota > Metazoa > Chordata > Mammalia > Rodentia > Sciuridae > Sciurus > Sciurus carolinensis. Next base: position 40,893,072 of record NC_062216.1, on the reverse strand, counting down.
ATAATTTAATATTATGCTAAGTGTAAAAGATATGGTATTTACTAAATATATTTGGAGGTAAGGGTCTTAATAATGTGTAGTCAAAAATTCTACTAACCAAATTATTTAACACTAATGGACTTCAAACCAAGTCAGACTTGAAGACAATTATGAAATGTTTTTGCTGAGAAATATCGACCTCTCAGATATCTAAACATTGAATAACTTTGCCCTCCAAAGGATATGTATTTATTTTCCATGTTTTCAAACTTTTATCATGTTCACAAGTATATTTAAAATGAAAAGACCATAGCAAGAAGTGCTGCAAATGATGAAGTGTTCAAAGTTATTGAGAGGTTATTTATACATTGCAACATGTTAGTCATATGTGGAGCAAAGTAGATCTCCAGACTTCTGAGATTATAACACAAGAAGATGTATCTATCAAAAGTACTGATAGAGCCAACCTCAATGAACATTCAATATTTATGTCATTTCTAAATTCCATCCTGACTCCATGCACATAATGAATAAAAGAAACTGTTTACAGTCTTAATAGAACCTCTCAAAACTTTATTTTACTGCCTTTTATCATAGTCCTTATACTTCAGATGTTTTAAAATAAAATTTTAGAGAAAAGTTGATTCTTTTATTCATCATATTTGTGAGCATGGCTATAGTTTGAATCTTGAATATTCCCCAAATACCCATGTTTAATTGAAGTCTTGGTACCCATCTTGGTGATATTGGGAGATGGGGGAAACTCTAAAAGTTGGGGCCTGGTGGGAGGTGTTTAGGTCATTGAGGACAAGCCCTCAAAGGAGATTGTGAGAGCCTGGTCTCTTTCTCTTTCACTCCCTGGCCATGAAATAGGAGGTTTTTCTCCACCAGACACTCTTGCCTTGGTGTATGACTTTCCCACAGACCTGGAAGTAATGAGGTCAAGTGATGATAGACTGAAACATCAAAACTGTAAGCCAAAATAAACCTTTTATCTTTATGAGCTACCTTAGGATTTTGTTATAGTAGTTGAAAACTTACTAACACAAACACCAACAATGAGATAAGGCTTAATATGAATACTAGAAATATAACACACAGAACAAGAGAACAATTCATACTCTCATAGGGCTTATATTTTTGTGTAATACCCACGTTTATTTTATATCTTCTTTATTAGTCAAATCATACTGATTTTCATTGGCTTAGATTATGAACATTCCTTGAAGTTTCTTTGACAGAACATTTTACTAAATAAACTATAAGGAGAGTAAGTTGTCCTCTTCCAATTGGTATAAAATAAATATTTTATCAATGAACAAGTCAAGTAATTATTTTCCTCACATATGGCTATTATTAAAAGGTTTTTCTCTTACTTCAATCTGAATATGAGTCAGATTTTATTTCTGTACTACATTTTACTCAAATCAAGTTATAACATCATTTTCATTATATGTATAATGTCATTAAGTGTTCATAGATGTAACTGACTACATATATTATAATGCTCTTTTATTAAGTATTTGTCCTTAGCTTCTGACTTCAAATTCTTCTTTAAAAGCAAAGTCCATTTATAATACCTGACTATAAATCATGCCACACTCCATTAATTTAATTATTTTAATTTTAAAAATAGAAGATTTAGGGCAAACTTGCCTAATATCTTGTTTTTATATTTGCAACAATCATTATTTATGAGATAGTAATTTTCTACTAAAGATCATTTCTGAAACATTTTAATAAATAAGGTTAGAGTATAACACTGCCTATTTTTATCTACTAAAATCATTTTAGGTGGACTGCAAACTTTGGCAAAAATTGATTGTCATTTAATTGTCAATTATTCTCTACAGGTTTTCTTCCCATTGTTGTAGTTTATCTTATTCTGATTCCATTTACATCCATTTTTTATTTTCTTTTCACTTCAAACTCTTCCCTCATTTCATTAGTTTTCTTTTATCTTGGTAGTCAAATTTTAGTGATTATATAAATAACAAAGTCAAGTTTTCTCAGATGAAATACAGAAGACTTACATTAACACTGATAAGTGAATACTGAGTAGAAATGGAAGAAATGTGAAAGTCTTCTGTATACAAAATAATTACTAATATAGAGTTTTGTACTTGGCAAAAAATCTTTAATTGTGAAATAAAAGCATTTTTATAAAATTAAAGTGAAAGGAATTCATCACTAGAAAACTTATGTCAAAATAAATACTAATGGCAGTTTTTCAAACAGAAAAGAAATAATATTAAGAATAAATGTGGAAAAGAGTAAAAGTGTAAAAAGGGAAGAACAGAAAATATGCCATTTAAGCACTATCCAAAAGAAATTCTTATGCAGCTGTGATCACACTAAACCAGGAAGGTTTGAAGGCAAGAACATCACTAGAGACAGAGATTTTTTTTTTTTTTTACTAAAAGATATAGCCCACCAGAAAGATTTAAAATTTTTTAAATTTATGTAAAACTTATGGCATAACTTCTTAAACGAATACACAACAGAGTAACAAAGTAAAAGGAGAAATGGGCAACTCCACAGTAATAGAAATAATTTAACACACATTTTCATAAGTAATAAACCAACCAAAACCAATTTAACAAATATATAAAAGATATGCAAAATAGGACTAATTAACTTGATCTTGTTGACACATCTGAAGCAGGAAAGCACAAAGTAGAAAAGTAATAGGTGCTTTTGAAATTTATGTGTACATTTATCCAAATTTATTGTAATCTGAACTATAAAACAAGGTCCAACAAAATTTAAGCACTATAATTCAGAATGTGTTTTCTGATTACAGTGTAGTTACTCTGGAAAGCAACAATAAAAGATGGATAGAATAGGTCATATGTCTGAAAATTAAGCAAAATATTTCTAAATAACCCAAAAGTAAAGGAAGAAAAACCCAATGTAAATAAGATATCTTGAAATGAATTTCATAAATATAGATCTCATATTTGCTTTTATGACATGTTTTTATGACTCCAACTTTTTAGTATAATTTGAGATCAGATATTACAGTGCCTCCAGGATCACTCCTATTTCTCAGTATTATTTTGGCTACTTTGTGTCTTTTATTCCTCCAAATAAATTTTAGCAATATAAATTTTTCTAGTTCTGTGAAAAATGTCATCAGTGTTTTGATGCAGATTGCATCGAATATGTATATAATTTATGGCAATATGTCCATTGTGACAAAATTCATTCTGCCTCCAAGAATTTGGGAGGTTTTTCTGTTTTCTAAGGTGTTTTTAAATCTTATTTCAGAGTTGAACAATTTTTATTATAGAGCTCTTTCATCTATTTAGTTAGATTTATTCTCAGATACTTTTCTAGGTTATTGTGAATGGAATTGTTTTCTTGATTTCTTTCTAAGTGGATTCATTATTAGAGTATAAGACTAATGGAATATTACAGAACACAAAAGACAAATCCACATAGTGTTATCTGATCCACGACATATGTGTCAAAACATGTCGGATAAAAGATGGTCTTTTAACTAATAATGTTATGAAAACAGGATATATCTGTGTAAAAGAATAAAACTAGATCCCTATCTCTTGCTCAAAGATCTTGGAATTAGACCAGAAACACTAAAACTGCTAGAAGAAAACATAGGCTCAACAGTCTGAAATACTGGTAACATGCATTGACTTTATTAATAAGACTTTCAGAGCTCAAGGGATAAAATCAAAATTCAATAACTGGGAAGTCATCAAATTAAAAGACTTATGCACTGCAGAGGAAACAAGAGCATGAAGAGAAAGCCAATAGAATGGGAGAAAATCTTTGCTAGTTACTCTTCAGTTAGGGGATTAAAATCCAAAAAATATTTTTAAAAATCATAAAATTTAGCTCCCCAAAAACTTAATAACCCAATCTGTAAATCAGCATGAGAACTAAACACATTTCTCAAAATAATATAAATGACAAAATAACTTTTGAAAACATATTCAACATCCCTAGCAATCAGGAAAATTCAAATAAAAACTACACTGAGATCTCATTTCACTACAACTAGAATGGTAATCATAAACACAAATAGCAATAATTGCTGGTGAGGACACTGGAAAATAGGTACACTTATACATTGTTGGTGGGACTGCAAATTAGTACAACCACTTTGGAAGGTAGTTTGGAAATTCTTCGAAAGACTAAGAATGGAACAACTATATGACCCAGGTATCCCACTTCTTGTTATTTATCAAAAAAATCTGTAATCAGCATACATGCATATGAATACTATAATTAGTATTGCATGTATATGAATGTTTATAGCAGCACGATTCACAATAGCTAAGTTATAGAAACAGCCTAGGTGCCATCAATAAATGAATGGATAACAGTGGTATATATACACAATGGAGTTCTCTTCATCCATAAACAAGAATGAAATTATGTCATTTCCTGGGAAATGGGTCAAATGGGAGAACATCATGCTAACTGATAAGCCAGACTCAGAAAGGCAAGGATCAAATGTCTTCTGTCATATGCAGAAGCTGGAGAGAGAGGTTGAAAAAAAGAATTAAAAAAAAGTGGAACTTCATGAAAATAGAAGGAAGACCAATAGAATAGAGGAGGGGAATAAGAAGAAGGGAGGGTATTGGGGAATGAAATCTACCAAATTATGCTATGCCCATATACAAATACACCACAGTGAATCATGCATACACACACACACATATATGCATAAATATATGTATATGTACATATACATACACATATACATACATATACATGTATATAATTATAAATGCATCAATTGAAATAATAATAATAATAATAATAGAAGAGAAATCAATAGAATAAATGGATCTGAGGAAGGTTGGAAGGGAAGAAAATGGAAGGTACTGGGAAATGAAATTGACCAAATTATTTAATATGTATATAAAAATATGATATAATAAATCCCTTTATTATGTATAATTAGAATACATAAAAATAAATTTTAAAAAATACATCTCAAAGTTTGTGGGAAGAAGGTAAAGTTACATTTTAAAGAAAGGTATTGCACTAAATGCACATATTAACTAAAAGAAAGATTAAAAACTTTCTAAAGAAGTTAGGAAAGTAGCAGTGAATTAATTATGAAGAAAGTAAGAAGCAAATGCAAGTTAAAGTGCTAAAATTAATTAGAATTTAAAAAATGATAATCACACAATAGAAAAATTCAAGGGCTAAAGTATATTCATCATTATACTTCCAACCCACTTTTTTGATGGAAAAGATCTCTATCCCTATCAAAGAAGAATGAGGCAGAAAGAGTCATGGGAACAGGAATGTCTTTAGGAAAAAATAAAAAATAAAACTTACTTAATAATAAAATAGAGTATAAATCCAGCAATGCAGGTACCTCTGCTGCTTTCAAAGGACTTAACTCATTTTGGAGATTAGAGGAAGAAGCAGTTGACAGTGGCTAAGCATGAGTATTTGCCAATGATAAACCCCAAGAAGTACATTGACTTGATTTTTTACAAATATATAAAGGTAAATTTACTGAAGAAAATATCTTTTAGACAAATGGTACTGGAAAAATTGGTATCCATACAAAAAAAAAATGAAAGAAACAAACAAAACAACACTTCACACTTTGTACAACATTAAAAAATAACCTCCAGAAAATTATACATCTGTATGTAAAGCCAAAAATCAGCAAATTTTTAGAAGAAATTTTTTGAGAACAACTGTGAGTTTGAGGGAGGAAAGAATATATAAGCAGAAAAATGTAATCCATCAAATAAAACAAAGATAAAAAGGCATTTCATTAAAGTTAATGATATCTACCTTTCAAAAACATTGTTAAGAGAAAGAAAAGATGAGCCACAAGATATGAAGAAATACTTAGGAATCACCTATTAAAGATATTGTGTCCAGTGGGGTTGAATTGTGAATAGTTCACCCCAGTCCAGCTTCATCTTAATAAATTGCAATTGCAGTGACACTGTTCCCAGGTAAGTGTCCTATTTCCAAGTAAGGTCCCATGGTTAGGATCAATACATCCTTTGGCAGGGAAAAAGCCAACACATTATATTTACATGTGTCAAAACATCAAATTGTACACTATAACATGTATAGACTGCTTTATTTACCATACCTCAATAAAATCCTTAAGAACTGTGGAGGGGAGGGGTGGCAGTTCTTATAAGCAAAATACATAAGAATCATCCCAACTCTAAATCTAATAAGAAAGCAATCACATAGCAATAAAAGAATAGCATGTGCATCACCTGGAAGAAATTGAAATTGAAAAAGGACAGGTCATTAAGAGAGTGACCTCATTAGAGGCTCACTTGGGGAAGGAGGGAAAGTTGTCAAGAAGACACAGAGCATCATGATTTTGTCCATGGGGTATCCCAGTACGTGTCTGATGTACAACAGGCTTGAAAACTTCTCAGCTAAAAATGAGTCACACACAAGGCCAAGTTTTGAAAGCACAAAACAATATTCTGTGTGCTCAAATTTTAAAGGTCATTTTAGAACAGGGCAATGTGCTTCAATCAACTACATAAAAGAAAGAGATACCACCAGGGGTTAATTTATAATGTTAATCTGCAGCACAAAATCATAAATTTGATTTAAAATAAGAAAATTAAAAAAAGGTTGAGTCACAGTGATCATTAAAATAATTTTATGGAAATTTATGAATATATTTTATAATTTGACAGAGTAAAATTTAAAATAGAGGTTTTTACTTGATCCAAAATCTCTGATTTTTTTTTTTTTTTTAAGGTAGGGTGCATTCAGAGAATGACAATGAAATGTGTCATTGAATGTGATTTAATTAGACACAACATGGAAAGATTTTAAAAATTATCTTTTACCAAACAATAGAGACATAACCAGAAAAATAGATTTAATAGAGGATTTTAATGTCTTTCAGTTTAAAATATGTACCAAACATTATCTAGGCATAATTTCTGAGAAATATTTTGCATAACCAAAAGTGAAATTTCTCACTTTTAAAAGAAATAACTGGATCTGTTTGTTCTTGATCTTTATTAGTAATATTGGTCCATTTATAATTCCCAAGTTTTTCTTTTTTCCCTCCAAGATCTCTTTTGTTCTAATTTCATGACATTACTCCTAAAATTTTTCTGTATCTACTTACTTGATGTCTGGCCTGGTAGTTGATTTATTGGTCTGTTATAGCCTGTTGGGCTTAGATCAGATATGACTGAGACTACAACTACATTTTGAGTCCAGAAGTGATGTGTTATATCCTGATATCTTAGCATTTAGTACATGATGATGCTCAGAGAGACACATACTTTTTCATGAATGGAGTTAAGTTGTTGAATGTTGTCTGTAGCTCTCATCTATGCAAGGTCTAATGTAGACCAGGGCTGGGCTTGTCACCCAATTAACCTGTGTTGATAACTGCAGCTGGAGTTCAGCACTAACATTTGGATATTTATGGAACATCCTTCTATGTGGCATTCAAAATTTTCACTGGACGAAAATTCCTTAAGGACTGAGTTAGAAAAATATGTTTCATCTTTATCAGTCTTATGAAACTAAATTTTGATTCATTATTCTTTTGTCTATCCCTAGTTTTCCTAAATTTCAGTAATTGTGAAAGTCAATTTGTTCTACTTCTTAGGCATTTACCAATGGAGAACTGTCTTTAGGGGCTCTTTGAAGATTACGTTAAATGTAATTATCTAGTCTCAAGTGAGTAAGGCCCTAATTACTTTTGATAAAAGGTTCCTGAATGATAAACAATGAATGTACATTCAATTTGTTTTACTCACACAGCAACCAAGGAAAACGTTCACTGGCAGAAATACAATGTATGGTTTAATTTGATATGCAATGAATATTTTCAACAAGTCTAATTCCAACCTCCTAGAGAAAAGACTAATCTTCTTTTGTCACCAACACAATAGGTCAATAATTGCATTTATATTTCTCAAGTGGCCTTTGCTATGTTTCTTTGAATAAAATCACTGGTACATAATCAACACTTATCATGCATAATGTGATATTCAAATGTAATGTTACATTTATGTATTTCTCAAAGCAAGGATATAAGTTAAATTTCTGTTATTTACATTAATTAAAAAATCAGGCAGCTGGGTGTGGTACCCCACACCTGTAATCCCAGTGACTGGGGAGGCTGGCACAGGAGTATTGCAAGTAACTTAGTGAAGCCCTAAGCAATTGAGCAAGACCCTGTGTCCAAATAAGAAACAAAAAGAGCTTGGGCTGTGGCTCAGTGGTTAAGCATCCCTGGGTGAGCGTCTGGATTCAGTTCCCAGTACAAAATTTTAAAAATAGGCATAGAAAGCTCAGTCAGTGCTAAGACTGTGTGGAAAATCTTACGTGAAACTTGCAATTTTGTGTGAAACTGTGGTTAACACCCAATACTTAGGAAAGTTTTGTATCACCTTCACTAGGTATCCAGTGCTTGTCTGATAAAAAATTCAAAATGTGCAGTTTAGGTGTTATGTTTCTTGACTTAATTGTTGGGTGACTCTTTACATTTACTCTTTCTGGTTGCCTGACTTGGTCTTACATCCATAGTCACCACATGTGTGTACATCTGTGAGGGCAAATGAGCAACTTTTCCTTCCCAGGCTATTAACCTTAATATATTTTATTTTATCTCTCTCACTTGAGCAATGTTCTGAGTGTATACTCAGAAACTACAAAACCACATGAGGCTCCTTTTGGAATGGATCTCTCCTTTCCTGGTTTCCTAAAGATAATTTCAAAACTTTAGTCAGAAGTCATAAACAGGAAGTCCATGTGCAAACACAGTCAATGATGCATTTCTATCTCAATGATTGCAGAGCATTGTATTGTTTTGTTTTTACCTCTGTGGTAGTTTTCTGTTTGTTTGTTTTGTTTGTTTTTGTTTAGGGGGGTTGTTGGGGGTTTTTTCGTTTGTTTGTACTGGGGATTGAAGCCAGGGAAGCTTTTCCACTAAGCTATATTCACAGTCCTTTATTTATTTTTCGTTTTGAGCCAGGATCTCACTTAATTTCTGAGAGCTGTGCTAAATTGCTGAGGTTGACCTTGAGCTTGTGATCCTCCTGCCTCAGCCTTCCAAGCTGCTAGCATTACGGGTTTGCACCACCACAGCCTCTAAAGTATTTTTTAAATCAAATAACTTCACATTTTAAAATTATGAAATCTCAAACAGTAACCTAGCTTCTTCTGAACATTTTTGAGATTTGGCCACACAATCTACTTTCTACAAGGCAGGAATCTTCCAGCTGTGAACAATGACTGACCCATGACAAGTACACGTTAGTTTATCACTGATGTCAACAATTGCTATTTTTCTTACCCTGACCCACTTCATCTATGTTACTTGCTTCTGCAAGTCTGAGAGTGTAATGTATGATTAACATGAATCCAAAGAGTGTGAGAGGTAAATTCTGAAAGACCTTCACACTGAGGAACCCTGGGGTCTAATAAATTGCCTTTACCATCTCTCTTTTCTTTCTACCAATACAGGACTATTGTTAAATTCAGGGCTGGTTCCTGATAAAATTCCAACATAGTTAAAATTTACTTTCTATTAGCCTATTTCTAATTTATATCCCCATTTGCAACCTATTTCAATTTATGTGTGCATATATAATGTATGCATTTAAATATAAATACATTATATATATATAAACTCACATTATATTTTATAATTTTTTGTTTTTGTGTCCTTCTATTTGAATTATAAAAGACTTGTGAGCTAGTAAAATATATAGCATGATGGAATAAATTAATAAAACTGAAGAAATATGGTAAGAGGGAAAATTGGAGCAGGGCAGAAAATAGGCCCCCTAATGCATAAGTAAGTTGTATAACCTATCTCTACAGTTGACTACCTTGCTCTGGGATTAAGTCCTTCTATAAGTTAAATATGTGATTGTGACTAAGTAAGGTTAAGTTAACCCAAAGGAAGCATGAGAACAATTTTGTTGATCCTTATGTCAAAATTAGCGGTGGCCATGTTGTATACTGAGACCCAGGTCCCAATACCATTTCAGAGGTAAGATGGAGTCTGGGGTCATTTGGGGCCTAGAATTTGCCATAGTTTCCTAGGAGTGTCTACAGAAGAGGAGATTTGGAATGAGAAGAATTTGAAGTTGACTCTGAGACCATCATCCTCTTGGTATTGGTGAAGTCAGGAAATTCAGAAGTTCCAGGTGAATGAGTTGAAGCATCCCAACCAATTGAAGTTGGGATGTGCAGGGATGTGCTTGTGCTTAACTAAGCTCTGAAGAAACTAGAAGGTAGTTCAACCATGGACTTCAGTGGGTTGTCCTGTTGGATCTATAGTCTAAGAGCTCAGTAGTTGCAAAAGGGTTAGGTAAGAAAGTGTGGCAATCTACTGGAATGAATTTAGAGGATGAAGTTGGATACCCAGGTCATGAAAGACAGGGCAAAGGGAAAAGTGGGACAATCAGTAATGGTTAAATGAAAATTGAACCTTCTGGAGTTGACATGGCATGCCAAGTCCAGTAATTTCTTGCCATCTCCCTCACACTGTCTCCTTTCAGCTTATCCCAAGGTTCATTTGTCCTTACATGTAATGCTCATGGATAAACCTGACCCCTCCCAACCTCACATCTTCCATTAACAATTCTAAGTGGCAAAGCTTCAACATTCATGGGCTTCTCAAGAGAACATTTTGAGGGGATCTTCTTATGCTTTACATAAGATTTAACAGTCTAAGAGAGTTTTGAATTTTTTGTATAATTTTTCTGACAGCATTTCTCACTTCATCTTTCCCATTGCCTGAAGGAACAGGGTTGGAGCTGTAATCCACCCTTGTTACAGCTCTACCTTCCTTTGTTTTCCACAAGGCATAATTCTTATCTGCAGTGACTTTTGGTGCTTCTCATTTTGTGTTTTTTCACCTGGGTTGGCTTTAGAGCTTTTGATCTATAGATGCTTGATACAAGGAAACTTGGGAAAAAATCAGTAAAAGGCAATGAGGTTTGTGATGGAGGAGAAAATATGCCAAAGAGTTTGATAAGGAGTGATGGTAATTCAAAAAAAATTTAATTAGTGTTAATTTCTGAACAAAACAAGAGGGGACATCAGTTAAAAGAAGCAAAAAGGAAGACAAATATGGATAATCATCCTGTATTCAAACCACAAAGTTCTGGGTAGAAACAAAAATTTTTATTGGGTAGGATATACATACCTATATCACATATTCTTTGGCATTTCACGAAAAAGAAAGTGAAATACATCTACTATCAAAATATTTTATTTCTCTGTGCCTTTCCACATGTATTTTCGTCTAGAATTTACATGGCTTAAAATTGAGATTTCTGGTAGTGACCAAACAGGATGACTGGTTCAAGTTATTTAAGAAGTACACTTTCAGTGACCTTTAGGAAAATTAACTTTATTTAAATATAGCTTTATAATGGTAATGTGAACTGGAATAGTAGAAAAACTTCATTTAGTATATTTAAAAAAATCTAATATCTCTATTCTTTCTAATGATTTTTTCCAGTATTTAAAATCAAAAAAATTTTGAGGAGTGTTATAAAAGTGTGGTTGTAGCACAGTATAGGGTTTGCCAATTCAAACTTCCTGCATTTTTAAATTGATTATTCCATTTACAAAGGCTGTGTTATCTTCTAGTTAGTACTGTTCCTGTGCTTCAGTTTCCTCATTTGTGCCATAGTGATACTAATAGCAAATCCTTTATATGTTACAGAGATTAAATAAGATATATGGAAAGTTATTAGAGAAATACCAGGGACATATTAAGTCCTCAATTTATGTTAGTTAATGTTATCTTAATTGTACTTCTTGGGATACTTTAGAAAAATTTCATGACATTAAATACTTAATGTGCTGGTGAGGTGGCACATGCCGGTAATCCCAGAGGCTCAGGAGGCTGAGGCAGGAGGATCTTGAGTTCAAAGCCAGCCTCAGTAACAGCGAGGCACTAAGCAACTCAGTGAGACTCTGTCTCTAAATAAAACACAAAATAGGGCTGGGGATGTGGCTCAGTGGTCAAGTGCCTCTGTTCAATCCCTGGTACCAAAATATATAAATAAATAAATGCTTAATGAAAAGAGGATTTAGCAGTTTGAAAACTAACTTTATTCATTTATTTAGTGCTCTAAATGACTTATTGTGTTTATTCTTTCATTTGACAAATATTTACTGACCACTTAAGTTCTGATAAGCCTACTATATATGATAGGACACTAATATGCTTTAGATCCTTAATGTCCTCAAAACTCCATATGTTTAAGACTTGGTGGCCCCCTGTGACAACTATGAGTTAATAGAAACTTTAAATGGTGGGCCTTAGTGGAAAGAAGTTAGGTCCTTTGGGGCATGATTTTGAGGGAATACTGAGAATGCACCCCTCCCTTGGATTCTCTCTTTGCATCCAATCCACTGTGAGTTGATCAGTTTTAATCCACCACCTACTCCTACCTCACCACAGGCCCCCAAATAATGAATGAACAACCATGGAATGAAAACCATGAGCCAAAATAAACCTTTCCTTTTTTAAGTTGATTATCTCAGGTATTTTGTCATAGTGAGAGAAAGCTGACTAACACAGACCTGTACAGAGCATACAGACACATTGCCTGTCCTTGTGTAACTGATTGGCTGCTCACAAGATACAGGAGGTCCTGTATGACTGGGAAATTTTGGAGAGAGTTCAGAGACCCTTTGCTTATAAAAAGTGGATGACCAAGAAGTAGGTAATTACTCCAAGTCATCATCTAACAAATACTACTAGTAAGGTTCCTCTGGACTCACATTTAAACTTCTTGATATGAATCTGAAATAAATTAACTTTAAATAAATGCTCCATTACAGCATGTAATGATAGAGTGAAGCTCCATTGCTTTTAAAGTTTTTAATCATGCAGTGGGGTTTGCCCTGAAATTGTCAGTCAACTCTCCCTCCTGATCTCACCCATTCACCTGCTTCCCTATGTCATTTATAAACAATGATATCTGCAATTACTCCCCAGTATTCTACTTTTTCTAAACCATATGATTTTGTTCTTTTTGTTGTTTAAAGGCTTCTATGTACAAAAAATAAAAACAGAAACAAAAGTGAGCATTTTATTACATCTGTTCCTAACATTTGAAATTTGCTGCATTTAAAACAACTAATTATATAAAAGAATGTTTAAAGTCATTCTCTTCATTTTTCCTGTAGCACTCCATGTGGACTTAAATGGACTAATTTTCTTTTCCTTTTTTCCACGTTATTTCAGAGACAGAGTAGAACTGAAATCTTGGTGAAAACCATATCACTCAAATAAATTATCAGAAATAATTATCTTTAAGGCAGAGTACACATTATAAGTAATAGAATACAATTTATTCAGGCTGGCTTTTAGATAACTAAATTGGAATTTTAAAAATCTGATTATATATAGACAAATCCCACCCTTCTCTTTTATTCTGTCAAAAAGTATTTGTATGCTTCAACCAGCTTGAGAAATTCACATTAGGTACTTGAATTTAAAATATTTGCTTTACTTTTACCAACACCTCCCAAGAGATTAAGCACTATAAAAATATTTTAGGTTCTATCCTAAATGATTTTTCCAAACTGCCAAAAGTTCTTCCCCTGATTTAATAGCTCAAATGAGTTCTCTTAGAGGAAAATGGGAGTCAGTTTACTTTAAAAAAGAAAACGTATTGTCATAAAGTAACAAGGCCATGAATCTGTGGAACATCTCTTCAAAATATTAGTTCCGTACTTCTCCTAATAATCTTTAGATTAAATCTATATATCATCCATATCTTATAAAAAGAGCATGAAGATTTCTGAACAGATATTCCCTTATAAATTGCTTATATATACTATTTCATGTCAGCAAGAAAATAGAGAATTTTTCTAATATACAATTTAATTATGAGGCTTTCATTCCAAAGAAATTATCTGAAATTTTTACAGTCTCATCGAAATCTCAAGTACTTATGCAAAGTTTGCTTCATAATATGGCATCCAGAACGAGCATTAGGAAAGTATCTTAGCAAATAAAGCTAGAGTTCTAAATCCTGATCAAAAGGATGTAACCTGCAACTCCTACCTCTTATTCCAGTTCAGTTCATTGCTGTGGGGTGACCTGGATTCATGCAACTGGAAATGAGAACAGAATATCTTTTTTTTTCTTTTTGCCAATGTCAAGGTTTTACCACTTAGAATAAGTAAGGAAAAACCTTAGAAATGATGGCTTATTTTCTAATGTCTGTGTACATGGATATTGACCATGCAAAAAAGTAAAATGTTAATTTATCCCAGGTTTAACTAGGAGATACTAAGTTTTCCGACAGCACAATTCATTCATCTGCTTGAGGATACATTTGTTCACATCATACCAATAAGTGATTTAAAAAGACAAAGCTCAACTAAAAATAAAATTCTAAAGACAAGTTATAACTGGTTAGAAAAAGATAACTATCGGTAAATTTCAAATAACAGAAGTTTTTAGATAGCATTTTTTTCTTTCATATGCTGTTCATATCAAATATTCACTCAAGAAAATTTACTTAAGAATGTACCTGAAGGCAGCTTTCTAGTTCACTCTGCAAAAATTGAATTAATCTACTGAGGGAGAAGCTGCCATGCTCTTACATTTTTAATCATCAAGCATTATAGATTCTTTGAACTTTATCACAATTTCATATTTGAAAGCTGTTCTTTTTTTTTAGTTTTGGGGAAAGTTTAAACTTGATATCATCTTCTTATCAGTAAGTGACATACCTAGATGATGTTCTTTTTGCCTGAAGCAATGTTTATTGATGGCTGCTTCATTGTTAACTCCTCAACTTATATAAAGAAGAAACATAAAACTGTAGCCTTTTAGAGATATTTCTCAACATTCAATTTTCAGGAAAACTAATTTATTTGTACTGTTTATTATCCCTTAAAGAGCCGCATTGTTCTATTTTAAATTAATTGCTAGGAAATAAAATTACCGTTTCTCATAGTAATGCCTAGATATTTCCACATATTTCCTTCCATACATTAGTTCTTAGAAAGTTTGAAGTGAAATGAGGTAGTAAACTACAATAACTGAACAAGAAATAATCAACTTATTTATGTACTTTTTTGAAAAGGAATTTTCTTGTTTTATTCGTGAATTATATATTATTTCAGATATATATTATCAACTTTTCAATCTGCCTTAATATTTTCTAGGAAATGAACATAGACAATGTAATTATATTTTGTAAATATATTTTATAGGATTCAAGATGGCGGACTAGAGGGAGGCTGCGTTCCTTCTTGCTTCATAACTCCGGTTTCAAGCAGACAATATCTATTTCTCGGCGAGGCAGTTTTTGCTGCTTATCGATCCCCTGCTGTTTACCCCATTTGTCTGCTGTGATCACCTGCAGTCTGCCAGCATATTGACGCCTTTTTTGAGTGCAGATTGCTCACTGTCAGGCAACTATCATCCGCCATTTGCCTGCCTCTGGCTGGTCCATCGCCTGCCTTACACCTATCCATCACCCAACACACGAAGTTCACCTCCTGATTGTCCGACAACAGTCAGCAAACTGATTGCCGACCGCCAAGGGAGCACCAGCTGCCTGCTGTTGCCTGGAAGTTCACTGTTACAGTACCTGCAGGTTTGATTACACGTGGCTGCCACCATTTTGAGACAACAACCAGGCCCCAAAGGACCTCTGGCCAGACTGACTGAGCCCTGTCTTCAGGACCCCTCAGCCCTACCGATCACTCCCTGCCTCTGGGGCCCTCACATTGACTGCTCCCTGCCGCCAGGACCCCCAGACCAACTGACTGTGCCCTATCACCGGGACCCCAGATCGACTGATTGCACCCAGCCTCCAGGATCCCACAACCACACCAAACACACCCGAACTCCAGGACCCCTGCCGGACCAACCGCATCCCATCTCCAGGACCTCCAGCTGACCATGTCCACACCCAGAGCTGCAGCTCCCTATTTCCCAACACATTTCAAAGCCAGAGTGGCCATCTTGGATAATCCTGGAAGCTGGAGCTCTGATCTTTAGGTGGGGCAAATCCCATCCTAAGAAACCTGCTGGAGGCTTGAAACTCATTGTCAGGTACCTCTCATGCATCAGGCTACTAAACACTGGGAGGTTTCATTACTATATGACTGTTATGCCGTAGGTTTTCTTTTTTCTCCTTATTGAAAAATTTTAAGTTTTTATTTCTTTACTTTTCTTGCTCTCTTTTCCTTTAGTTTACCTGTTCCCTCAGAGTCTCTTTCTCCCTTTTTTGCATGCTAATATCCAATGTCTTTTGATTACACTCTCACCCTTTCTATTATCTTGAACTTCTGTATATTCTTTTTTAACCCATTAACAGCCACATTCTACATCCCTCTGCATCCTCTTTGTCCTCCATTAGAAACTGCAGACCTTATTGCAAATCTGTTTGGTTTACCAAAGATAATATTTGAACTCATTCTGTTTATTATGACAATTTTGTTATTGTCCTCATAGGGGATATTTGGTCTATGATTGCACAGTGTCTGAATTGGGCACTGCTAATATTGATCTCCCCTTAAAGAAAAAAGTTTTGGAAACCTATAGGGCCACTATAAGCCTATAGGGGGAAATCTGCAATACCCCAGATCTGCACTGCTAGAGGGGAAGATACATGAACAACATGAAAAAACAAGGGAAGAAAATGATCCAAACAAATCTGGATTCTGTATTAATAGAATCCAATGACAGTATGTTAGAAGAAATGTCAGAAAAGGACTTCAGATTATACATGATTAAGTTGATTCATGAAGCAAAGGATGAGATAAGAGAGCAAATGCAGGCAATGAATGATAATACCAATAAGCTGAAAGAGCACCTACAGGAAGCAAAAGATCATTTCAACAAAGAGATAGAGATTCTCAAAAAAAAAACAAATGGAAATCCTTGAAATGAAGGGAACAATAAACCAAATAAAAAACTCAATGGAAAGCATCACCAAGAGACGAGACCACATGGAAGATAGAACCTCAGATAATGAAGACAAAATACTTAATCTTGAAAATAAAGTTGCCCAAACAGAGAAGATGGTAAGAAATCATGAACAGAATCTCCAAGGACTATGGGACATCATGAAAAGACCAAATTTAAGAATTTTGGGATTGAGGAAGGCACAGAGATACAAACTAAAGGAATGAACAACCTATTCAATGAAATAATATCAGAAAATTTCCCAAACCTGAAAAATGAAATAGAAAATCAAATACAAGAGGCTTACAGAACACCAAATGCACAAAATCACAACAGATTCACACCAAGGCATATTATAATGAAAATGCCTAACATTCAAAATAAAGATAGGATTTTGAAGGCCATGAGAGAAAAGCATCAGATTACATATGGGGGAAAACCAATATGGATAGCAGCTGAGTTCTCAACCCAGACTCTAAAAGCTAGAAGGGCCTGGAACAACATATTTCAAGCTCTGAAAGAACATGTTGCCAACCAAGAATCCTATACCCAGCAAAACTAACCTTCAGATTTGAAGATGAAATAAAATCCTTCCATGATAAACAAAAGTTAAAATAATTTACAAATGCAAAGCCTGCACTACAGAATGTTCTCAACAAAATATTCCATGAGGACGAAATGAAAAACAACAATGGAGGTCAGCAAAGGAGGAACTACCTTAGAGAAAAACCACTCAAAGGAGGAACCAAGTCAACTTAAAATCCAAAATAAGCCAAATGACTGGGAATGCAAATCATATCTCAATAATAACCCTGAACGTTAATGGCCTAAACTCATCAATCAAAAGACATAGACTGGCAGAATGGATTAAAAAGAAAGACCCAACAATGTGCTGCCTGCAAGAGACTCATCTCATAGAAAAAGACATCCACAGACTAAAGGTGAAAGGATGGGAAAAACCTACCACACACATGGACTCAGTAAAAAAGCGGGGGTTTCCATCCTTATATCAGATAAAGTGGACTTCAAGCCAAAGTTAGTCAGAAGGGATAAAGAAGGACATTTCATACTGCTTAAGAGAACCATAAATCAGGAAGACATAACAATAGTAAATATTTATGCCCCAAACAATGGTGCATCCCTGTACATCAAACAAATCCTTCTCAATTTCAGAAATCACATAGACCACAACACAATAATTCTGTGTTACTTTAATGCACCACTGTCACCACTAGATAGATCTTCCAAATGAAATCCAACCAAAGAAACCATAGAAATCAATAACACAATCAATAACCTAGATTAATAGACATATATAGAATATTCCATCCATCAACGAGTGGAGTCACTTTCTTCTCAGCAGCACATGGAACCTTCTCGAAAATAGACCATATGTTATGCCACAAAGCAGCCCTTAGGAAATGCAAAAAACTAGAGATACTGCCTTGTATTCTATCAGATCATAATGGACTGAGAGTAGAAATCAATGACAAAATAAAAAAGAGAAATTACTCCAACACCTGGAGACTAAATAATATGCTATTGAATGAAACATGAATAACAAAAAACATCAGGGAGGAGATAAAAAAATTCTTAGAGGTCAATGAGAATGACGATACAACATATCAAAATCTCTGGGACACTATGAAAGCAGTACTAAGAGGAAAATTCATTGCATGGAGCCCATTCCAGAAAAGAATGAAAAGTCAACAACTAAATGACCTAACATTATAGCTCAAAGTCCTAGAAAAAGAAGAACAGAATAACAGCAAAAATAGTAGAAGACAGGAAATAATAAAATTCAGAGCTGAAATCAATGAAATGGAAACAAAAGAAACAATTCAAAAAATTGACAAAACAAAAAGTTGGTTCTTTGAGAAAGTAAACAAAATAGACAAACCCTAGCCACACTAACAAAGAGAAGGAGAGCGAAAACTCAAATTACTAAAATTCGTGATGAAAAAGGAAATATCATGACAGACACCACTGAGATACATAACATAATGAGAAACTACTTTGAAAATCTGTATTCCAACAAAATAGAAACTACCGAAGACATTGACAAATTTCTAGAGACATATGCTCCTCCCAAACTGAACCAGTAGGACACACACAATTTAAACAAATCAATATCAAGCAATGAAATAGAAGAAGCCATTAAAAATCTACCATCCAAGGATTCTCAGCGAGTTCTACAAGACCTGCAAAGAAGAACACATTCCAATACTTCTCAAAGTATTCCAGGAAATAGGAAAGGAGGGTACTCTACCAAACTCATTCTATGAAGCTTATATCACCCTCATAGCCAAACCAGGAAAAGACACATCAAGGAAAGAAAATTTTAGACCAATATCCTTGATGAATATAGATGCAAAGATCCTTAACAAAATATTGGCAAACGGTATCCAAAAACATATTAAGAAAATCATGCATAAGATCAATTGGGGTTCATCCCTGGAATGCAAGGATGGTGTAACATCCATTAATCAATAAACGTAATCCATCATGTCAATAGACTTAAGGATAAGAATCATATGCTTATATCGATTGACACAGAAAAAACATTTGACAAAATGCAACACCCCTTCATGCTCAAAACACTAGAAAATATAGGGATAGTAGGAATATACCTGAACATTGTAAAAGGCTATTTATGCTAAGCCCATGGCCAACATCATTCTTAATGGAGAAAAACTGAAACCATTCCCTTTAAAAATGGGAACAAGACAGGGATGTCTTCTTTCACCGCATCTATTCAACATTGTCCTCGAAACTCTAGCCAGAGCAATTAGGCAGACCAAAGAAATTAAAGGGATACGAATAGGAAAAGAGGAACTTAAGCTGTCACTATTTGCGGATGACATGATTCTATATTTAGAGGATCCAAAAAACTCCTCCAGAAAACTTCCAGACCCAATCAATGAATCCAGCAAAATAACAGGCTATAAAATCAACATGCATAAATCTAAAGCATTTTTATACACAAGCGACGAAACAGCTGAAAGGGAAATGAGGAAAACAATCCCATTTGCAATAGCCTCAAAAAAAAAAAAAAATACTTGGGAATCAATCTCACAAAAGAGGTAAAAGATCTCTACAATGAAAACTGCAAAACATTGAAAAAAGAAATTAAGGAAGACCTTAGAAGATGGAAAGATCTTCCATGTTCTTGGATAGGCAGAATTAATATTGTCAAAATGGTCATACTACCAAAAGTGCTATACAGATTCAATGCAATTCCAATTAAAATCCCAAAGATGTATCTTACAGAAATAGAGCAAGCAATCAGGAAATTCATCTGGAAGAATAAGAAACCCAGAATAGCTAAAGCAATCCTTAACAGGAAGAATGAAACAGGGGGTATCGCAATACAAGAACTTCAACTGTACTACAAAGCAAAAGTAACAAAAACGGCATAGTATTGGCACCAAAATAAAGAGGTAGATCAATGGTTCAGAATAGAGGACACAGACACAAAGTCAAATAAATACAATTTTCTCATACTAGACAAAGGGGCCAAATACATGCAATGGAGAAAAGATATCCTCTTCAACAAATGGTGCTGGGAAAACTGGAAATCCACATGCAACAGAATGAAACTAAACCCCTATCTCTCACCCTGCACAAAAATCAATTTACAATGGATCAAGGACCTTGAAATCAGACCGGAGACCCTTCATCTTATAGAAGAAAAAGTAGGTCCAAATCTTCAACTTGTTGGCTTAGGATCAGACTTCCTTAACAGGACTCCAATAGCACAAGAAATAAAAGCAAGAATCAACAACTGGGATTGATTCAAACTAAATAGCTTTCTCCCAGCAAAGGAAACTATCAGCAATGTGAAGAGAGAGCCTACAGAGTGGGAGGATATCTTTGCCACTCATACTTCAGATAGAGCACTAATTTCCAGAATCTATAAAGAACTCAAAAAACTCTACAGGAAGAATACAAATAGCCCAATCAACAAATGGGCTAAGGATATGAACAGATGCTTCACAGAAGATCTAAAAGCAATCAACAAACATATGAAAAAATGTTCACCATCTTTAGTAATAAGAGAAATGCAAATCAAAACTACACTGAGATTCCATCTTACCCCAATTAGAATGGCAATTATCAAGAATACAAGCAACATTAGGTTTTGGAGAGGATGTGGGGAAAGAAGTATACTCATACATTGCTGGTGAGGTTGCAAATTAGTGCAGCCACTCTGGAAAGCAGTATGGAGATTCCTTAGAAAACTTGGAATGGACCGACCATTTGACCCAGCTATCCCTCTCCTTGGCTTATAACCAAAGGACTTAAAATCAGAATACTACAGAGATACAGCCACATCAATGTTCATTGCTGCTCAATTCACCATAGCTAGATTGTGGAACCAACCTAGATGTCCTTCAATTGATGAAGGATAAAGAAACTGTGGTATATATATACAATGGAATATTACTCAGCTATAAAGAATAAAAAAATTATGGCATTTGGAGGCAAATGGATGAAATTGGAGAATATCATGCTAAGTGAGATAAGCCAATCTCAAAAATCCAAAAGACGAATGATCTCACTGATAAGGGATGTAGACACATAATGTGGGATGGGAGGGGGGCAAGAATGGAGGAAGGAGGAACTGTATAGAGGGAAAAGAGAGGTGGGAGGGGTTGAGGGAAGGAAAAAATAATGGAATGAATCAAACATCATTACCCTGTGTAAATGTATGATTATGCAAATGGTATGCTGTTACTCCATGTACAAACAGAAACACATGTATCCCATTTGTTTACAATAAAAATAAATTTAAAAATATATATATATTTTATATTTTGATCCCTAAATCTTATATAGCATATACAGCATAAATAAGTAGAAACATTAGTGTGTGTGTGTGTGTGTGTGTATGCATGTGTATATATATATATATATTCATATTTTTATGAAGGGCATCCTCAAAAATAACTCAAAGTATTAGGCTGACAATAGATAGCAAGAATAATTTACAATAAGTAGCTAGGTAGATAGAAATTATAATGTAGTTCTGATAAACAATAAAATGTGGTTATTGTATGGGAGTTTATTGTATAATAAAGATTTGCTTTAAGTCATTGTGGGGAAATGGTTTATTTTTATAAGATAGACTATAATACCTTATCTTTGAAAAAAACATCAAAGTGAGATACATTCCTCATACTTTATACAAAAATGAATTACGGAATTTAAATGTGAAGTATAAAAGAAATCATAGAGGGCATTTTTAAATTTGGGTACTTCAGGAGGTTTTTGTAATATAATGAAAATTTCTAAAATGCATACATAAACAAGTTTAAGCACATAAAAATTAAAAACCCACATAAAAATAATCCTATAAACAAAACAAAAAATAAAACTTGAAAAAATTATAATTCCATTGAGTTAACAAATTAATGCCTTTAACTATGTAGATTTTCATATGAATCATTTGGAAACAGACCAATAGTCTAAGATAATATGCCTGTATGAAATCTCAGCCTCACTCAAAATGAAAAAGATACAAGTTCAAATTCAACAAATTCAATCATATAATATATATCACCCTTTAGGTTAGTATAGATTTAAGTTTTTGATAATAAAATGTGTTTGTGGGGTGAGGAAAACTTGCACTATTATACATGAATGGTAGAAATATAAAAGTATACAATGTCCTAGAGGCAATTTAGCCATTTTTCTCAAAATTGAAAATGAATAATTCTTTTTTTCTAATAATTCTGCTTCTAAGAATTTATCCAATAGACATAGCATGCACATTCTATGTGACATCTACACAAGAAAACTCATTTGGAAAGAACTTAAATATCCAATGGGTCAAATCAATTCACATTTCTATAGCCATTAGAAAGAGGTAGGTCTTTCTGTGCTGATGTAAAGGAAGGAGAGAAAGCATGGAGTGTTTATGCATGCTTGTCCTTGAGTGTACAGCCAAGACTGAAATGCACATGTAGAATGAGAAGAAAAGAAATCATGCTTAGACACATCCTCTAGGGAGACAGCTGGATCAGCTGGCTGGGCTGAATCACCAGGCAGTCTGAGCTGCATGGGAAACATACCTTTCAAGTCTGTGCTTTTGAGTCTTTACAAGAGTGTGCTGCTTGTGTGTGAGAGTGTGTGTGCATGTGTGTGTACAAATTTTAGTGGTATTTCTAATCCTTCTTTTTAATTGTCTGCTAAACATTGCCTATAAGAATTTAAATATATTATCCTCACTGTTCTAAAGTTATTTTGTTATACAGGGAAAGAAAATTTGATGCATCCTCATGCTAATAAGTCTTATATATCAAAGAGTGACAAACGTTTTTATAGAATAGTAAGTCAATTTTGTTTTTCTAAAACAGTAACATGATGCCTAAATAGGTCAGTAAAACATGACATAGGGCACATGGTCCAGGTCTTTACCTGTGATATCCATTTAAACTTCTTTTCCCTTATTGTTAAGTAGGCAAAACTTGGTCTTAGCACTCAAAATTATAAGAGTTCAATGTCATAGTGTATACAGTTATTTGTAACCTGAAAAGAAATGCTTACACGTATTCCTATTATAATAGGAATTCCTATTATAAAATTCCTATTAAAAAATGTAAACTTTAGAGAAAGAAAATTTAGTGAATAATGTGTTTAAAACAAATTATCAGCAACACTAATAAACATTTTCCTTTTTAATAATTCTCTACTTCAGTCTGTAGGAACAAATGTCCTCATACTAGTTTTTCATCAGACAAAAACTTAACTCTACCTCCTTTTCTCTGTATTTCTGTCTTAAGAGCTCTCTTAATCAATTAATTTTACCTCTGTTTCTTTCAAACTTTTACAGACTATCTCCTTCTGGGTTAGGAAAAATATAATGAGTTAATTCAATATCCCAGAGGAATATTTATATGCATATTGATGATGGTGAGATTGAGTCACTTAATAAGACACCTTGTGACTGTTTCTATAACTGTATCAGACTTTCAGAGGAGCTACTTCAGGTAGGATAGCCATTTTGTGAATAATGGGAATTGAATCTAGGGGTGCTTTACCACTAGGCTCACCCTCAGTCCTTTTTATTTTGAGACAGGATCTTGCCAAGTTGCTCAGACTGCCCTCGAACTTGCAATCCTCCTGCTTCAGTCCCCTGAGACACTGGGATTCAGGTGTGCACCAGCTCTCACAGCAAGGTAGGGTAGTCTTAAAGAATAAAGGAAGATGTGTCCTTACCTTAAGGGACTTAAGAGAAACTTTATTTGCATGCATGTAGTTAAGTTTTGATGCAAATGTAGTCATTTTTTGACACAAAATGTTGTAACGCAAATATCAAGTTTTCTAAATGGAAATGACCTAGTCTGATGAAAGATTGAAACAATATCACAATTTAAACACAACATGACTTTTTAATATCTTTCATGAAAATCTCATTTTACTAGAAATGGCACTGGAGCTGACAAAGTCTTTAAAATAAAATGATATCTAAGTGATCTTGTAGTGCTTATTAGGAAAAGTTTTAACACTGCTCATACTATTATTTTTTAAATTCAGAGCACATTATATCAAGCCCTCACTGTCTCACCACAGCTTCCACTATTTTCAAATATTTTCTTAGAATAATAGAAATCTGCGAGTAGAGGCAGGTTTATAATGAAAGTCCTATAATGGAACTTTTGGTAGCTAGAAAAGCAACACATCTGAGAAATGAATAAACGTGATTGATCAGGTACATTAATGTTAGGAAATGCTAAGTTTCCATTTATACTTTTCATGATTGGCAACATTGCTCTGATTCATGACATTTTTGCTTGGGTAGAATGATAGAGTCTAAGGGAAGGGATAGGTGATGATGTCCAAACACAGGGTGACTTGACCTGCACTGGGGTCAGTTAGACTGGGGTCCAAGAACTGGAAAGGAGTGCTAACATTAGCGCTCCACCTACTTCACATGCAGTTAGGATGGGAGTCATATGCTAATTACAGCCACATACTTTCTTCATTTTTATGTGAGTGATTCAACTGCTTTAAAAAACTACCAGGTCAGAAGGTTCAACAAAGCAGTATTTATTGTGATTTAATCATAGCTATTTGGAGATATAGCTAAATTATTCCTTGAAGGAAAAGGGAATTGGAGGTTAGGATAGTTTAGCCTTTTTTTTTTTTTCCCACTTATTTTATATAATCCTGCATGAAAAGCATGACCCTGCCCAGGAGACATGGTTCTGTTCCTGTAGCAGTGGCTGATCCCTGCAATTTAGATTGATTTTTGAATCACAGATGGCTTGCTTACCAAAACTACTGGGTCTTATTTTCTGTTACTGTCCTCATTATCTACTGTGACAGGGTGCTGTGGTTTGTGGCCCCAAATTCATGTGTTGGAAGCTTAATTCCTCAATGCAGCAGGGTTGAGAGGTGGGACCTAGTGTATGTTGGAGTTATGGGGGCCATAGACGGATTAGGTCTTCTTTGCTTATTATCATGGGAGATTGGATTAGTTACGGTGAGAATTGGTTGTTATAAAGCAGATTCACCTCTCATGTTCTCCCTCTTTCACATGTGTCTCTTATGAGTTGTAATAGTACAAGGTCCTGCTCACATATGGTTGTCCAATCTTGGACTTCCAAGCACCCAGAATTATAGCCAAAATTAGCCTCTTTTCTTTATAAATACCCTGTGTCAGGTAAACTGTTATAGTAACAGAAAACAAACTGAAACATGGACATTTATCTTTATTTTGCTATTGCATGGTTAACACTTGCTACTCATGACAGGAATGTCTTGAATTCATAAATACCATTATTTTAGAGACAGATGATGAGTCACTGGAAACCTAGTACGACTTACCAATATAATAAGTTCCTCCCACAGACCAACCCCCTGGATCACTTTCTGTTAGGCATTTACATATATTATCACAAGAAATTCCTACAACAACCTATAAGGTAAATGTTTTCAATACTATATAAATGTACATCATAAACCTCTTTCCTGACTGAGAAGTAGGAAAGAAATTTTAATTTTTAAAATCAAGGTGAATATAACAGTTAATATTATTTTTTTATTATTCAGTATAAGCAGTTATTTATCTTCTGTGAGTCATGAATCTTTTGAGAATCTAAAGAACTAATATTATTGAATGGTATAATGTCCATGGCCTATGACTTATAAATTATGAAGATTGATAATATTCCCAAAGCTCTGAGGTTGATATTTGCATAACATTTCAGTTTCTAAGGTGACTCTAGGTCTTTGTTCTTCCACTAAATATCAGTGTCACCTCCAGCAAAGTGCTAAACTTTTTATTCGTCTCTTTTTTCTTACTAAGAAACTATGCATCAAATATTCTTTGGGTTCTAAAATTATATGGTGTTCTTGTGCATTATTTGATCCGATGCAGTATCCTTCTTCTCTGCATGAATACTGCTGTTATTATAGAACGTAAGAACAATCCTTCTTCTGCTGTCTACATATGACCTCACTTGACAATTTGTAAACAATGACCCAAGAGCAAATGCTCACATACCACACACACGACATACCCATATACATGCAGGCTCACACATGGAGCTGTCATGTCATTTGGACTTATTTAATAAACACATTTTTCACCTTTTGTCAGCAATCCTAAAGTCTTATGGAAATTCTTCAGTTTGAATCTTGACTTCCTTTTGACTTTTGTAAGAGAGTCACTTAGCTGGCAAATAATCCTACCTATTAGTTCAGTGTACATTCCCGCACTATTTAAGATGTGGATATTCAGTATTTGACAGCAAGTGATTAAAAACTAAAAACAAACAAAAAAATAAAATAAAATTTTGTCTCATTAGGAAAAAGTGTAAATCAGTTGAAAAATAAAGCTTAAAAATCTTAAACAACCCCATGAGAAAGGAACCTTACACATAAAGCTAAAATATTCTCTCTTCAACTTTGTGAATCTCTGTCCACTCTAGATGACAGGTGACAATTTGTCATACATCCTCCAGAATTTCTTTAATTTTTTAAGTTTAGGGACAATTAGGAATATATTATATTGTTTCATGTGAAAATATATTTAAAAGAATGTTTTCCTGGCACTGAGGCACTTGCCTGTAATCCTAGCAACTTGGGAGGCTGAGGCAGGAGGATTGCAAGTTCCAGGCCAGCCTCAGAACCTTAGTGAGATCCTTTATCAAAACGAAAAATAAAAAGGGATAAGTATGTATTTTAGTGGCAAATCACTCTTGTGTTATGTCCCCAGTACCAAAAAATAAAAGTGTGTTTCACATACATATCATTATATTTGCATCTTGATTTTTGCAATTATTATCATTCCATG
The DNA here is from genome assembly GCF_902686445.1 of Sciurus carolinensis. Lineage (NCBI taxonomy): Eukaryota > Metazoa > Chordata > Mammalia > Rodentia > Sciuridae > Sciurus > Sciurus carolinensis. Next base: position 40,865,887 of record NC_062216.1, on the reverse strand, counting down.
TCAGTACATACAGATGGACTTGCCATTTTAAAATGATGCTTTGTCTTCCACAGCATATTTAACAAAAACGTATTCATGTCTTTCTGCAAACAGTCCTGTAGAGTCCTCTGTATCTAAGTATTTGAAAATGTAGGTCTCTTTTCTGTCATGCAAGCTGATAAATGGAATCCTTAATGACAGAGTGCATTCAGATTTCATTCCTCTAAATTTCATCAGGTTTTCTTCCACAGAGATTGTGTCAGTTCTCATATTTATCCAGTTTAGGAGTGCCCGTTTCTCTCTACCCTCACTAATATTTGAAATTAATGAACAATAATATTTAGTAATTTGATAGTCAAAAAATTGAATTGCTATTATAATAAGAAGTCCTCTGATACTTAGTAAGACTAAGCATATTCTGTAATTTTTAAAAAAAATTTATGACACATTGCTTAGATTTCTTTATATGAATTTGCTATATGTGTATTATTATTTGATGTTTTGTCAATTAGTTGTTGTATATAATATTCAATTCTTTTTTTCTATTTTAGTTGTATGGGATGAGAGAGGCAGAATTCTTCTTTCAGTGGTGTTATGATGCTACCAGAAAATGACCACTTTTGTAAGAGGTTCTCATGGCCTATCAGATGACATAGGGGCTCTGTCTACCATGGCCCTGCCTGGTTACTCAGAGGGCTAAGGTCTCAACTCATAACTAATTTATTGATGGCAGAGTGGATAGGAAAAACTGTGTTTGTGCATAATTTTAAGTGTTTTCTCTCCATTAGTGTTAATTCTCTTTTCCCATCATGACCCTTTTCATAAAGTTGACATGCCCTGCTAGAACCCAAGGTTGCACTCTGAGACAAAGCACCAAGCTATAAAAAGACAGGTGATCTACTCTGACAGTCAGTCCCATTTTGTCACATTCACCTGCTCTTCTGGAGAGTGGGTGCTAACCTAATTCTCCATGCATATTCTGGAAACAATATTGGTAGAGCTTGGTCATAGGACTAAAGTGAAGGTGAAGAAGGAAAGTGTTCTAGAACCGTTACTGCTTTCTGGGCTTGGAAGATGTTGCATAGCTGACGTTCCACAATGATGTCCTCCTGAAATAGAGTGCATTCAAGGACCCTTTCTGCTCTTAACAGTACAGGGTGGGCACGATCATGACATATATGGAGGGAGCATTGATCTCCATACACATCAGGCATACTTCCTTAATGACTTTCTCCACACAGGACATAGTGAGATTTACTCTGGGCAACATTGAGAGAATGAAAGTTGTTGTGATTTTTTTTTTTAATTTCTCTATACTTTTCCATGTTTATTGACTGCTATTTATTTCCTGATATTACCTTGTTCATTCTTCCTTGCAACACTGAAAAATACCTGTGCATTCATGTTGTCCATTTACTAACTCTGGCTAGGTCCCCTGTCTCTGAAAACACCACCACTGTGCTGCAAATTCCCCTCTGCTTTTACTGTAACCTTCACTTCTCTCTTCTTGATGTATCAGAGCTGGGAACAAAGCTTCCTTGAAGTAGCCATGATGACTGTATCTTGCTGCAGCTTCCTATGAATACTTGCCCTTAATCGCCTAGGAGAATGGTATAGGGTGAGCTCTCAGGCAATGTGACATGATAGAGTTTCAGCCAGTGTGGAGAGACATCGTCAGGCCCTGGAGTCTTCCCACACTCTAAACTGCCCCGACTAATGATGTTTCTGGCCTTGCTGGCTCCTACCTCTCTTGGTGTTTGACCCCACAGTGAGGAGAGAAAACCATTATTGATGTTGCACATTACTTGCTAATATATTTTCAAAATCACATTTTTCAGTTTCTGAGTTATCCTGGCACTATGTTATCAACCACTGGTTCTCCCTGAGTTTTTATCATTTTGCGTTTAGTTAACAACTTAACAAGAGGTTAAACAGGTAGTAAAGCACATACCTGTGAACTCTCCTTCTAACAGTAGCTAGTGGAAATATTGATAGCAGGAGGATACAGAAAAAAACTACATATCTTCAATTTTTTGTTCTCCCTCACATTAGCAGTTCGGATTATTTACATTTGGCTCTTTGAATATTATATCTAACCTATGTGACCTCAATGGTCTCAAGATGTGTACGAGGTGCTGTAGCAATGATATTATAAATTTAGATGATTTGTATATTCAAAAAGGCTAGAATTACTATGTGAGAATTACAATATAATTGCAAGAATGTGTTATCAATGTGTGAGGCCAAATTTTATTGACAGACCTTGAAAACAGTCACAATAACAATGTAAATGTATATAATAAAAACATTGACCTTGTCTGAAACACAGCATGTGTGAGGCATATGTGTGTGGACAAAGAGGCATTTAAGGGAGTTACTTCAGTTACAGGTCTTTAGAATATATAACTTCATATATTTCTGTACTCTACTAAAGTTTCTTAGATTCACATATAGTATTTATATAATATTTCTGGGGTTTTTTTCATTTTTATTTTGAAAGTCTCCCATTTCAGTACAGTTTTCTTCCCATATAGTTGAAATGAATTTTGATCCGCCTGCCTTTCTTTGACTCGAAAAAAGAAGAAAGGGTCACTCTCTACAATGCATCATTATAGAACCCCTGGTTCATATTTTTTTCAAACCACTTTCAAAACTATTATCTCATTTTAGACATTTACACATGAGATACATGGTAGGATGTGTTAGAACATTTTACAGATATGGAAATTGATGCCCAAGAGGTTATGTGCCTTGCCTGAAGCATTAATATCAGTATTAGAACCTCATTTTCTCTTTTCTAACTGAATACATTTTCCAGTGGTTATATTGCCTTCTAGAATAACACTTCATCACATTTCAGTTTACACACACACACACACACACACACACACAGTATTTCAACTCTTGTCTTCTCACAGCAGCATTGTGTTGTTTAGATTTTTATCTAATCACCTCTCTCTCTTCCTGCATTTATCATACATCCCCCCTTGTACCTAAATATTCCCTTAACAATCTATTTATAAGCATCTCTGTTTTTAGTATACACAATTACACAATTTTCTTGACCTCTGTATCCCTCTCCTTTTGCTTCATTATTTCTTTCTCTCTCCCTCCCTCTCTCTCTCTCTCTCTCTCTCTCTCTCTCTCTCTCTCTCTCTCTCTCTCTCTCTCTCTCTCTTTGTACCAAGGATGGAACCCAGGGGTTCTTAACCACCCAGCAACACTACCAAGTCCTTTGTATTTTTTATTTTGAGACAGGGTCTTTCTAAGTTGCTTAGGTCCTTGCTCAATTGCTAAGGCTGACTTTGAATTTATAATCCTCCTGCCTCAGCCTCCCAAGTCTCTGGGATTACAGGGCTGTACCACCACACCCAGCAATTTAAATATTTTTAACATCAACGAGATTAACCATTGTTTTTACTAATCTTTCCATACACACACACGCGCGCACACACACACACACGTAAACTTTTGCACAAGTGTGGAATACTATGTGAGAGTGATTAGGGATAATATTTAGTCACATTTTCAAAGACAGAGATAAATAAGTTATCAGATCAAACAACCTAGGAACTCAAGATGATGTGAGCAATTGTGTGTTTAACAGTTAGATATAACTTTGCTACAAATCAGAGATAGATCTATAAGTGAATAGCTCCTCAGAATCACAGGATATTTTGAAAGTAACATGTGAAAACTATTAGAAAAAATATGCAAAATAGAATAAGTTTGGGTATTAATATTTTATGTTTTTTTCCTCTTTAACCATCAGCATAATCTAAGAGTATCATTTCCTAACAAATCAAGATTCCTTAATCTTATTCTTTCTTCTCTCTTCAGTGATACATCTGAACATCAAGGTGCAGAGCAAACTCTATATTAAGTTTGATATGATTGGCTTTAAATCTACCTTGCAGCAGTCTTGAAACAATGGCTCCCTCTGACTGGTACTTATTCTTCCAGGACATTATGCCTCATCAGCTCTGACTTAGCAATCACTCAATCTTCAATACCTTCCCTTGGAAATACAGTTTAGCTAAGGTGTACCACTAACGTCCTGAAAAAATTCCTATTATGATTTATTTAATTAATTGAAATTATTTGCTTGTCTTTTTTTTTCCCATTGAACTATAAACTCCTCATGAGTATACAACAACTTTTCCATCAATATGTCTTAGGATCTAACAAATGTGTTCAATAAATATTGCATTAGTGAATGAATGCCTTTAGTTGCATTTTATCTCACCATGTTAAGAACTGTGAATATCTTGACAAACACATTTGCAGTCAGCATTGTGGATAATGAATACAGTGAATGTAGGTCACTTCTGTTCATGTAAATTTGTATGTATTTATGCAAATTAAATTGTAGTTTTATTTTGATTCTGAATTTAGGTACATGCTATACATTTTACCAGAGTTATTTCAATTTTGATTAAGACATGCAAGATACCAAAATCAAAGGAAACAATACATGAATTGATGGCACAATGCAGTATAAATAATATAAGTCAACGCATTTTACAATAGGCATGTATGGCTTAATAATAACATTGCTGATAAGCTTTCTGTCAGAGCTAAAGTGGAGCTAGTATAATAATATGCCTGCTTTTGAAAAGCATTGATAAAAATTTTCATGACTGATGATAAATTTTAGCTGGCTTCCTATAAAACAAATTATTAGGCTACACAGTGACTTTCTCAAAGAACCCATTTGCATGATCTTCAAGTTCACTGCTGGATAGACTCTAAATAACAATCAGGTCATAAAGCCAGAGAAAGGCATTTTAGATTGCCTTGTAATTTGCACTGAGAACTTTGAGAATTACAAGAAGGGCTGAGCTTTAGTAATCCTTCTTGGATAATAATGGAAATAATTAGGGAGCCTTCAAACAGTCTGTCTCTGTAAAAGTTTGGTGTCGTAAATGTGAGAGAGCAAGAATATTGAAAGTTGTTTAATGGCTTTGTTGAACAGATCTAATCAGGCAAGTTTTACCCTCTGACATAAATTGGGTCTTTGCTGATGAAAATTGAAACTACCCTTGCAAAAATGTTCAGGTTCTTGAGTACTTTCCACCTGCTTGAACAAACCATATCAGAAAATAATACTGTACCTGCCTCGAGTCACTTGGTCTTTCAGATTTGTTATTCATTTAGAAGAAAGCTGGAAATCTTTTCAAAGTGATCAAAAAGAACACATTTCCAAATGTTCATATTTAGCTTATAATCTTCCCCTAAGTCATATTTACAGTCAAGGCAGAATCTTAATTATGCTACAAAAACTAAGTTAATCAAACAGAAAACTTAAACCTGAAATAAAAACTCTGAGATTTCTCTTTATGTCAGTCATTGAATTATAATATACCTTAGGATATTTTCAACTAAACATGTTTACAGAATTTCTATGTTATTTTTCTACTCTAAAATAATGCTTGTCAGCATTGGGAAATTTGAGTTCACGTAGGGAACCAACCATTTCAAAATTTGGTTAATATAGGAAACTAACCATTTTAAAGTTGGTTATCTGTTTTTATACTATTGTCCACTGTAGGAGTGTGCTCTCTAACTGGGAGCAAGATAACAATAAAATTCATATTATTGGTACTCGACATATCTCAGACACCCAATTCAGAAATATGAAGTCAAAACATCAAGTAACCTGAAACAGATCCAGCTGTGAAGAGACCAATTCTGAGTATTGCAGCTATTCTGGAACCTACTGAAATAGTATTTTGAAAAGTACTTGTTAACATTTGTGCTTCACTCAGCACATTCAAGAGTTTAGATTCATGATAAGGACAAATTTTATAAAGTCTTAGGAGAACTATTCATTCAAACTTACCCATGTTAGAGATTTGACTACTACACTTTCAGCTCTCCAATAAGTTTGGGTGATATCAATTATGTTTAGATTTATTACAAATGTAAAGAGGTGATGGAAAAGGCTTTTCATCCTCAAAAATAGGACAAAGCAATTTTGTGAAACCACTTCAGTCATTTGTTTTAAGGTACTTGAAAGTCTTCAGGTTGAAAATTGTCTCTATGCTGCTCTGACAGAGAAGCAATGTTCTTCCATAAGAACCATCTCTGCTTTTTTGCTTTTTTTTCTTTTATTCTTTCTTCTGAAAAATGTAGGCAGGAAGATAATTACCTAGTCCTTAACAAACTGTATGTTTCGAGGTATGTAAATAAATTTTAGTGAATTCTATTTGTTTTAGCTTCTAGGAGTGAGCTAATACTAACTGATGTTAAGGTGTTCCTGTCTGATATGAGATGTCAATAGAAGCTTATTAGATAAGCAACTGTTTATGGAAGTACAAACATACATGTGAATATACTGAGGGAAATAAGAGTGAAAGGAGAAGTGTTGTCATATTTCTCAAACAAATGAATCAGTTTTCATTTTATACTTGTAAACTCACTAGTGGTTTTTATGAAATTATCTCTTAAAATTCAAATGAAATAGTTATTTTACTTCTATATATGTTACTATTTAAACAAATTTACTTGGATTTTTGTAGTGATATTTAACTTTGATGTTTCTTAAATGTTACTTGTCTGTGATTTGACTGCTAAAATTCACATATTTTAAACTTCTAGATAATTAATTTTCCACTGATGCAAGATCAACATCTCTTTGCTGGACACTCCATAGGAATGAGAATTATGCTTATTCCAGATGAATTACTTTTGAGATTATTTGGCCCAAGAAATCATCATTATTGAATTGTTCCCCAAAATATGAAAAGAATGGTTGAAGATTTCCTTTTAACCTGTTTTGTAAGTTACTTTCTGCCTTCCTACTTCTATTAAATACATTCAGAACAGTTTTGAGAACATTATCCTTCTTTTGCTTCTGGGTCAGAACAAGTTGAATAAAAATCTATGCAGAGAAATTTCAGAGGCACCAAGAATGATCCTTGAACCCCAAAATATTCCCCTCCTACTGTGATTTTGAAACTAAAATAACTTGCTACATATGCCTATAATTTCACCTTTGGTGTGAGTTTTTTGAGAAAACAGGAGATATTATCTCTTAAATGTTACTATTTAGGTCACATAATGTGTATAGGAATATCTGTATAAACAATCAAGATAGACTACTGCAGTTGTAGAGAACTCTCAAGAATTTTAAAAAAAGCTTTCTGATAATTTGAACTCAAATTTTATAATTATAAATTCTTTCCAGATTCCCTTTCTCTCTTGAACTTTTCCTTCCATCTTCTATAACGTTCAATTCTTCCTTGCCTCAAATCTCCTTTATTTCACTGACACTGCTTTGAAACTTCATTCTCTGAATACTACCATATCACTCTTCATTGACCATTTTTCTTCATCCTGAGGTCTAGCCATTTGTCCAATGGATCTCCAAATATAGTTACAAGTCAATTAACATCTGTGACATATTCTGAGAAAGTGATCCTTAAGGCAATTCCATTGGTGTGTGAACATCATAGAATATAATCTCCCAAACCTAGATGATACAACCTGCTACACACCCAAACTTTATGGAGTATTTGTACATATATATAGCATTGTCTATGTCTCCTAAGGCCATGATAAACACAGCAACTTAAAATGAAATAAAGCAAAGAAAGACCCTCTCATCTTTCTCTGCCACAGTCATTAATTGCACAGGGGCAATGGGGGATAAAGAAAAGACAAACAGGCACACATAGGAAGAGAAAACTGGGTCCAGGTGGACAGCCAAGCCCTGGTGAGGCTTGACTGACCCCAAAGCTAGCTCATCAAGTTTATATAGGTTTAATCATAATAAGATTAATTATGGGAAAATTTCAGCAAAGCAAGTAATCTGAAGGACGCAGGACCAGCACGATATTAGGTTTTGCTTGGAATTCACTATCCCTGGGAGAAGGTTCTGAACTCAAAGCCTCAACTGATAGAGCCATGGCCTTCCCAAGTAGCTACCCCTGGTCAATGTTACCATGGCAACTAGGGCGTCTTGTCCTGTACCTTCGCACAGGCAGCTCTCAGGGCAAGTGCAGCCACAAGAGTCAGACAGCCCATGACTTGATTCAAATCACCACTCACCACAGAAAACAGTGCAATCAAGAAGCCTGACGAACACATGCTGTGTGAATCTCTTGTTTTAAGACAGCATGGTTTTTTATGATAGAAGAACTGCACTCTAAAATTAGGATAAAAAGTACAATATAGTAAATGCCAGTAGCATTTATTATCAAGTATTACTAACATAAAGCATGTAATTGTATTTGCTTTACTTCCATATGACTGGTAGCAAAGTGGGTTTATTTTCACCAGCATTACCATAAACATGAGTCATGCCTTGTGCTATGACATTATGATGGCTACCATGTCATCAGGTGATAAGAATGTTTCTGTTCCATTATTATCTTATAAGAGTAACAGCATAAATGTGTTCTGTCATTGAGCTAAATGTCATTATGTAGAAAGTCACCTGGTGCATCATGTCACTCTTACTTTCCAGGACCCCAAAATGCTCTCCTAGACAGTGTTTTTTCCCCCACCTTCAGCTTTCTCCTGGTCTTTTGGCTAGTCACCTGTTCCTTTTTGACTAGTCGCCTGCTTCTGCACCTGCTCCTTTGACACATGGCTCTCTTCTTGGTTTCTGGGACATTGTGCTCTCTCACTTTGCTTTTGATTGACATCTGTATCCCTTCACTAGTTCTGTCCTCTTTTTTGCCATAGAAACCTTACAGGATCTGACTTTGGTCAGTGCCTCCTTTTTAAATTTTGTTTTGTTTTTGCTGTGAATTCACTGACTTTCTTAAATTAAATAACTTTTTGATTAAGATAACTTTACATCCAATCCTTTATCTGAACCTCTTTGCAATCATATCCTAGATATTTCTAACTTAGCCTAACTCAGCCAAACTCATTTTTTTCCATATACATCTCATCTTTCAAATTTCTCTTTTTTTTTTCTTCAATAATTCCATGGTTGTTGCAATCTTTAAAGTTCTTCCTTGGATTGGGTTCATTTACTTAGCTTCCATTGCTGCAACCCAAACATCATGTGCCAGTTCTGCTTAGTTGATCTGCATCTATTATATACAATTCAGCCCAAAGAATCTAGTATAAAAGGCCACTTTATTTATATCCTCCTCTGAATTTAGATACCGTTCTTGGACATTAAGACCTCATCTCTATCCAGTGCAATTTTGAAAATATATCTTCACTGTACAATAGTACATTTATTTTCCTTATGACTATTTCTTACATATACTATTTATACTATTATATCAAATACTCAGTGTGTTTGTGCATGTGGGTGTGTGTATATTAATCCAAGAGCCAAAGGGCAAAAAGTGATCATAGAGGAATAGAAAATAGAAGCTTTTAAGCTATTGTTTCAATACTTTTCATAGAGTAATATATTTTTTCTGCTTTGACTCTTTGTAAGAAAAATTGTTTTCACACCAGTCTTATGAGGCATAAAGAAGAGGAATCATTAATTTCGATTTACATTTTTTCATTCAGATTTTGAAATGTTTTAAATATAATAAATTTAAATAGAACTTAAATATAATAATATAAACAGTCTTTTAAAAATCTGCCCTGAACAGCAACAGAATATGTATATTATTTATAATTTTTATGTCAATAATATTTCTACATGAAATTTTATCTAAATTCAAAAATAAGCTCAGCAAAACAGGCAGATTTTGTGAATATAACTCGGTCTAGGTAATGTGAAAGGCTCCCCCAATAAAATGTTGAAGAAGCATAATGAGAAAAGAGAAATTGATGGCACTTCTGGTGTCTCATCAGTTTTGCACTTGACGCAGCAGAAAGATCACAGGGCTAAGAATGACTTAGGGCAAGTCATTTAATCTTAGCTTGTTTGCTGAAAGGCTTGATTATAATACTCTTTTAAGTTTCTCTCCAGTCCCGAGACAAATTGTGTAATTTTTTGCAATTAAGTCCCATTGCTTACATTCACTTTTTAAATTTCTATTTCTTGAATTATTGGAAATACTTTTTAAAAAATCAATTGTGAAAGGTAGATGATAGATTAAACAAGTGCCTAGGTTCTCTCTCCAGGAAGTTGGAGTAAGCACACTCCATTCTGTCTCTCCCTGTGAATTCAGCTCCAACTCTGGAAGGAATTCATGATCAGGTATTTGAGGCTCTGAAGACTGAGTAGCAGCTGACACACTGGGGAAGACAAGAATTTGAACTACCCTCAAAGAGGTGGTCAGCTTTCCATTTGGCTTCCAGGTTCTTCTGGTTTGGGCTTAAGGCAGTTTAGAAACAGGAAGTGACCACCAGGTGCTCAAACAACAGAGTGCTAGCTCCCAGCGGACCTTCTGGTTCTGGCTTGAAGATTCGGAGAGCGGACTCCCCATGGGAATCTTCCTCTCAGGTAAGAGGGTGAAGAAAACCCCTTTTGGTTCTTCCTCTTTGTCTATTGTTTCGAGCATCCACAATTTCAGCAAGCAAACAACAGAGCAAAGTAACTAAGTGCCCAGATTTCTGGCCAGAGGACCAAAAGGAAGAAGAAACCCAGCCAGGAAGATGTGGAGGGGGAGGAGCTTGGGAAAACAACCCAAGGTTCAAGCCCATGTTTAACAACCCACTCACTCACAGTTGTCATCACTGTGGTTTTGGGCAGAGGGTTAGACACATAAATCAGTGGGACAGGATGAATTACCCAGAGTATACCCACAGAAGTGCAGCAACTGATTTTTCAGAAAAGTCCAACAAGTCAATGGAGGAAGATTAGCCTTTTTCCAACAAAAGGTTTTAAGAAATTAAACATCACAGGCAAAAATAAAAAGTCACACTTTACGCAAAAACTATCTCAAGACACAGAATAGATGTAAAATGTAAAGATATAAAACTTCTAGAAGGAAGCAGGTGAAAACATCTTGCAGTGGTAAGGTCAGGTAGAGAGGTCTTAGACATGACATTGAAGGCAATACAAGAAAATAAAGTGATAATATGGAATTCATCAAACTTAAAATCTTTTGCTCTGTGCATGACCCTGTTAAGAGACTAAAAGCTAGCCATTGACTGGGAGAAATATTTTCAAATCATATTGTCTGAGAGAGAACCTTTATGTAGAATGTAAAAATAATTCTCTACTCTCAACAATAATAAACAAAACAATTTAAGACAATTCACCATAGAGGGCCCTGAAAGCCCACAGCCTCAGCAGGGGTCAAAGCACCAGACCAAAGCCACACTTACAAGCAAGGCAAGAGGAACACAGGGGAGGTGTACCCACATGGCATATGAAAAAAATTTTCATCATTTTTATCCAACAAGGAAATGAAAATTAAACTTACAATGACACACCATTGCATACCTTATAAATGGATAAAACAAAAAATGTTGACATCATTACATGTTGACAAAGATGCCACATGAATGGATTTCTATATATTGTTGATATAAATGCAAAGTGGCATGACCATTTTTGGAAAGCAATTTGGAAATTTCCAAAAGTTAAAAATAGACTTACCCTACATCTCAGCCCTCCTGGGTATTTATTTATGTGAGGGGGATAAAAATGCAATACACAGTAACATGGACCTACTGTTCATGACTACTTTATCGATAACTGCCCAAGACCAGAAACTTCCCCCCAATCTTTCCAACACTAAATGATAAACAAGCTGTGCTACAATATAAATAAACTATTGATGCTTACAATAATACAGATGGATTTCAAAGGTTTTATACTGAATGGGAAAAGGTAGTCTCAAACTATTGCATACTATCATATTTCATTCATACAACCTTCTTGAGGTACTAAGATTATAATGATGGTGACCTCTGAAAATAAGTTGTTGCCAGAGATTAGCGTTAGGACAAGGGTGTAATTAAAAGGAGCACCTTTCTGATGATGGAATAATTCTTTATCTTAGTTGTACTACAGATTGTGTGATAATGACTAAACATATGTCTGTGTGTGATAGAGTTTCAAAGAATTACATATACAGAAAATAAAAGAGAGAAAGAAAAGTATGCATTTAAAACCTGTTGAAATCTGAATAACATGTATGCATCAGTTAATATTATTATCCTAAGGTTATTTTCCAGGTTTGGATCATGTATATTGTGCCTACCATTTGCCTATCTTGTATTGTGCATATCATTGACTTAAAACCAGAGTGAACAGAACTCTGTCATCTTGCAGTGTCTCGAAGGCAACATATTTCAAAATAACATTTGGAATTAAGAAAAAGAAGGCATAGTAAGTACCTAGGACCAATTAAGAGTCTGTTATTCTCAATAAAAGTATTTTAGTATCTTGAAGAACAAGGTTGTACTTTTTATTTTCATATTTCCCTAACAGTTAATACACTAGCTTAAACAAAATTGCATTTAATAATACATGAATCTAGGATAAAACCAGGTTATTTAAATTAAATTGCCAACTAAGTATCTTGGTAGGAAGCTAAATTGTAATTATCATATTATCACTTTTTTATTACTTCTTAAGTTTAGCACTTAAAATTATTAACATAGATTCCTTAAAGCCAGTACATTATTAAATACTTTTTAGATTCTGTAAAAGTAATCCTTCTTAAGAAAAAAATTATATCTCTACATTAATTACTTAGATAATAAGATATCACATTTTAGGGGGGGTCTTTTATTCCCAAGATTCTAATTTATCATAATAATCTTCATCTACAAGGATTTTTAAAGGAAGGCAGAAAAATCCTCTTGATTTCATATTCAGCTCCATGTAAATTAATCCATAAAACTTTTTGAAATGAAGTCTTTTTAATTCTAAGCCATCTGAACAATTGGGTGAATTTGGGCATTAAATGCTGACCTTTTGTCCTTGGAGAAACTTCATATGCTTCAAATATGATTGATTGCTTGTTGAGTTGAATTGTCCCTCCAGTGCCCTTGGGATTCTTAAAAACCCTAACATTTGCAGGAAGTGACCTTTATCCCACTCCATCATGCAACAGCTGCCAGAGATGCTTCTGTTTCCCATTCTCTGTCATGCAGAGATATGGTTCATTTAGTAAAACCTCTGTTCTTGGACCAGGACAACTGTAGGGCTTCATTTTTTTTTAAGACTCTTATTTTGACATTGATGAAGACACCAGGTGACAATAACAAAAATAAATGTTAGTGATTACAATGTGAGGTTTATGTATGGGCCATGTCTTTCAGCTGTAGAGATGGTTGGAAACTATATAAATCCTACAATTCCTAAATTTTTGCCAATAAATAAATATTTGGATTGAAACAAAAAAAAAATTTACTTTTCAATTACTTGGCATGAAACTAAAAATTCATGGACATAAGCTATCTTATCAACCCAGTTGCCCCAAATCTGTGCAACTAAGAAGTTGGTTTCTACTTTTAAAACCCGAAAGGAATTAAACTAGTGACCAAAATAAAAAGAAGGAATGTAAGAAAAAAGGGGTTACTAAGGGTTTTATTTCCCACTCAATGCATGAAATGTCCATTTAGATGAAACTATTCAGTTTCAAATGGGTAAAAACAAAAATATATGAATTCACACACACACAAGTGCACACATGCGCACACACACACATCATTTTCTTAAGAAAAAGAAAGGAAAAAAAAAAAACCCTGATGCTTTTTTTCTTCTATTCTTTTGTTTTTCCTCTAGCATCTGGTGTTTCCTGCCTAGTCAGTCACATTTATTATCAAGTTATTTAAAAAGTGACGTGTATGTCACTGACATTGGTTTCCTTGACAACTGGGTAGGTTTCCTTCTTCACAGGACACTTGCAGAATGAAGGTCTTAGCAGCCTCTCTGTAAATGAGAGGGAGATCACGGGAGGTCTTGCCTGTAGGGTGACTTGGAGAAGAGTGTTCAGGATGCTGAGTCCATGTAGTTTCCAATTTCAGGAGAACTTTGTGGGTAAAGGGCTTTAGTGCATGCAGTGCTTCTTTGAAGAACGTTGCCCTTGCATTATCCTTTTCTCCCCTCTCTGCCTTTGATAAACCCCACATTAACTGAATCTCTGCTTCACCTTCTCCAACTCCAGCATTCACACTAGAACTTTCCCTGTGTAGACCACCTGCTTTACTTAGAGGACAATCCTCTAGACTTAATTCTGGCTGTAAAAGTCAGTGGTATCTGGTCACCATTACATTGCCATTCTTTGTTCTGTAACTTTTTCTTCACAAATCATGACTATATTTTTTTTTAAAAATTATGAATGTATTTCCATACCACTACTTTGTTTGCTAACAGTTCAGTTTCTAATACTTACCTGGTATTCTATTTACTGTCTTTATCAAAGTTTATTTGGCTCTGCTCCTATTAATGATCATTTGGCATATTTCCAACTTTATAGTATTTAATATTGTAATTAACATCTTTATATAAAAATAGTTGCATTGAGCATGGTGGCACATGCCTGTAATCCCAGCAGTTTGGGGGTTGAGGCAGGAGGATCTCAAGTTCAAAGCTGGCCTCAGCAATGTAGCACGACCTTAAGAAATTTAGTGAGAACCTGTCTCAAAATGAAATATAAAAAATAAAAAAGGGCTGAGGATGTGACTCAGTGGTAAAGCACCCCTGAGTTTAATCCCTAGTACAAAAAAAAAAAAAAAAGGAGGAAGGAAGAAATAAAGAAATAGTTGCCTATGTATAGTTTTCTAGCAATGGGATTATGGTTACAAAGTGAGTGAGCATTTTGATTAAATACCTATTTGACAAATTGTATTCTAGTCGTTGAAACAAAATTGGCAATTATTGAGGGTCCCTCTTTCCCCATTTTTTTCTTGTGTACTTCGTTTTGATTTTGCTCTTGTGAATTATGTCAGTAAGAGATAAAGTCAGTTTATCTAAGTTTTATTTTTATTGCTCAAGCAGTTGTTTGTTCAACATTTATAAACCACTCATATGCAGTTTGTGATTTGGAAATTATAGTCTTTATTTTAATAGAGTAATTGTTTTTATATTGATTTATAAAAGCTTTTTATGTATTAGGATATTGACACTCAGTTTAGTTAATGATAACTTTTATTTAGTCAAATCCATCTTTTTCATTTTCTGTCTGAATAATATTTGTCTTGACATAGGTATTATTTGGTTATTCAGTTTGTTGAACAAATATGGAATTCTGTAAGCTATTCAAATTTTAATTCAGTTTTGTTTGTGATGTAAAGGAAAAAATCTGATGTGTTTCTCTGTCATAAATATTTGTCCAATTCCTGCTTACATTTAATTCAATTTTTCATCATTTTTCATCAATCTAAAATGTCACCTCTAGTAAAATCTACAGTATATACTATATATGCAAGACTCATCTATTAATCTTTTCCTATGATGTATCTTATTTTATATTAATCTATCTAGTTTGCCACTAAGGTCACACTTCAAATGGTATATTTTTAGGTATACAATTTCTGTTTTATTGTCAATCTTTTCCACATTTTTCTCAATCGCCCTTTCCTATTTATTTTTCTATTATAGTTTTCAAATTATATTATCATCTTAAAAATCTAATGTAGTTATTGATTAGAATTGGATAAAATTGATTAATTAGAAAATAACTGAAATCTTTAAAATACTGCCATTGCATTAACTTCAATGTGTCTTGGATTTGTTCAAATCTCATTCTTTTTACTATTAAAAGTCAATAGCTTTCTTCATGTGAGTCTCACATATTTCTTGTGGTGGGTATTTTATCATTTTGTTACTATTGAAAAAATAGAATCTATTTTGTATTTTCTATTACATTTTTTCTAGTGTATTTTCTAAAACATTCCACAAAATCATCATCATCTTAAAATTCTTTGTAGTTTTCTGTTGCACAAACTCTTTTAGAAAGAACGTCCATTGCCACCTCTTTATGTTCATGGGATGCCTGTTTCCTTGCTCACCACCTCCAAACACAGTGAACTGCCAAAGGCTCCAAGCCATGTCCATCTCTTCTCTGACTCAGGGTCTGTGACTCTGCACACCTTGAGTTGATTGATAATTCCCTGACTCTTTCTCACTATGTCTCCACTTATAAGTAAATCATTATCAAAATCTCTTCTAACCACCTGTCTACATTAAATTTCATTCCCCAATAATGGTTAATTAGCTCTATTTCTTCACAGTGATTTTTCAGAATTAATAATCATGAGTTTTACCTGCATATCATCTTTTCCCTCCCACAATTCGAGCTGAATGAGGTCAGAACTGTCTCTTTTTCCTAGCACAGGTGAATATCACAGAAGGAGCTCAACAGATATTAAGCAAATCATTCACACACACTCAGTTATTGATCTTGGTAATCCTATATTGTCACTGCTATTTTTACCAAACTCTTACTTTCAATACATTTTAGAAATCGATTCCCTTAATTTTTCTAAACATATACTTAAAACACCTACATACTGTCATAAATGTATGCCTTCTTTCCCAATATTTCTACAGTGTACTTCTTTTTTTTTGTAATATTGGCTAGTAATTCCACAATATTTTAAAAATTAAAGTGATAGAGCAGATTGTTTTTATGTCTTGAGTTTGACTAGACTTTATGTAAATTCCTTTGTTGTAAAATTTTCCTTTCATTATCACACAGAGGTATTTGAAATCAGTGTTAACTTTCAATTTACATGAGCTTTGCATACGTTTCCATTTCTTTTCTGCAAGTGTGAAAAACTGTGCTGAAGGAGCAAGAATAATACACACAACAGAAGATAAAATGCCACAAATCTATGTCTTTATCTATATTTTTGAAATATTTTGCTCTTGATAATAACTGAAATATTATTCATAATGAATAGCTGCTACTATTTGCCAGATTTAAACCTATAGCCCAATAAAGTAAAAGACATGAAGAAGAAACTCTGAAAGTCTTTTAAATGTTACCAAAACAAAAGAATTGAAACACAGGGAAAGAGAGATATCAGTTTTTTGTTGTTGTTTGTTTTTTAGGAGATATCGTTTTGAATGTGATGTTTTCTATGATGAGTTAATGCACTAACTTTAAAGAAAGAACAATTTTTATTTCTATTAGTTGATTCAAATAAATGGTGAAGGATCCTTCAAACTAAATATGTAAAACCTAAATGATATAAAACTTGAGCATATGCATATGTCTGAGCTCATCACAATATGCAGTTAAATATGTGCAAATTTGTTGACAAATTGCACCTCAATAGAGCTTACAAATAAAATTGCAATTGAAAGAAATGTAAAACCTAATCTCATCTGACCTCAAAACTTATTTTCTACTTGAACTTAGGGGAGAGGTTTAAGCAATTGACAATTCTATTTTCCTATCATTAATAGGAAGAAAGACAAATTTCCCGAGGGAGAAATGACAATACACGTGGACTTTCTTCTTCACAGGGTATTCTCTTGAGAGGATTCAGATAGGTTTTCTGAATAAATAGATTCATAAACATATTCACACAACCAAATTGTTCTCTTCTTTAGCATACAGCAGAGGAGCTGGGGAATTAGCAACCACTCCATTCTGTAAGAGTGGTTGATTTTATTCTTTTTTAAAAAAGAAATTACACTTGGAAGGATTGCTGTTCATCTGTTTTCTTTCAAAGATATTTTCATAATTTGTCTTATAACCTATAAAATGCAAAGAAACATTCATCCAGGGGAAGTGTTCAGTGACTATCATCTTAGCTCCTTTGCTGTGAATATACTTTATTTTTTCAATGAAAATAAAGTCTAAGAGCACTGACATCATGATGATCCATGGTCTTTTCAGAATAAATGCTTAATGAAAATGTCAAAATGCTCAAAATATGCTACTCAAAGCCAAGTATGTAAAATATACTACAAACTTACTGTATTTTGAAGAAATGCTGTGTCATCAGAAAGTAGACTTTAACTTTCCTTCATCTTTAGTAGATAATTTCATGGTTTACATGTTTTTATGTCAGGGAGGGTGACTTGATTTTCATTGTGAAAGGAATATCTCATCACCTCTCAGGTGCTTCCAAATAAGTTCCTTTCTTAGATATTATAAGCACTCTACATTTGTTAGACTCCTTAATTTAGTGGTATATGAAAATGACCTGTATGGAAAGTGAGAGGGATCAAAATTATTATTAAAAAGTAAATAAACTTCACTAAAGATTATATATGGTACTAGCCTTTGTTACAAAAATAATGATATATGTTGTTACTCCTATCCTAATCGTTAAATCTAAAGCAATGTTAATTGATACCAGTTGCTGCAAGAGAGCTGAAACCATCTCAGAAATAGCATGAAGAGATTTTTTATTTAAAAATAATTTTTAGCAGAATACTCTGAGGTGCTCAACATTGAGATTATTTTCATTGCATGAAAATAATACAGAATGAGCTGAAACAATCTCCATTGTCTTATTGGCTCAACTAAGCAGTCATTTGTGACACGGAAACCTATGACTTCTTATGGATCCCTAGACTGAGAAGTGTTTGCAATTGAACTTATTTAATCTGTGGAAACAATCAGCAGCAGGATTCTTACTTTTTTTTACCAGTGGCATCAACGTAGCAAGAGGAAATGGAGTGTAAGTTCACTATTGGATAGCTGTGTTTTAAAAAGCGGTCAACAGAAAGAAGAAGATAGAGGAATAATGATATCATAGAAGAAAAGATTTTTGACCCAGTGAGAGAAACACAAATTTCTCCCCAATATTTCTTTCTCATTCCCATCCCTACAAAGAGAATCACAGCAAATTAGCCTTCTATGTACTACTGCAGTTCCCATAAAAGTGAAGGGCAGCCCAGTGGATCTGTGCACATGTTTATGAACTTCTTGTACCTGTCCTACTCCAGAGAATATCTCAATCTCCCTTATGATTAATAGGATTAAAAAAATTATTTTAAATGTTAAGCTCAAGTAGCACTGAAATATGATTGTTGAAGGAGAAAAGGTAGTAGGGAAAAAGTAAAGGGGAATCATAAAATAGGACAGGAATCTACAAAATATATATAAAAGAAAAATTATAACAATTTTAGTGTTCCTCTGTGTTTCACTGTTCTTATGATTTGTAATATTGTATCCATGTTGACATTACTGGTCTACATTTGAATTCTCCCCATTAGTTTGGGCTTCTGGTGTGTGTGTGTGTGTGTGTGTGTGTGTGTGTGTTTAGCTGTATTCAAGAGATTCTGTGGTTGACAAACCATTCGCACTTAAAACCTCCCAAATGCATATGACATATTTATGAATTTACATGATGCTCACTCAGTTGAAAGGAAAGGACAAGAAAAGGGATAAAAGCAAATAACAATAAAACAGTAAAAAAAAAAAAATCCAGTAGGAAAGGAGGAGTAAATAAGAGGTAAGAAGCTCACATAGAAGATAGAAATGGATAGAGACAATTATGTGGAGGACTTGTGATTCTAATTCCTCTTCCAAGGACTGGATAGATGAGAACTTGAACTCACATTAATTTCACTAAAACCCAAACTCCTTAGTAGCGATGTCATTCTTACTTTACATTTATTTGCTTAGTAATTTGCAGACCTGGCATGCTACCAAGTTTTATGGGAAAGAAAAAATCAAGTAGGGCTCATTCTGCCTTCTGAGAACTCAACTCAACTATGCCTTGTGGTCTGAATTCCATAGAAAAAGTTTCAGAATGTTTGCTTATCATTTTACAAAAAACATGTTGAGTGTATTTTGTGTACCCAGGTACTGTGCAGGACAATAGAAATACAAGATAGATGTGTGTGTGTGTGTGTGTGTGTGTGTGTGTGTGTGAGAGAGAGAGAAAGAGAAAGAGAGAGAGAGAGAGAGAGAGAGAGAGAGAGAGAGAGGAAAGACCCATGGATGATAAGTGGATGATAAGATGTGATCTATGTGCTCAAATAACGTACGGTGGCATGGCAGGAGTAATCAGATGATGCAGTGAGGGATGAGACCCATGGACATGAACTGGGAGGTCAGGGAGTGTATTGCAGTGACTTTCCTTAAAGTTTTTTTCTGAATTGATTCTCGTAAGGTTGGTCGGGTGATAACAATACTGCAGAGAGAAGAAACAGAAAGGCTAATTTTAAGTCCTTTGGGTATAAACCGATGAGTGGGATAACTGGGTCAAAAGGTGGGTTCATTCACAGTTTTCTGAGGAATCTCCATACTCCTTTCCAGAGTGGGTGCACCAATTTGCAACTCCACCAGCAATGTATGAGTGCACCTTTTCCCCCATATCTACGCCAACATCTATTATTGTTTGTGTTCTTGATAAAAACCATTCTAATTGGAGTAAGATGAAATCTTAGAGTGGTTTTAATTTGCATTTCTCTAATTACTAGAGATGTTGAATGCTTTTTTCATATATTTATTAATTGCCTGTATATCTTCTTCTGTAAAGTGTCCAGTTCCATTTATTGATTGTGTTCTTGTATTTTTGGTGTAAAGTTTTGTAAGTTCTTTATAAATCTTGGAGATTGGTGCTCTATCTGAAGTGCATGTGGTAAAGATTTTCTCCCACTCTGCAGGCTCAATTAGCATACTACAGTAACGCAGTCACATCAATGCTTATAGCAGCTCAATTCACAATAGCTAGACTGTGGAACCAACCTAGATGCCCTTCAACAGATGAATGGATAAAAAAACTCTGGTATATATACACAATGAAATATTATTCAGCCATAATGAAGAATAATTTATGGCATTTGCAGATAAATAGATGGAATTGAAGAATATCATGCTAAGTGAAATAAGCTAATACCCCAAAACCAAAAGCTGAATGTTTTCCCTGATAAGTGGATGATGATATATAATGGGGGTGGGATGGGGGTGAGAGAAGAATGGAGGAACTTTAGATTACATAGAGGGAAATGAGAGGGAGGAGGGGGCAGGGGTATAAAAGAGGGTGGAATGAGACAGACATCATTACCCTATGTACATGTATGATTACACATCATGCACAACCATAGAAATGAAAAGTTGTACCCCATTTGTGTACAATGAATAAGAATGCAGTCTGTAAAAATAAGAAAAAATTAAAAAGAAGAAACAGAAATGGCAGAAACAGAAAATATTATATTCTAGGGACACTGAAAGACATTTGCTCTGCATGGAAATAGTTATATAATGACTTGAGAAGAGCTAAGCATGCTGGAAATAAAGGCAGGGCCAAATTATAGACCCTTCTCACCAGACATGGATTTGGACCTTAACCCCTACCTTTAGTGAGTCACTCAAAGCCTTTAAAATGTTTACTAACATGATCAGCAATGAGTGAAATTTGTATCAAACATTATTCTAACAAGAATAATGGGAGAGTATCTATCAAAAGGTTAAGGTCAGTTAAGAAAGCAAGGAGAAAAATTAGAACATTACCTGTGGGAAGCCGTCCTTATTTAGCAGAATCAGACTAGGTTGAGCCATGGGACGCAGAGGCCTGGCTTCTAGGAACTGCTGGGCAGCCTGTGGTGCTGCGTGGGAGTGGTTCCCTGTCTTCCTCTGGAATTTTCCCCTAAGAGAATGACTTCCTTACTCCATCCTATCCTGTCCATGACAGAAGACGCTCCTCCCGGTCCTGGCCCACTTTACCTGTATATTATAAATAAAGGAGAGTTGGGCGACTCCTTCTTGTGGTAAGAGGATAGAGCTGGCATGGCCAGACCCGTCACGCCCTCTCTCATATGAAAAGAGTATTGGCTCTTGTGTGTTCATTGAGCAGATAAGTTTTTTGGGTAATAGAAAAACCGTCAACATCCTCCTCCAGCAGTTAACACTTTTCTCCTCCACACAGGACGTGGCAAAGAGGACCCCCACGGTTACCAGTGTCCAGGAACTGGGCAGAGGGTGTGAATTCCTGAAATAAGTGTCCATACTACTTGTGGGCTGTAGATATCCTCACAGCAGTTCATCCAGGCCCTCTAGAACTGCAGGTAAGAGGACTTTAGTCCAATGGTAATACCCACTTGATATATATCTTTCTATTATCTTGTATGCCATTTCTGCCTATCTGCTCAGAACTTTTGGTTTTTTATTTGGCTACTCTTGGCTCTCCATTTTGGCTTTGACCCAAAGACATATATCTGGAGTGATTTGTTGATCTATGTGCTCTCTGGCTAGTCCTTTCTTACCCCATATTCTAGATAAGGAAGAAAACAATATAAGTAATAACATAAAGGAAAAAGAAAAGGAAAAAATCAGTTCACTGAAAAGATATTAATGATTTTGATATGGGGGTGGTGGTAAATAATAGAGGATTATTTTTATAGGGGGGACTGAGAAAGGAATTATCTCTTAAAGTTCTGCCCAAAACAACAGGGTAGTAAATGCTATTATTTACTAATTTACAAATATCTAAGAAGGAATAAGCATTATAACCTAATGTTTGTAAGATCAGTTTTGTATATTTTAGTATAGAAAGGAGTACCTTTTGGCTACTCTACAAAAGACAGTTAAATATCTAAAGATACAGAAAGGGAGTTGGGAGTAATGCATACATTAGCAGGAGGATAACAAGACCATAGCAATGGATGAAATCTTTTAGGACAATTGCAGAGAAGAAGAGGACTCTTTTAGTTAAAGACCTGGGGAGTGGTAGAAGAAGACATTAGGCTGTTCTTTAGATCAGATTGAATTTATGCGTAAGGTAAGAAGGTTGAAAGGGAGGAAGATGGGGAGGCCATGGGGACATGCTGGAGAACAAAGTCTTCCAAATTGTGCTCGAGTCACGTATGAGTATATCACAGTGAGTTCCAAATTTATATATCATTGCAATGCACTGAGTGAAAATAACAATACTAGAAGGGAGACCAGTAGAGTAAAACAAGGGGATGGGGAAGGAGGAGGACAGGGAAAGCGAGGGTACCGGAGAATGGGATTGATCAAGCTATGTTATGTGTATGTATGAATATGGCATAATGAATCCTACCATTATGTTGAATTATAATGCACCAATTAGAAAACCATCTTTTTCAATTTTAAGTAGCATAATATAGCTGTGGGTCAGGGAAGGAAGATTTGGAAGAAAGAGAATATAATGAATGAGGCAAATTTCCCAGGGAGGCAAGATAAGATAACCAGAGAACAGGAGTTGGAAGTCACCCAAAGATGGAATGAAGGATGACAACCTCCGTCAGGCCAGAGGAACAATATGTCATTGATGCCTAGGAGAATGAAAGAATCTTAACAAGGAATGATAGGACCTCTTTAGCAATATGAGATAAGACAACTCATGCTTTATCAGTCTTAAACCTAAATAAATGATCTGATGAGAGGCACACCATTAATTAATTCAAACAACATCCAATATCCACCCTGTACCGGATGGTATACTATTTGGATATAGCAATTAAAAATCACCTATAAAATTAATAAGGAATTAGTAATGAGAAATAAAATTTGGCATGCTTGGTGCTACGAAAAACAAGTCTCAGAAATCAGGCTTTATAACATTTTTAATTGATGAAATCGCATATATTTATCATGTGCCACATGATGTTTTAAAACATGTATACATTGCGGAATGACTAAATTGAACAAAAATAATTCAGATACTCTTACCTTTCTTTCATATTGTTACCAAGAAGGGAAAAGTTGGAGTCGAATATTTCTACCTGCATTCAAGTTCTGTGCTGCGAATCCTCGAGTACAATAAACATTCATATGCAGAATGAGACATCAGGAGTTGTAGAATTGTCTGGAATAGTTGCTGGCCCCAAACTACTTTGACGAGGGAACAGATGGGTTGCAGCATGGAGTTTCTATGAGCTGCTAGGCAAAACAGTCAGTGTTAGCAAACAAGATCCATGGTAACAAGTCTGAAATTCCCAAGAGGATATTTCCATTACCAGTGTATAACTATCTGCCAGAGGTTATAATTATCAGAGGCTTCTGCTCCTAACCCAAGCATGCCCACTCTAGTGTTTTTCGGAAAGAATTTAATTTAGCTCACTATATCGGTAAGACAATTCCTCCAGTAAGTCTCACTTTATCCAAAAGTACTTTGTACTTAATCTGATGGGTTGTTCATTGAGACTGTCTGCCCCAAATCACACACGATTGTCTTCAGATTCCTCAGGTAGGTAAAAGGAAAAAATTCTTAGTGAATCTATGGGGAATTCACACATTAGCACTGAAAAACCAAGAAGTCACTTTGTTTAGAATTATGATTTGAGTACACAATGGTATTAATGATATTTAGAGTAATGCTCACTGCATTCATTTTCTATTGCTACCACAACAAATTACCAAAACTTGGTGACTCAAAGTTATAAATTTTATCATCTGACCATTCTGTAAGTTAGAAGTCCAACAAAAATCAATGAATGAATTGAGTTGTACTTCTTCTGGAGACTCGAGGCAAGAATTTGCTTCCTAGCATTTTCCTCTCTCTGGAGTCCTTGGCTCACGGCCCCTCCACCTTCAAAGTCAGCAACTGTGATTGGATTGGTCCCACCCAAATAATCCAGGATAATCTCTTTCAAGCATCTTAACTTCACATAAGAAAGTCGCCTTGTCATGCAGAATAACATATTCCAGGATTCCAGGATTTTGTATGTTGCCATCTTTGGGGGCCCTCCTTCTGCCTACCACAACCTCCTTACACAATAAAAAATTGTGTGAGGAAACCACTTTTATAAAAGGAACACCAGAAAAAAAGTATCTAAGTGTTGGTTATTTTAATGCATATTTCATAATATGAATTCATTCAGTGGAATGAAACTAATTTTTATATTCCATGTGGTACCATCTTATATCATAATAACAATTATAAAAACTAAAAAATGTGTAGAAAGAGTATAGGAAATAGTGGAGCTACCATACAGGAAATCAAAACACTCATGTGATTGTATTGACCCATTTATGTACTATAAAATCTAGAAAAAGTCATGCTTTTAAGAATATTTTCTAATATGTAAAATGGCTATATTAGGTACCATTATTGGCATATTGATAGATTTCTTGGAGAGGGAGCAGATTACCAGGGATTGAACTCAGGAGCACTCCATCACTGAGCCACATCCCCATCCCTATTTTGTATTTCATTTCGAGACAGGGTCTCACTGAGTTTCTTAGCACCTCGCTTTTGTGAGACTGGCTTTAAACTCAAGATCCTCCTGCTTCAGCCTCCTGAGCCACTGGGATTACAGGCGTGAGTCACTGGGCTCCGCTACATATTCACAGATCTTTTGAAAACATAATTTCTAACTTGCCTAACTCAACACATTGTAAAAACTACCCAAGAGATCTGGGTGTGAAAGTTCTTTTTAAATTATAAAACATTATGTAAATATGAGGGAGTTTTGTAAGTCTGCAAAAGTTTCTCACATGTGTTGTTGGTGATTTATAGACTTGCGATGTATGCATGATATTTGTTATTCTGTCTTTATTAATGTAACCTTTGGGAATGACAGGATGTTTATTGTCCCAATCCATATAGTAACAGATTTCAAATTCCAGTGCATCCTCCATGGGATTTTTTCCTCTACCTATTGGGTGCCCACTCCCACATCCACTTGAAAAATTCATGGATTAAATACTCAAAGAAAAGTACATAATGTAATTTCAGTGCATAGTCTAAGATTACCCTTAGAAAGAAAAGGAGTACTAATGTAAAAAGAGTAGAAGGAAGAAGGAAAATTTGCATGCAATTAATTCCAGAGATTTAAAATCAACCAGTGGGGGAGAGGGGAAGGAAGAACAGTAATTCTGACAAATTAGAGTTTGTTTTGGTTTTACTTTAGAGGAAATTACACAGAGTGTAGAATTATGCCAATGTGATGATAGCTATTGTACAGTGAAGAAAAAAAAAATCTCACACTGGCAAATGAACATATGAAAAGCCCTCAAAATCACTAATCATTACAGAAATGCAAATCAAACTGCATCGTAACCTCACTCCTAGTAGTATGGGTTGGCTTCTAACAAAATAAATAAGTTTGAGAACATGCAAATTAATGGAGACCTGGTCAGAGGTCACATGGTGTTTCACATCAGATTTGCAGTCATGGACTGCCCGATGCTTAGGAGTTATCACGTCTAAATTGTTAGCTCTGAGGCAGAAGAGTCTGCAATTAAGACTGTAAGACCTAAGACTTTCCAACAATGTCCTTGTAAGGAGAGAGGGCAATTGAATTTCTATATTAATAATAATAAAACCCAGAAAATCTAACAGAACCACCCTTGAAGTCAATACTGCAAATCCTCATTGTACAGATGCTGAAATCCAGACTGAGAATGTTTAAATAGCATATTTGCTTTATATTGTAGGTTGAAGTTCTTTCCAGAGATACTAAAGTATTAAAAAATAGGCAGTATAGTCAAAGAGCTTATCCTATGCATGCTTAAATAAGGTTTACCTACAAAGAAATGTGTGAGCTAAAGATTATGACATAGTTGTTAGGTATTATTATCATGGTTTTGCTTTATACAAAAAAAAAACATTTATTTTTTAAAATACCAAGTTTATAAGAATGTGCAGACATTGGAATCCATGTGCACTGTTTGTAGGAATGTAAAAATGGTGCAATAGCTATAAAAAACAGTAAGGTGTTGCCTTAAAAAATTAATATAGAGCTACCTATGATATAGCAGTCCCAATTTGGAATGTAGATTCTAAAGAATTGAAAACAAGCCCTCAAAGAGATATTTTCACATCCATTCATACCAGTACTATTCACAATAGCCAAAAGGTGAAAGCAACCCAAATGTTCTCCAATGGCTGACTGCATAAACAAACTAGCGTAGATATATAGTGCATATTCAGCCTTAGAAAGGAAAATAATTCGGTCATATGCGCTAACATGCCTGAATGTTGACTACACCGTGTAATCTGAAATAAATCAGTTATAGAAAGACAAATGCTGTGTGGTTCCACTTAAGTAAGAAATCTGAAGTAGTGAGATTCATAGAAACAAACAGAAAGGAGAATGGTGGTTACCAGAATCTGAGGAGAGTGGGAATTTTTGCTTACTAAATATACAGTTTCTGTTTTGCAAGATGAAGGACTTCTGGAGATTTGTTTCCCATCCGTGTGAATATGCTTAACATTACATAGACTGTCTAGTTGAAAATGGTTATGATGGCAAATTTCATGTGATGTACTTTTTACTCAATAACCCATTTAAAAAAAAAAAAATCTAAAACATCCTAGGGAGAGGTGCAAATCAGATGAGAACACAGTTGAACCTATAAAAGCCTGCAGTTAAGATGAAGGAAGTAGCACTAGTAATGACTTCAAATGTGGGGCATGGGCTCCAGGGGCTGGTGCCAGCACATCATTACAAAGGCTAAATAATACCAACTTGATAACTCCAGAATGACATCCCTGGGTGCCATGTGGATCCAAGGACACGCTCACCTCCTGCTGCAGACATAGAGAGAGAGTCCTCTTCATAGACATAGTCACTATTTGGGGAAGAAAAGAAGAGTGAGAGAAAAGTAAAATATTGAGGATTTACCTAAGAAGACTCAGTTATCCCAAAGCAACTTTTACATTCTAATAGGGAGTTGTATTTTAAGTAGACTCAGTATTTAAACTAAAAGGAGACAGTTGAGACTGGAAGAAAATAAAATATTAATTGGAATTTCTAAATCATCCTCCTTGCTGCTGGAATGTTAACTCATTAGCAAGAGCAGGCATACATTGGAAAATAACAAAGCTCCATTTTCTGTAGACTTCAGTTACAGAATATGCTAAAAATGGGTATTCCTGTTCTTAGTTTTGACTGAAGTTCTCAGATAGTTACTGCCAATTATGTCCATATAGCAAAGCAGGGTGTGAAACCACTAACACAGATCT
The DNA here is from genome assembly GCF_902686445.1 of Sciurus carolinensis. NCBI lineage: Eukaryota > Metazoa > Chordata > Mammalia > Rodentia > Sciuridae > Sciurus > Sciurus carolinensis. Next base: position 40,838,239 of record NC_062216.1, on the reverse strand, counting down.
TGTCAGGGAGGTCACTGGGAAGAGTTTTTCTGACCCTTAAAAGGTCACCTGCCTTTGTCCTTTTAAAAATGTTGGAGAGAAAATTAGAAAGAATATTTTTTATAGGAAAGCTATCAGTGTGTTTTTATTTTACTACTATGTCTCCAGAGATTTCCTAGGGGCCAAAAGATATATGAGAGGGATTTGCTCCAGGTCTTTGTCAGGAGATGAATGGATCCTTGATCCCTCCAGGAGTCCTGCCATGTCCACTATGGTGGGCACATTGGCCACACCCCTTTGTTGTGACCTGCAGACACCTGTTCCTTGAACCCATGACCCTGGCCATTGGATATGCATTTGATCTTCTTGCCAGTGGTGTCTTCTTCATTGTGATCCCAGATGTGGTGGAGGAACACAGAAGTAGAAGTTGAGGGTTCATCCTGTCCCTGGGGGCCTACCTGGAAGGACTCTGCAAGAAGACGGTGAACAGCAGATTCCTTGGAGCTAAGGGAAGAAATACAAATGGTGGCCACAGGGGTACAACTCTGTACCTCTAGCACTGTGACCAGCATGTAAAGCAATCCCTTGATTTCTTGACTATTCAATGACATATCCTCAATGTGATGCCAGAAAAAAAAAGAAAAAGAAAGAAAAGGTGCAATTTTTAAAATTCAGCAATCACTGAATTTGAGCATCAAGTCTCACTCAGTTCCTGAGGGAAGGTGCGAGCGCTCATGCTGTGCTTGCATTTCAACAGTTAGCATTCCTTGTTCTCTCCCGCCCACTAAAAGCTGAAAGGAGAAGGGGAAACTGCTGCATTAAGAAAATGGAAACATTTACTGAAGCAAAGATTTCACCATGTCTCTAAAAGAAATAATTGGTAGACTGAAAATAGCTGCAGTGTCCACACTGTGGATGAGCACGGACCACCTCAATTAAATAGAGAAAGAGTTCAGTGGTTATTCCAAATACACATATTACAACTAATGTTTCCATTTGAATTTTAAGTAGTCTGTTCCCCAGAAAGCACGAAAGATTGCTTTGTACAGCACAAGAAATGGGCCTGAATGCCAAGAAGTTCCTTCAAAAACCACAGAACTACTTGATATACAGTTCGCCTAAAAAAAAAAATTCCCACAAGGTATCATAAATTGAATTCCTTAAATACACTACCCACATATGAAGCAAAATTGTGGTTTTAGCCAGAGATAAATGCTGCATTCCTTTACATAAAATTACATCCAAAAAGGAAAACATTGGAAATTATATTGTTATATTAAATATTCTATTGTAAGTTGAAATTTCTTCACATTAAATGAAAAATATGTCTAATATTCAGACAAAAAAACATGCATGAGAAACTATTCACCAAGTGATAGATATATTACCTTGAATTTTAACATTAGATATGGACAAAAAAGTTAGTTCAAATTTAAAATGACTATTTTTAAAATTAAGTCCATAGAATGCTTGGAAATTTTAGGGTCCTTCGACAGAAAAGAAAAAAGTGATTATTTAATCAGCACAGGGGTTAAATGGACTCTTTTGCAAAAATGTTAAAATCAGTAAGATAAGAAGTTGTCTTTTTAAATTCATTCCTTTAAATGCATATAGAATTGTAAAAATAGATAATATACTAATATTCTTCCGTGGGTGCTGGTACTAATGAAAAGTTGCAATTTGGTACACATTAGTTTATAATAACATTCTCTCAGGGTCAAAAAATGTGATTGTCCTTTGTGGATTTTTGAAATGGTAATATGGAATGGGTTCCCCCAGAAATGTGAATGTGTAAGAACCTGCTATTACTGGTATATCCTCCAGAAAATTGTCTTAATACTTGCAATAATAAGAGTCTCTTTAAATATTAAGTATATACCACATATATTTACAGCCTGGTCATTATGACTTCCCAAGGGTGACCTGATTGATTTTTATGAAATACAATTGAACATCAGTGTCATCTCCTGTCTCCAAAAATGAAGATATAAATTCATGGTATGCAAAAGGAGCAAATATTAAGAGGTCCTAAAGCACGTTGATACTAAGTATGAGCTCTGGAAAGGTAAGATGCAATGCACAAGAGCATCTTGGGCACAAACTAAACTGAAAGATTACAGAATAATCTTGTCAGAAACATTCCGTAAATCTAGATACACACAGATTAACAAATTCACAGTATAAAGAATTTCATTGTTCATTATCTAGAAAACAAGCCTCATTAGTTAGTCCTCTATGATTGAGGTCACTATGAATAGCTATTGGATGATATTTAAGTTTGCAGAACTAGGTATGATTTGAAAGGTAGGATTCACTTCCTGAAAGAAAAGTCTAATTTTCTAAGACTCACAGATTAGAAGAATGCTTTTCCTTCAGTAATAACTTATTTTGGCCAAAGAAAAACTTAAGCTTAGCAAGACCCATGGTATCATAGACCCATGTCCTTTGGCATAAATACATAAGGTGATTTGGCTTCTTTTGGAGTCAAAAGAACTATGGAAACAAAGTAAAGAAGAAATGACCAAGGAGAGACTATGCCATTTTCTTATTTTTATGGATTGCTTTGTTTTGCTTTAAAGTAACTTCACAATAAGGAATGGAAGAAAAACTGTGTAACTTAGGGCAAAAAAGATAAAAATACTATATAAAATGAGACAACCCATTTAATAGCAATCTACATTATATACTTTCATATTTTGTACATAGAAAATAAGTATACTTTGTCCCTTACAGGCAAGAATAATTAATTTCTCTAATAATTATACTTATTTATAACATATGTCTGACACAGAAAAATTTTATTCTTCAATATTATTGCTAATAGCTAAGGGGAAATCTATTTTAATATAAAATATTTCTTAGTCTCATAATGTTTAAAATTGACATAATTGACTTGAGCTGTTTAAAAAAAAAAAACCCACAAACTGGTTTTCAAGCATAACATTAAATTCTAAGGCAATTAAGATGCCCCAAGCCTACATTTGTGAATAGAATCTTTGAAGTGTATTTCTGTGATCTTTTCAATGTGAATAATGGTATTTTAGAGAACAAACATAAATTGAACAAATATACTGAAAATGAAAAAAATCATTCATTTTAAAGGATCTCATTCACATAATCTTCATTAAGAAATTGTAATAAGTTATTTTTGAGGAACTTTTGCTCTGGAACTGCCGTTTTCTAAATTGGGTCATTACATCTTTCAAAATATTTAATCAACAAAAATCAAGACCTCCATTTTACAAATTTGGAAACAAAATCAACCCATCCCAAATTAGTGATGAGAATATAACTTATTAATAACATATTTATTCTCTAAGATTGTGCTCAGATATCAAGATACATGTAAAATTCCATTTTAATGAATGAACATAATGGGTTCTAAACACAATGGATTATGAGACACTGAGCATTTTTATGACATGACTCACTAAATAATGCAAAAGACCCAAATTATAATTTTTCAGCCTCTATTCCTAATTAGTCACAAGGGATAAGCTCTTGTCCACTTCTATATAGGTTAAAGATCTTCATATCTTTTCAGTCTCAGCAATGCAAACCCTGAATGGTACTTTGGAAATTTCATCATCTGTCATTGCTTTGCCTCTTAACTGTTTTCTCTTTCTAACATCCATATTCTCATTTGTTTTCCATGAATCCACTGAGTCTTCCACCCTCTCTCTTCTCTCTATTTTACTCCAGAATGTCAAGTTAACATTGGATTCATTATTTCCTCCACCCTGCCAGGACCAGAGATTCATCTAAACACACGTTAGAACCACTGATGTCCTTAGTCCCTCACTGTCCATCTTCTGACAATTTGCAGTCATAGAGCTAGCACAGGGTGGTTAAAATATGTGAGCTGTTTGATTTATTTAGACTAGGATTATACCTGTCTCACAATTTGCTGTCATGATCCTCAATTGATTTCCTCATAGAACGGTGACTATAATATATAGATTGCAAGAGGTGTTGTCAATAATTACTGTGACGTGTTTGTGTACACATTATGCAGTGTCTGACACATGGCAGCTTCTCAATAAACTATAACACATTTTTACTCCCTTTTTTAATTTCTAAAATTCTAAGCATAAGAGGAGCAACCCTATGGTTATCAATGCTACTGCAAATGCATTGTTTTCAGGGTGCATTTTTGACATTGTGAAGAATAGAATATTCATTAGATTAGTTACCTTCTCCTCTGATTGCCTGCCTTCATGTATCTGATTTAAAAAAAATTTTTTTTTTGGTGCTGAAAATTGAATTCATGGCCTTGTGTTTCCTAAGCAGTCATTTTACCACTGAGCTACATCTCCAACCCTCAAAACTTTTCCTTCTCCAGATCCTGACCCTTGTCAGCATTCTGTGGCCTCAACAGGTAGGGTGGACATCTATTTAATAAATATTATCAAGAGAACTTTTAAAGCATCATGATGTCTTTGGGTCCCATTCCCCTGACTATCAAATAACTTTAGACAACTGGTGTCTTCTGATTCTGTAAATGCCAATGCTAAAGAATCAGTGTTTAGTGGGAAATATATTTTTCTTTCTAATGATTGTTACACTCACTTTTTTAATCAAAATAGCTGAATGTATGGGCTTCTGGGAAGAGGTATCTTACATCTGAAGATTAGATGACATCTGGATAATTTGACAGGGTTTACATAATCTACAGTAGCAGATTAATGGTGAGGCCTTCATTTACATTCATAAGACTTGTTTGTGTGTATTGAAAACAGAACATTATGTGCATTTTTGGTCTTTAAAATGCCATTTTAAAAGACAGGTACATAGAAACTGCAGATGCAATTTTGATTATGGTCAAAAAATTCTAGCTTTCTATTCTTTTAAGTTCATACATGATTGCATACCAACCGGAAAATTATGCAGAATCAGTACTGCAGATGTAGCCTGGGGGCTGCTGTTGATCTTTTGACATGCTCCCTTCTGTTAATTCTGCTTAATTCATGACTCTGGAAGGCTAACAACCCTCTAAATGCACTTTTGAGGGATTATTGGTCATAATGAAAATTGCAGTCCTCATTTCCTGCTTCATGGATTGACATAAGCATGAACAACCAGAAGTAACAGAATTGGGAGGAGAAATCATGTACTATCCTCTGGAATTTGACATTATTTGAACTTTACTCATGCTTTACATATCCATGGGCTTCTCCACCATTGAAAGAGGAGGACAGCATTTTAAATGATGACTTCATGTGGTAAAACAGGAAAACAGGCACTGCTTGGGTCAGCATTTTGACCCAGCACCTGTTTTCTTTGATTATTAAGAAACTCAGCATGTAACAAGCTCATAAAGAGAAGTTATGTCACAATAATGCATGAAGTGAGTATAACCAATTAACCATCTCCTTTGAGCTGTGCCTGCTACTGTGGTTACATGCTTGACCAGTTATGCCTCTTGCCTTCCTAAATCATCTCATCACAAAAAGACCAAAAGTGCAATAATTAAATGAGTAAATTTTTAGTGACAATGTTAGCAACCTAATCAAATATCTCTTTATGATTATATATTATCATAAGTGGTACAGTGATTTTTCTTCTTGAAATCTATATAAATCCCAATAACCTAAATATATTTATAGCTTCTGGAAGACTAATATATTGTTATTTATATTGTCCGCCTGATATCCCCTGTAAGTAAAATGAAAAACAGGTAAGAGGATGAGTAAAAGTTGATTAGGGAACACTGAAGAATATCTTCCAAATAAAGAGGCCTCTGATCAAATTGGAAAAGTATACAGAGCAAAAGCACTAACTTGCTAGATTCTGAATACAATATCAGTTTCTCTGAGAATTCTAGTATCCTGAGAACTTATGAAAAATGATCCTAATTGGGAGAGTAAAGTTTAAAGGATGTGATTATGCCTTGGGAAGTGGGGAACATTTTGTTTGAGAAGTAGAAAACATTCAAAATATTCTCTGAGAGAGGGGAGAGAAGGATTATTAGGATTTAAGGATCCTCATTCCTAAGGTTTCATGAATTGTTATCATTATTTACTTAAAAACAGATCCCAACCCTAGAGGTCAAACACAGGGAAGGAAAATGGTATAGAAGTAAAATGTAGAAAGAGGAAAACTGCATCCAAGTCTATACTGACCTAATGCAATTGAACTGAGAGATATAAAAGAAAAAAAAACTGTGAATTAAAGAACTCCATTTTGAGACATGCCTACATCCTCTCTGAGTGATCTGCAAAAACCAAAGGAGGATGCAAAAATTTGCAGAGAGAAATGTTCTGAGTAAAATACCCCAAATTAAAGTGCTCTAAATTATCCCACTAAAATACTCCCACTACCTAGTGAAAAATAAAAGCATTTTTGAAAGTGATAAATTGGAGAAAATATGCACTACACTTATGAACAACAGGACTAATGTTCTGACACACTAAAATTGCAGAAAAACCAATAAAAATAGTAAATTACAAACCTGGGCAAAGGACGAAATGAGACAAGATAGGTAAAAGTAATTTGTGAAAATACAATTATCCCCATTTGTAACCACTGTGGTTAGTTTAAGTGAGTCATTTGACCAAGAATTGGAATTTTGCTGTATGATAATGTTAAACAGTAACATGAGTTCTTTGATATTATCCCACTGATATCATACCATATAATAATGTAAACTGAAATTGTCACTGTCATTGGGGACTATTTGGTTTTATATACATAAGCGTTTTTAATATATATTATGTATATGTATACACACACACATATATATATACATATATATATATATATATATATATTTGTGGTGCTAGTGGGTCAAACCGAAGGCTTTGTGGATGGTAGGCAAAGGCTTCAGCACTAATTTATATCCCCAACCTTAGTTATATCTTTAAACCAATGAGTTCACTCCTAATAAAGCCTGTAGGTATCCTTGCAAAGACTCTTTTTTAAAAAATAGTGCAAGTGTACATATAATGTCACAAAAAAATAAGGTAAATATACAAGCAGCAGTGTGAGTTGGTATTCATGATATAAAGGATATTTTAATTTAAAAAGTAAACTTCAGAGAGTGTGTATGGAATATTACATTTGTGATAAATTTTACATTATTATATAATATACTTTTTATGTGTAGAAAACAACGGGAATCTATGTAAGAAGCTGTATCCTCTGACAGGTGGAACAAGAGTAAAAGGGGACACTTGTTTTTCATTCAATCTTTTTCTATTCTGGTCAACAAATATTTGTAGAACACCTTAAAATTTAAAAAAGTAACATGTTTTTGAAAATATTTCATGTGTTTATGAAAATTTTAAGAAGGCATCATTAAATATTACCATCTTTCACTGTTGCAGTTTTTAATCCAAAGTAAAACTTTGAGAAAATAAAAACATTAATTTTAACTTAGCTCAATTATCTTAAAAAGTGGGCTTATATGAATTTGGTTAATTTATGTAAATGATTAAAAGGATACGATTGGTAATATTTAAATAAGAAATATTTTTCTCTCAAAGAAAAATATAACTATGAACAAATAACAGGTAAGATTTTATGCTTTAGAATGTTCTGCAAATTTAGAACCAATAACAAGCCTGTTTCTTATTTTGTCATGAAAATAATATTCAAACAAATAAAATCAAATATAGAGCTTGGACAAGTTTGAAACAGTTCAGTAATGATGAAATCCTGAGAAATCACAAAATCTCAATAGAAAAATATTCAAGAAAATGGTACTACATAAAATTAAAAGACTTTCTTTATTTTAATAACTACCACTACTTTAAGGGAAGGAGGTGTGATAAAGCAGTTGATTTGCTAAAGCTGGGGGAGCCTCGCTTTCTTTGTTAGATGATTTTAGAAACTTAAACATTATTACTTATTACTTTAGAAATCTGAGCCAAAAGAGCTTTTTGTGGTTGTTTGAGGTTATTATTTTTGGTTTTGTTTTTCTACCTTTTTTGAAACCAACTTCACTGTGACTAGAGGTGGGAAGAATCATGAAGAACTGTGTTGAGCAAAACTCCCAGCGTGGTCCTTTTGGTTATCAGAAGATGCAAAACATGATACTCCCACTTCTCTCCCCAAGGCAGCAACTACTGCAAGAGAGAACATGCTGCATGTTCCCAAGGGCAGCCAGTGTCTCTAAGTGTCTGCACTAACTGAATTTGACAGAAAAAGACAGAGTATTAAGGAATATGGAATAACCAAAGACATTTCAGATTTTTTTCCTATTCGGATCACACATATGTGTTGTTCTTATCAGTCTTAATAATTATTACTAATCCTAAAAACAAGTAAGTCAAAGGTTTGAGCATGTGGTCCAATGTTACAGCAGTGAGTAAAGAGCAGCACTGGTCTTTCTGACCCCAAATCCATGTACTGAATCACAGAATGGGCCACATTCATGGAGGTGGAGCCTCTGTCTGCAGATGTGTAAGATTCTATCTTCATTTATATGAAAACAAGGAACTCTAAAATGTTCATATATTTTCTGACTAGTCACTAAATTTCAATTTACCTTTTAATTGTTTTTTAAAGAATCTTTTTCTTGATTTCAATATAGAACATGAGTGACAGTTTTTGTCTCTCATGTTCTATATTGGTTATGTTATTTACTATGCCTTATATTTTTTTCAGAATAAACAAAACATAGAGGTTCACATTTTGGCATGTTTGCATATAATAGTGCAATACTAACCATAAATTGGAGAAAATTCTTTAATCATATTTCTAATTAAACCTAATTTTTAAATAATTGCATTTGTTCCAAGTAAACTTTATTATCTAAAAACTTTGTGTGATTCTGAACTAATCATCCTTAGTTGATCAACACCCAAAATCCACACTGCCTTTTAATTATATTTAAAGAGTCCTAAGATGGAATATTAGGTAATAGTCTTGAAATGGTTTATTGTTGTTCCTCTCTTTATGGGAACTGGATGAATTCATTGCAACAAAATATTTCTATGGTCCATGAATAACTATTGTTATCACTATGTTAAATGCATACTAAAGTGAATGGTATGCTTAAATGTAATTTTCTCAAAAAGTAGTTATTTAGATATGACTTAATAAAATTAATTTATCATTTCAAAAACAAGCTTATTTCTAGGAATCAGAATTTATTACACTGTTCTAATTAAGTAAGAGCTAATGCTTCTCTTAAAGTATATATGAAACAATTTGGTGTGAATAAAGCACTCCAGTGTGTACACAACAGTGGCAACTGAGCTAAGTAGTGACCATTGTGATTTCCACATGATTTTTTTCTTGTTGAATAACAAGAATCATTACAGAAAAATTTCCAGTCTTTGAAATATATGTGTCTATTAAACTAGAATCCCTGTCCATCTAAACTGCATCTGATATTTTCTTAATGGTCCCTTTGTCTACTCTCTCACATAGTTAAATAATTTTGAGTTTAATAGTATGACCATAGAGAAAATTTGGACTTGAAAATATCATTTAATGGGTTCAACTCCAGGTCCACTCAGCATAATTTTGGATATGTTGTGAATGCATTTTTATGTTCATTGTTCCTGGAACTACATATTTTAGTTGCCTTTATTTTCTACTCCTACTTCATTGTATATTCTTTGAGAGGTATCATGGCTTTTCCTTCCTACCTTACCATCTACCCTGTACTTTATCATCTTGAGTCTCTCTATTGCTAATTAGCATCATTTAACACACTTTCCATTGAGTTTAGACTTTCCAAATTTTTACATAGTGAAACTTCATTTGGGTTTTTTTATTTTACCACCAAACATTCACTTAAAATACTAACCATCAAAATATACTTTATGGGGGTTGGGGTTATAGCTCAGTGATAGGGTACTTGCCTAGCACATGTGACGCACTGGGTTTAATATCTAACACCACATAAAACTAAATAAACAAAATAAAGAAATTAGGTCCATCTACAACTAAAAATATTTTTTAGAAATATGATTTATGAATATTTAGCAGAATGTTAGGACACACTTGAAAAGGAGGACTAATTCTATGCAGTACATTCATCATTGATCTAATGATCACAAGAAGGCTCTGCTTCAAACTCAGCTCCATCTTAATACCCTTTACAAAACAATTTGAGATTCATCAAAATTAATAGATTATCTAAACTCGTTAAATTACACATTTTATCATAAAGTTGTGTGTTGATAGTAAATAAATAGATAAATAAATCCCAAAGCCTCTTCACTTGAGACCAGTCTTTGGTTCCAGGCCATTGGAAATTTTACTTAAAGTTCATCACTGTGACTGTGCTCAGTATTTGTTAATGGTGACAAGTAACCAGCACCTGGGAGTCAATTTTTAGCAGTGGTAGTTTTGTTCTGCTATAAAGTACCCCTTTTCCCTGAGCCATACTGAAGTACTTCCCTAGGTGAAAAAACTGGTCACTGGAGTTGGGCCAAATGTAATTAAAGTACGGGTAGGATATTTTTATTTTTTGTGTTCCTCAGCTTATCGTCACTGTGGCCAAACTACCTGACACAAACAATTTAGAGGAGGAAAATTTCATTTTGGCTGACATTTTCAGAGGTTTAATTCATGGTGAGTCGACTCCATTGCTGTGGGCCCCAAGGGAGGCAGAACATCATGGCGGAAGGGTGTGGTGAAAGAAAACTGCTCCCTTCATGTCGACCAGGAAGCAGAGAGAGAAAAGTGAAAGGATTGCAGGGACAATGAACCCTTCCAAGGCAGGTCCCCAAGTCCCCACCTCCTCCAACCACATCTTACCTGCCTACACTCACTACCCAGTCAGTTGATTCAAAAAACTAGGATGGACCGATTAGGTCACAGCCTTCAAGTCATTTTACTACAGAATGTTCCTGCACTAACATGGGAGCTTTTGCCAGAATACCTCATGCCATAACACTGGCTGTAGCTTTTTATGGCTTCTTTCCTATTCGTTCAGGGTCTCTATGAAGACTCAAAAGTGAGAATTACTCGCACCTTACGTTCTGTAAATAAGCAGTTCATTTCAGTAGTTTACTCATGCCTTCTCTTCTTCCTAATTAAAATTGTTCTTGATGTAGAAAAAGTGTGCTTTCTTAATTTCTAGCTTCATGCTGGATTTTTATATTTAATTCTGCCTTCATGAGCATGGGAGATATAAAATCTATCTATGATCTGAAATATAAGTAAATAAAAGATCATTTAATCCCATTTTCAGATAAGGAAAATGAGACTGAAGTCCTGGAAATATATGGTCTGTCTAGATTAGCATTCTGGGGGAATAATATTGGCCTCATTTAAGAGGCTTGGGATTTATTCATCTATTTATTTAATATTGACTTAATATGCATTTTTGTACTTTTCAAACTATGCATACACATTATTACATAAAATTTAACCGATACCCACACAGTGCTTATTATGTACTATATACTGTTCTAGATTATTTATAAATATTAACTTATTTAATCTCATTATAAACTTGAAGGCAAGTACTATTATTAGTTATATTTATGGGAAGGTAAAGATTTGTTTATGATTATAACACTGGTGAGTGATTTGAACCACTGTTTTACTGTCGTATCATCTGGAAAAAGAGTAGAATAAGCTTTATCTACTGGGTATGGGTAGATATTTAGGCAGAAAGCATTTAAATGTTCTCTGCTCAAGGGTGGGAGCAAAGCTAATCTTGGAATCCAGAATGAATGGTCAGTTTAACTGGTATCCAAAATGTGTTTCCATTATATCATATTGTCAAAGATCATGCAGCTGTGGTCATTACACCATGCAAATACAAGTTTGTTGAATTTTATTCACAAGATATATCAATGTTAAATTTTATTATGTGAATGAATTTTTATGAAAACGCAAGATTCAATGTAAAAAAGTTTAAATTACCACATAAGTGATATGAATAAATGATAGGAACAGGATGCAATAAGAACCAAGTCTAAAATGTATTATTTCTGGCCAATAGTTTTTTGTTGTTCTTGTCATTTTTGTTTTTTACAATACTAATTAAGCAAATGTTATTGAGTGCCTAACATATCCAAGGCTTTGAAATACGAACTAAGAGTAAAACTGGAAAACAGCTGAGATATAATCCCTGACTTCAAACTGCTTAATTATCCAAACAAGCAAATAGATTTTACTATTTCTTTTTAAGATCTTGGAAAGAGAATTAAAAGTATTCTGAAATTATCAGAGGTAGTTAAGTATAAAAATGAGATTTTTTTTTCTTTCCTGGTTGTACAATATAGATAACAATGAAATTGCAATAGGAAAATACTGTATTGAATTACAGCAATATGTGATTTAAAGCAAACCATGTAATCACACATTCAAATTATCCATTGGTAAAATAAAATTGATAATGCTCATCTCAAGATATTAAAAATAAAATGGTATGTAAAATCCCTGTGTAAATCATAATATGCTATAAAAAATGTATTAGTCCATGTAAGTTAATTTGATCATTGCATTTAAATCATAGATACCTATTTGTAGTCAATTTCACTTTACTATTACCTGGGGCAAATGTAAAGGAATAATCATTACTGAAAATCTATCAAGAGCCACATGCTATCCCAGTGACTATAAATACATGGTCTGAATGATTCCTTATCATATCCTTACAAGATGGTCATAGCATAAAGTGACTTTACTAGAATGTTAAAATAATTAGGTTGTATCTCTGAGGTCACATCACTAGAGCATATAACTGAATCATTCCAAATTTAGGTATTTGTAGTTCAAAAGACTTTGTTCTTCCTATAATTCTGTGCTGTCTCAGCAATTTGTGTTTGCTAAATTTCTTAAAGTTAATTAACATTTTTAAGTATGGTAACATAGACATAAAAGGCATGAAAGTTGCCATCTTAACCATTTTCAGTGAAGAAATGTTCATAATGTTGTACAACCTTCAGCAACATCCGGCCCCAGAAGCCTTTCATTTTGTAAAACAGAACAGCTGTACTCGTTAAACTACTTACTGCCTTTTCTCCCTTTCCACTAGCTGCTGGCCACAGTTATTCAACTTTCTGTCTTTATGAACTTGAATACTGTAGGTATATTATGTCAGTGGAATCATACAGTTTGTCTTATTGTTTTGTCTTTGACTTATTTCACTTAGCATAGATAACATTCCCAAGTTGTAGCATGTGTCAGATTCTCCTTCCTTTTAAAGGTTGAATCATATTCAGTTGCATGTACATACCACACTGTTTGTGTGGCAATGAGACACTTGGGTTGATTCCATCTTTTGACTATTGTTAATAATGCTACTATGAATGTAGGTACTAAATATCTGTTTGATTCCCTTTGTTTTTTTACAAGTATCTTCTCAGACCTGGAATTATTAGATACTATGGTAATTCTATTTTTATTTTTTTTGAGGAACTACTACACTGTTTTCCATAGCAACTGCACCATTTTACATTTCACCAACAGTGTACCGGTGTTCCCAATTTCTCTATATCCTTGTCAACACTTGTTATTTTCTGGTTTGAAGTTTTGTTTTGTTTTTTTCATAATAGTCATCCTAATGAGTATAAAGTGATATCTCATTATAGTTTTGATTTGCATTACTCCAGTGATTAATAATGTAAAATATCTTTTCATGTGCTTATTAGCTATCTGCATATCCTCTTCGGAGAACTATTCAATTACTTTGTTCAATTTTTATTGGATTGTTGTGTTATTGGGTTATGTGAGTTCTCCACATGCTGTACATATTAACCCCTTATCAGATTTATTTTCAAATAATTTATCCCATTTTTTGACAATCTTTTAGTCTGTTGTGTATTCTGATGAACAGAGATTTTAAGTTGTGATGTAGTTCATTTGTCTATTCTTCTGTATTACTTACAATTTTTGTATGATATGCAAGTAACGATTATAAAAGCCAATGTCATGAAGAATCCCCTTGCATTTTCATCTAAAAGTTTTATAATTTTAGCTGTTATGTTTAAGTCTTTGATCCATTTTGAGTTAATTATTTGTTTATATTTTATAAGATAGGGTCCAACTTAATTCTTTTGCAAGTGAATACTCAGTTTTCCCAGTATCATTTGTTGAAAAGACCGCCATTTTTTTCAACCGAGTGTTCTTGGAATCCTTGGTGAAAATCATTCGACCTTGTTTATGAGGGTTCATTTCTAGGCTCTTCATTCTATTCCATTGGTATTTGCATATCTTTATGCCAGTACCTACTGTTTCGATTATTATAACCTTGCAGCAAGTTTTGAAAGCAAGAATTATAAAACCTTGCAGCAAGTTTTGAAAGCAAGAATTATAAAACAAATTTTTCATTTTCAAGATTAGTTTGTCTATCCCAAATCCATCAGCTTTCAATATGAATTTTAGAATGCATATTTCTACTTCACCAAAATAAAAAATAAAACAGTTACAATTCTGGTAGGGATTCTCTGAATCTGTATCTTACTTTGAGTAACACTGCCACCTTAACAATATTAATTTTTCCAATCCATGAACACTAATGTCTGTTTATTTAAGTCTTTCATTTCCTTTGTGGTTCTCAGTCTACAAGTCTTTTGCCTCCCTCATTTTAAAATCATTCCTAAGTATTTAATTTTTTGATGCTCTTATAAATTAAATTTTCAAAATTTATTTTGAATTTTTTATTATTAATATGTAGAAATGCAATTCATCTTTATGTGTTTATTTTTTTTCACACTGCAGCTTTGCCGAATTCATTTATTAATTCTAAAAATTTTGGTTTTGGATGGAATACTTAGGGTTTTCTACATTTAACATCATGTGCTAACAGAGATAATTGTACTTCTTTTTCAATATGAGTGCCTTTTATTTCATTTTCTTACTGCATTGCTGGCTAGGAATTCCAGTACGAGGTAGAGTAGAAGTGATGGAAGAGGGCATCCTTGCCTTGCTCCACTTGATCATGGAGGGGAAACCTTCAGTCTTCCATCATCTGGTGTGTGGTGTTAGCTTTGGGTGCTCCATATGTGCTCCTATTGGGCTGACATAGTTTCCTTCTGTCCTTGTTTCTGAGTGTTTTTAAAATGGGAGCATGTTGCACTTGATCAAATGCTTTTCTTCTGCATTAGTTGAGATAATCTGTGTTTATTATCTCTCATTCTGTTGATGTGGGCACATTGCATTGAACCACCCTTTCATGGCAAGAACAAGATACATAGTTAAAATACGATATATAGTTATATTTAATAACTATACGTGCTGTTCAATTCAGCATATTAGGATTAGTATTAAGTAGTATTGTGTTGGGGATTTCTCCTTCAATATTCATCAGGGATATTGGTCTTTGGTTCTTGCAATATTTTTTTCTGGTTTTTGTATTAAGATAATATTGATCTCATAAAATTTTCCCTTTTCTTTTTAGAAAAGTATTTTATGGGAATTTGTTTAATTCTTAAATATTTGGTAGAATTCTCCAATGAAGTCATTTGGTCCTTGGTTGTTGTTTTTTGTTTATTTTTACTTCCGTTTTGTTTTGGGGGAAGGAAGTTCTTATAGATTTAATATTCTTACTAGTTAAAAGTTTATTCAGGTTTTCTACTCCATTATTCAATCTTTGTCAGTTATGTGATTCTAGGGATTTGTCCATCTCACTGAGCTCATCTAATTGTTGGTGTAATTAGACAATTGGCATAACTGTCCACAGTACTGTCATATAATCCTTTTTATTTCTGTAAAAATGATAATAATGTTCCCTCTTTCATTTCTGATGCTAGATGTTTGAGTTTTTTTTTTTCTAGTCAATCTAGCTAAGATTTTATCAATTTTGCTGATCTTTCTGAAGAATTGACTCTTGATTTCAAAAGTTTATTAAAGTACGTTACTGTTACTATTTTATGCTTTCATTCAAATCTATTACCTTGAAAATAGATCATTGCATTATAATTAAAATTAGAAGATACATTAATAGACTAAAAATAATTATGAATGTCATAAATGGTACAACCAGTAATAAATACAAATTTTTCTGACTTAAATTCTACCATGTGTTCACCCAATATTTGGTATATACAATTTTCCAAACTCATGTTAGAACCTGAGTTCTAGTTGGCATCAGCATCATGTTTAATATAACTGATGATATGTAAGATAGAGAGTTAATTAGAAAATAAAATCAATTGGGGTGAAATGGTATCTTAGGATTAGTTTTGATTTGCATTTCTCTTATTAGTAGAGATGTTGAACATTTTTTTACATATCTATTGATTATTTGTAGATCTTCTTCTGTGAAGTGTTTGCTCATTTCCTTAGTCCACTTATTGATTGGGTTATTTGTATTCTTGGTGTACAGTTTTTTGAGTTCTTTATAGATTCTGACCCAGCTATCCTATTCCTTGGCTATACCGAAAGGACTTAAAATCAGCATTCTACAGTGATGCAGCCACATCAATGTTCAAAGCTGACCAATTCACAATAACTAGATTGTGGAACTAACTTAGATACCCTTCAACTGATGAATGGATAAAGAAACTGTGGTATATATAAATAATGGAATATTACTCAGCCATAAAGAAGAATAAAATTATGGCATTTGCAAGTAAATAGATACAGCTGGAGAATATCATGCTAAGTGAGATAACCAAGTCCAAAAAACCAAAGGCTGAATGATCTCTCTGATAAGTGGATGATGATACATAACAGGGGGTGAGAGTGGGGCAAGAATGGGGGAAGAATGGATTGTATAGAGGAAAAAGAGGGGTGGGAGGGGTGATGAGAAGGGAAAATAAAAACAACAGAAAAAAAGTAAAATCAAGTTTTCCAGGATATGGTTACTTTAAAGAGAAAGTTGGAATAAAAAGAATTATCTATCTACTCTGACACATATACCCCAGGGAAGAGAAGAATTTACAAGTTTGAAAGGACTTCGGTGAAATGCTTTTTTTTTTTTTTTTTGAAGACTCACATCTACACAGGGTGTATGTGGGTGGATGGGGGAAGTTGATGAGGCTGAGCTTGCTTTGGCCATTTTGAATCTCCATCCTCCACATTTTCTCAGCAATAAGTGATTTATTCCTGTGTAATTCCAATTCATTTTACACAGCAAGTGCTCTCCAAAATTTTACAGATGACATTTTTCCAGGACAAAATGAGCAGTCAAAAATTAAATATTATATGGTCATATCTGTAAAACATTTTTTAAAAAAAACCAGGCAAGTCTTCATCTATATCTGTATGTGCCAGACCTGTCATTTATATTGGTATTTGTCAAAGAATTTCCAAACTGTTAACTTAGTTGGCATTAGTATAATTAACACTGAAATCTGTAAATCAAAGTGAGGATTTGCATATATCCTATGAGACTTATATTCCTCACTGCTATGAATAATTGCACTTTTTAAAGAGAACTGAAAATTGGAAACCAAGTACAAATGTGACTAATTTGACAATAGTTGCTACATCTTTCAATTACCTTGTTTTAAAAATGCATAAATCATTTTATTATCTATAATTAGTTGAAATAAGTTTAATAAAAATAAGACATTTGATCCTTTTTATTTCAAACCCTCCATATTTGGTTTATATTCATATTACCCAGCAATTTTATATAAAAAAGAACTTCATCTTTTCTCAGAAAACCATATAACCATTTTATTAAGAGGAAGGTTATTTGTTTTCTTGTTCTGCTTTGGGGAGATCTGCCCATCATTTTAATATAGTTTTTTCGAAATCACTCTTCAGTAACAACAAATTTGCAGCCTTTTTGTCATCTGTGTTATCACTCCAAGATCACTTTTGTACCTTTCTATTAGATGAAAAATTTCCTTTGAATTACTGAATAGCATTTTCTCTAAGATTCTTTGAGATGAACATAAATTGGTCAGAACATATAGGTCCCATATCATTGTTCTTTATATCAACAGAGGACACTGGTGCACATCCACCTACAGATAACATTAAATTCCAGAATCTGAAGTTGAACACATTGATGGATCCATCACATGGAAATGGGCTTAGCATTACCTACCTCTGATCCTGACCTTTCCTTGACTTCAGTAGTGTAATTCATGGAAACCACCATTTCCCAATCATCAAACTCAGGCTTACCCTCTTCTCTTCCCCATTGGACTTATATGTCATTGATTCTAACTTGCCTGATACTGACTTCCTCCTTGTGCTCACTTTGCCATTACTCTCATCAACCCCTACTTGACTATTACTGTAACCACTTCACAGATCTCCTTTCTTAGGATCATGCCTCAATTCTATTCTTCCTCCTTAGTGTGAGTCTTCCTGGCCCTCAGTTGGTTTGGTTGCCTTGTGTTGTTCCTTTGGAAAGCATGGTACATTTACACTTACAAGTAACCAACCAAGGACTGGGGCCTGATAGTTATGCCTGTAACCCCTGCAACTTGGGACACTGAGGCAAGAGAACCTCAAGTTCAAGACCAGCCTTGCCAACTTACTAAGATCCTGTCTCAAAATAAAACATAAGAACTGGAGATGGATCTCAGTGTAGAGCACCCCTGAGTTCAATCCCCAGTACAAAATTTTAAAAAATTTAAAAAAAGGAATTAACAGCACATGAAAGTAAACAGTTTAGTATGAAATTCTAGACGTTTAATTTCTCAAAGCACACAAGACTTGGCCACTGAGAGTAGTAGGCAACCCCTCCTGGTTTCCACATTGGAGAGAAAGCATCAAAAATTTCTACTTTGATATGGCTTTTCTTGAGACCAGAATCAAGCATCCTATACTTTTCCCACTTAATTGAGACTTATCATAAATTTAAGACTTACTTAATTCTCGGATATAAACTCTCAATATCAAAGCATGTCTGAGTAGCCCCTTGTAGGGAGAAGTTAGGAGAAAAGGTTATATGGACATTAGGCAAGGGTCAAAAAGGAAAAACAAGAAAGTGCTTTATCCTAATGTATTCATAAAGTGTTTCTGACTCCATGGGCAGGGTGAGTTATGTTCAAGTTAGAAGATAACAGTGGCTGGAAGAATTATATTACTGGACATCTCACATATCTGTGCAGTAGAAAGGAAAGCTCCCATTAAGAACCACCTTCCCCACAGGCATTTTAACCAGTATCTAGATTTGCCTAGGACTCCACCTCCACCACTTTCATACAGTATATTATCAACCTGCCCCTTAAATGTGTTATCGTTTGTCTGCTCCCACAGAATGTAAGATTCATGAGAGAAGAGACCATACTCCATAATATGTGGCATATGAATCAGTGCCTGATCCATAATACTCATACAAAAAAAATGGTCATAGGTGGATGAGCTACATGATCTGAAAAAAAAATTAAAAATCTATCTTCCTAAAAACAAACAAAACCAAAGCCCAAATTAAAACCAAAAGTGCATCATCTTTGTATTGCTGTAGTATAACACTGAAAGTTCTCACCTTATCTTCAACGTCTGTTGGTTTTGTATTATCTATCCCAAATCTACCACTCTTTCATTCCAAACTCTTCTGTCTAGACATTCTGTGCTTCAGCCACAGAGTGCTTTTGCTCCTTGAGCTGATTTTCTTTAATTCTTAAGACAGTTTCACACCTTATCCACTGCTCATGTTTCCTGCTTGCTTCTTTCTTTACCTCTTTTCTTCCATATCACCTTGCCAGCACCACCTCGGATGTCCTGATGTCCCTGAGGTTTCCACCGCTCCCCTTGGTCAGAATGAATCTCCCTCCTTTGACTTCCCACAGCATATTTCTTTGCTTGTATCACAGTGTGCACTCTAATCTGGTTCTTTTACTTACTATGGTCTTTTCTTCTCCTCTCCACCTAATCAGAAACTCATTGGAAACAAATATTTTTGGTTTCATTTTCCTCCTTCTTTGCTGAATGCCTAACTTGGCACCTTCCATCAGGTAAGGGCAAACATTGGTGCCCCATACCTAGCTGAAGGCTGATGTAGCTGCAGTCTGCTGAACATGTTAAATCTTTAATTTTTCTCTCCATGAATCTTCAGTCTGGTTTTCAAGTATTCAAGACAAACCAGGAGTTGTATACAATAAGGGCACATGACTTCTTATTCCCTCTTATTTTGTATCTACTTTTACTTGGGCGTGGTGCTGATAAAGCTACCCTTCCTGAACAGGGAGTTCAGATTCTGTTGTCACAGTTTGTCTTTCCACAGTAATTTTCATAGGCCACGGTTCCCACTCATTATCAACTAAGGATGCACAGCAGAATCTTCAGGTTGTGGCACTGGGACAGGTGTAATTTTTCAGGGCTCCACTTGATTAGCACTCCTTTGTTTGAATGTCCAAATTCTCCTCCCTCAATCCTGATAAGCATATCGTCTGTCCTTTCTCTGGCAGGAACAAAGCAATCTATTCATCAGTAGAACAAGTTAATTCATGACATAATGACTCCTGGTCCTTTGGCACTGGGGAGGGCATCAGGGAACCCAAGGGTGCTGCTTCACAATTCCTACACGATAGGAAACAGTGATAAAGACGAGAATATGGGACGAGTTGGAAAATATGACCTGAAGCTCTGAAATTTTACTTTTAGAAAGTTGCAGGTGATGTGTGCATTCACTTGTGTGCATGTATTTGAAAATAAAAAGTTCAGGAAGTTTAACTGAACTAGTATCTCCAATTGGTTCTGAGACCATGTCTAGATCTGTGGTTATAAGTGATATAGATCTACCATATATCTATTTACCCAAAAAACATTTACCAAATGTTTTTCAACTTGAAGGTTTTAAGGTAGGAAAGACACATATCAAATAAATATAGTTAGTATTCCATAGAAATGAGACTGTTAGGAGTACATACCCAGGGGGACCTGATCAGTCTGCTATGGGAGAGAGGTCTCCACAGAAAGTTGTCGTTGAGGGATAAGTAGCTGTTAGACCCATGAAAGGGAACCTTAGGAGAGAAATACAGTGTAAGGAACATCTCTCCAGACAGGGACTGATACAGCATTAGAATTCATTATGGCTAAGGCGGAAAATAAAAGGGCAAACACAGGGGGCAGGACTAGAATATGGGAGTTGTTCTAGAATGGATTTAGTCTGCATCCTCAAGGAGATCAGAAGATGTTTAAGGGGAATGAGAAGAATAAATTCACATTATTAAGGCTCAATCACCCTAGATGCCTTTCAGCAGATGAATGGATAAAGAAACTCTGGTATATATACACAATGGAATACTGTTCAGCCATAAAGAAGAATAATATTATGGAATTTGCAAATAAATGGATGAAACTGGAGAATATCATGCTAAGTGAAATAAACCAAGCCCAAAAAACCAAAGGCCAAATGTTTTCCCTGATAAGTGGAAGATGATATATAATGGGAGTAGGGGTGAGGAATGAGAGAATAATGGGGGAACTTTAGAATATGTAGAAGAAAATGAGAGGGAGGGGGGTATGAAAAATGGTGGAATGAGACAGACATCATTGTCTATGTACATGTATGATTACATGAATGGTATGAATCTACATCATGCACACAACCATAGAAACGAAATTATGTACCCCATTTGTGTACAATGAATCAAAATGCAGTCTGTAAAAATTTAAAAGCTAAATAAAAATAATAAAAATTTTAAAAATTTAAAAAAACTCGATCACTATCGTAAGGCAAAAAGACCAAACTGAAAATTATGGTTTGGATGTTGAGTAGGAACAATGGCAGTTATGTGACCAACAGTATCAATCAAGCCTTGTGGCTCTATGTGATGTTGTAGTGGTTATGTGTGTCTTTATACATATCAGATTTGACAACTTGCTTGACTGCAATACTAGACTCAACTAATGTGTGCTCAGTTGGCATGCATGATATGATAAACTATTAACAGTACTAGACATAGATTAAAACTTTCTGAAAATTTTCCCTTGTTTCCTCTTCAGACATTGGTTCACTTCCCCTTATCTGATTTATGTACCCCACTCATACATGCAGATGAGAAATTCCTACTAACTTTTGGAAAACTACACATTACAAAATATTTTCAGACTCAAGGACCCTGTCCCAGAAGCTCCTCTGTTCAGTTTGGGTCACATAACAGACATGAAAATGTTACTGATTACAAAAGCAAAACTTCAACAAAAATATTATTTCCCATTCAAGAAAAAAGGAGCAATAGCCTCAATTTAGGCTTGTGATATAACTATGAATAAAAAGAAGAATGACTTTTCTGTTCAATGAAGCTTCCTGATGTCTCATAGCTTACTATCAGTAGCTAACTGAGTACTTTGGAAAGCCAAAGTTAAATTTGTCCGCATTTTTTTAATTTGGCAGAATAAACTTTAAGCCCAGAATAATTGAATAATAATTTAGTATAAAATTCACTTATCATTCAGTTAATTGCAGGGAATATTGAAGGACACCTCTAGAAAAGAATATTAAAATTGGTATGTTACAAAAATCATAAATCAAGATTGTAATTTTTAAAGGAATTCACACATATCTCATTTTTCCTTGTAAATCCAAATTCCACCTTATTTACCTTATTTCTTATTTTTAAAATAGAAATTTTAAAGATTATACATTTTTAGTAAATTTCAGAGTAGGAAATATAGAACCTTTACATTGGAAATAATTTCTCACTTGTTCATCACCACCGGATATTTGAATCTCCTCACACATATACCAATCACTTAATAGTTTATCCTGGGTTTAAATATTTGAAGTGTCCAGAAGTCTCAGTAATTTCAGAAAAAGATTCCCAGAGATGACTACCATCTCCTCCGCTACCCTGGGGGTCAAGCAGAACAAATCCACTTCCTCTCTATAGCCCAATCCAGTCCTCCACCTGGCCCACATTTGACATGGTTTTTATTTCTTGCTTCTTCCTGGCTGTGCTCCTTGGAATGAAAACTTCATCTGTTCCCTTCAGTTTCCTTGATTTTGCCAGGCTTGACTTTTAATGCTCGCAATATAAGCAATTAACAGCATTTGAAAGGTCAATGGGAAACAGATTTTAAAGAGCATCCTCTAAATTCCATCACCCCCTGGGAATGCCCAAGGTCATCCCTATAGACACTCTGACCCTAGTTGATTATTAGGAAGTTTAAGAAGAGTCAACACAGCATTAATCAAACTAACAGAAAAAAAAATGTATGAACTTGAATATACTTTATATAAAAAATTATTTTAGTATAAGAGGCTTTGCTTTTGAAAATTTGAAAAGATGAAAGTATAGGTTCATGTTTCTGCTTAGGAGATGGAGTGATAACTGAGGGGACCCTTAGAACTTACCAAGCATCCCCACTTCCTCCTGCTCCTCTTTTAACTCTGACTCCTAAATCAATTAAAAAAAACATAGGAAAACAGCTTGGGGCAAATTACTTCTCAGAAGGATAACACTGATCCAAAAAGAAGGAATGTAGTGTAGGGGTTTTCCTACAGTGTGACTCTAAAGGGCTTCCTAATGTGTCCCTTGGGGTTTAAAACTACTAATAGCAATTAAAAATGTCCTTCCCATACTATAGTACATTTACCTTTGGGATACTTCATATATTACACTTGATATTTTCCCAGTGAAAAATGGGATTCAGTCTATAGATAGTCCTTTTTTTTTTTTTTTTTTTTTTTAGCATGGTATAATGATTTAATAAGACTAACTGGGTTACAATGGAATAGAATATTTTCACTTTATTTCCTTTTTCTGTGATAAAATGATCTCATGAGAACATTGTCAACACTTCTCGTTCCTTTGGGGTTTATATAGTGTCTTTCCACTAATCAAAATAGCTAATTTCAAGCTCTCTTTCTTTGGCATCTTTCTAATATCTCTTTAAACTACTCTAATCTAGTATGTATCTGAAATCCTCAGTTCACTCATTAATTGTGATAAGTTTAACAGAAACAGCAACCTCATCTCAAAAAGTGTTTAGCATTTCACTGTTCAATATATTCTATTGCTCATGAGGGTATCAAGAAATAAGATTTTTAAAAATCATTATGAGATGAAAGATATTCATCAAATATATGATCATTTTTAAGGAGAAATAGTGGATTGATTTTTTTTTCTCATTTGAAGGCATTGACTTCAGATTCATTCATAATAAAATGATTTATTTATCATTGCCAAGCAGGGGAAATTGCTTTTTAAAAAGTAATAATACTCCTTTACTTTGCAGGAATGAATGATTGTGGTAGCACCTAATCCTCCCTCCCCATCCTCCAAATCTGCTATTGCCCTAAAAGTTTTAAAATCAAAGTGCTTGAATTAGCTTTTCTGAGGTTTTTTTTTCTGTCTTTCCCATAATTTCCTAAGGTTGTTGTATATACATCTAAATGACAATAATTGTCTTGAATAGACAGAAGTAAAACAAATGAGATGGCTAAAATTCATTTTTGTCCCATAAATGTTACACCTTGTCAATTAAAACAAATACTCCTTTTCCATGCCAAGAAAACATTTTCTGTTACATTCCCAATCTGCTTCTACTGCCACCGGGTACAAGAAAAACCTCTAACAGATGGGAATCAGTAAATGGCAATTGCAGCTAGAACTGACTATATGAATAACAAATGGAAGAAGAATATTTTGAGTTACCTTGGCAGGCAACACAGTCATGAGAGCTTTCAGAGATGCTGCACCATTGATTCTGACAATGAGATGGGAACCAGGACAATACATAAAACATTTATATATATATATTATATATTTATACATAAAAGTTACATTTTATAGATATTTTTATATCTTAAAATATGTCTTTTACAATTCATATATTGATACATTAGTATGCATTTATATAAACAATTATAGTTACCTATTTATATTATTTATGTAAATTTTATATAAATATGAACATTTGTATATTTTACAAAAATGTTATATACAGACATGTTGCATTTATAATTTTTTTTACCTATAAATGTATAATACTTATACATAAAATGTTCACCCTTTATTTCATGTAATAACAAAGTCAAGGCTGTTGACCTTATGTTGACCTTGGAAATATTTTGGAGTGGTGAAATAAAAAAAATTAAACGGTGCCGAGTTGAAGAATGTAAGGAAATGTTCATCCAAACCCAGAGGCTTGGACATTAACCCTGATTGTAATAGTTCTCATTGACTTACGTTAATCTTTAATTTCAATTTTTTTTTTTTTTTCCAGAATAAGGTATTGAACCCGGGGGTGCTTCTCCACTAAGCCACATCCCCAGTCCTAATTTTTTTTTTTTTTTGAGGCAGAGTCTAAGTTACTTAGAGCCTCACTAAATTGCTGAGGCTGGCTTAGAACTTGTGATCCTCCTGCCTCAGCCTCCCCAGTCTGACAAGCACGTGCCCTTTAACCTCACTTTCAACATGGTATAGACAGAAATATTCAAGTGGGTAAGTATGGTGGTTACTCTAGGAGCACCAAGTGCTGCAGAACTCAGAGCCTACAGAAAGACTTGGATAGTAGCCAGTGGAGAAAAGAAGGTTGGCTTCCATACCAGATAAGTGAAAAGATCCAGTGGAATGAAATCTCTGACCTCTGCCAAAGCAAAGCAATCAAACTCCATGTCTGCTTTCCTCTCCTCACCCAAACCTGCTCCATACTGCCCCTTTGAAATTCTTCTTATAACTCTTCCCACCATTTGCATAAAAATACTGGTGGCAAGAGGAGTGGATTTTAGGAAGAAAGGTCCTGGGGTGGCCGGGGAGGAGGGGAATTTCCACACACCGGTGGACACACTCTTTTCTTCTGGTTTTCCTGGTTCACTAATGCTTATTCATAATGAAGACCTGGGACTTAGGAACAAAACAAGCTTGATATTACTACATGAACCGGTCCCAGCCTCAGTTCTTTCTTACCTTTTCAACTAGAAATAGAGATTTGGGAGAAAGGAACAAAGCAGGACTGAAGGATAGGAGCTTGTGGGGGATCCTGGCTGGTGGTTGTGGCCTTTTGGTCCCAAGCTGAGGTTCGTTCTTTTACCTTCTTTTTTCACCTTGTCTCTGACAGGGCCCTGGACCATGAGAACAGCTCAAAATGTACTCTCACCTAGGACTTTTTGTTTGTTTTTAGAAATAAGACAACTAACTACTATAAGACCATATATTCAAGTTACAAGTCTGTCATTATTTTCATTGATCTTTGAAACTGGTTTTGTACATTCCTCTGAAGCAATGGAATACAATTTAGAATGAAAAATTTCCTCGTGTGAGATTTAAAATATCATTATAGCTACCAAGGATTTTGAAATTAGGTTTTATACTGATTACTCTTCAATCGTTCAATCAAGAGAACCTAAACCGGAAAATATACTGAGTTTTCTTAACACCAAATTGATGGAAAACATCAGATTTTTTTTTTTTCATTTTTGTACAACGTAAGCTGTGAACAGATAATTATCATCAAGGTATGTTTTTATTCAGAATCATCATCATCTACGTTACCATTATCACCTAGGCTAAAAGATTTTTTTAAAGCGTATCACATTTTTGTGCATATTTGGCTAAGCCTCAAATATTAATTGAACAGAGTCACTGTCACAATCATTTCCCCTTTGACAAGTCTTCCTTCCTCCTCTCCACTGTCCTCAGTGCTGTTTCATGACTCCCTCTAAGCCTTCTCTGTGTCTCTTACCATCTCTCAGTGTCCTTCACTGTGTCTTGCTCTGAGGCTCAACAGAAAATGCTAAATCGATCTAAGTTTCTTTGTGTATCTCAATAAACGTGCAACCTGTTCAAGTGCAATGTACATCTGGACCATGTGAACACTTTTAGGAACCTCCTTACATTCATAGGGTACATAGCTGCCACCTCACCTGGGAATGATCTGCTACACTGCAAAGACACTGTTCATTTAGCATCCTCCCCCATGTGTGGCAAATGCACACATGCTCACACACCTTCCAAGCACATTTAATTCTATGCTGAAAGGGAATTTGTAACTAGTGAAAATCTCAACACATATTATAAAGATTGCATGTGCTGATTACATATGAACACATGCACTTTAATAAATAAAATCTCAATTTTTAAGTGACCTGGTAGTATTGCTCAGTCAGTGAAGTGACAGAGATTCTTCCTTGTCTTTGAGACCCCATGAAGAGACCTTTGCTCTTTTTTGCTGTGTTCTAGTGTTTATGTTTTCAATGAGTGCTTTGCTCATTGTCCTCTGGAACTCATACTCAACTCTCAATTGTCTGTAAATGTTCCTTCCTCATTTTTCTCAATTTAACCAGGAGCAAGAATTATCCTATAATCTTAAGCTAAAAAAAAAAAAAAAAAAATTAAATACCTATCTACCATCATTTTTTCTCTCATTTCACCAACATCATTATTTTCTTTAATCTCTTTCAAAACCAAAGAAAAACAGCCATCAGACTGTGATATTTTCTTAGTTCTTTTTTTCTTTCTTGTTTTTTTTTTTTCCCATTTCTTTTCTATTTTGTGTTTACTGTTCAAGACAGTGGTTCCTGTTATTTCCTGCGATCTGACCAACATTGTTTTACCTGAACATTACCTCTATATAATTTAGTAATTACAGTGCATTACTCCTCCAATATAAAATTATGTGATTTTAACAAGACCGTTCTTGAATATATAACTTTAAACACAAACCAGTGTGATTGACAGTGTATTTCAAATTGTGTCGTCCTCTCTCCATGTTTTTGACCATCACTTGCCTTGTATCTGGCCATTATTCCATCTCAAACTTTTGTCTACAGAGTTCTCTTAATTAGAATTGTCTTGAGCCCTTTTCTTCACTGATGGAATTTGTTGTCTCTTGTTTCTATAGTATGTCTAAATATAGAAATCACCTATTGCTCTGTAATACCACATAACTGTTTGTCATTATGACCTAATAATTTTATAACAATTATTTAAGCAAATATATAAATGTTCTATATACCATATGAATGCTGTTATATATATTTAGGCTATATATATATATATATATATATATATATATATATATATATTTCTTTTACTAAAGAATACATACCTTTTAAATTTAATCACTATTTGAAGGCTAATCCTTTCAAACCTTGATATCTCACCGCATAGTTGCCCGCTTTGTTTATCTATATATGCAAGTTTTACACAGAAAGAACTGGCACTAAGAAAGGAACATAATTAGTTCTGATACAAAAATGCACTGAAATTTAATCCCAACGGTGATATTTAAATTCACACTTCATATATTCTGAGAAAATTGGTACAATAGAAATAGAGGCTGATACTAAGACACAATTTGAAATACACTGTCGATCACACTGATTTGTGTTTAAAGTTATATATTCAAGTGAGGTCTTGTTAAAATCACGTATACTAGGCTTTGGACACAGTTACAGAAAGAAAGAAAGAAAGAAAGAAAGAAAGAAAGAAAGAAAGAAAGAAAGAAAGAAAGAAAGAAAGAAAGAAAGAGGAAGGAAGGAAGAAAGAAAATAGAAAAATAAAAAAAACAAGAGAACTCTTGAAGAATAATGCAATATTTACAATATTTTTTTATGGGTTGGACATAGACATATCACACATTGCTTGCATTATCTGCATTTGCCTAGTGTTTTAGTCAGTCTTTTTGTTACTGTGACCAAAAGATCTGACAAGAGAAGAAAACAGAGGGGGAAATTTCTTTGGGGCTCATAGTTTCAGAGGTTTCAGTCCATAGATGTCCAGCTCCATTGCTCTGAGTCCAAGATGAGGCAGCACATCATGGTGGAGGGGCTTGGCAGAGGAAAGCAGCTCAGGAAATTGCACCAAGAAGCAGAGGGAGAGAGAGACAAAGAGAGAAAACAAGAGCTCCCCTCGCCATGGACAAAATATAAAACCCAAAGGCATACCCTCAGTGACCCACTTCCTCCAGCCACACCCTACCTGCCTACAGTTACTACCCAGTTAATCCCTATCAGCAGATTAAACACTGATTAGGTTAAGGCTGTTATAACGCAATCATTTCACCTCTGAACTTTCTTGCATTGTCACACACATGAGCTTTTAGAAGACACTTCATATCTAAACCAAAACTATTAGGAAAAAAGAAACAATTCTAAGTATTTTAAACAGATTGAATTTGGAAACTGGTTGTAAAAGTAAAAAAATAAAAGAGCACAGTAAGAACAAAGAAGAGATGAGATCCTTTGAGGTCCCCCAGAGATCGTAACTGCAGAACCATAATTAGAAGCTGGAAGATGCCACTACTACTTCTTTGGCAAAAAAAAAAAAAAAAAAAAAAAAAAAAAAAAAAAAAAAATCAGTAGGGAAATGGTGTAACCCTAAATCTACATAGCTGTGCTGCTGAGGATGCTGGAACTTCTCTTACAGTCACTGCTGTGGTTAGTTAGCACTGACACTTGTACTTTTCAGAAGCCATCTCACTCTTGCTGATGATGCAGGAAGCCAGGAGCCCACTCTCCTGATACTGCAGGAATCATGGCCCAGGAGTACTGGTGCTAATGAAGCTACTGGAGCATGCATGCTGCTCATGCTGTTGGACTATGCTACCTAAGCAGGAACCTAGGTACAGAGTCACTTGTCACTCTGGTTACTATTTCCAGAGGTACTGCAAGGAAAAAAAAATTAAAACTTAAAAATATTTTTCCTTCTTTTCACCTTTAAATCTCTTGCTAGTGACTCTCAGTGTCAGCAGCTTACTCAAGACCAAACACAAAAAGAATTGGAAACATGTAGTTTGCAGATATCCAGCCTCCTGTGATACAATAAAGAGCACAGAGGGAAGGAATGGGGCTGAGCACCAACAAATAACTGAGCCAGTGCTATACACAGAAAGTGTTATAAGTGGAAAGCTCTATAAGAAGCTGATTGGACACTTCTGCTACTCCTTAAAGATTTCTGCTCAGATCAACTGCTAATGCATTTCCTGTTTTTGTGGTCATCATTCCTCTCTCTCTCTGTGCACCATTCTCAATCCTTGAATTACCACATGTCACCTGAACTTCCACTACTAATCAACAACTATGACAACCACCCAAAGATACCTGTTCCAGTCTGATTGTTCCATGCTGTTTTCCTTTACTCCAGTGTCAAGGAAGTGTGTAGATCATCAAAGTAACTAGTTTTCCCTTTATCTCATTGCTTTCCTCATAAGATGTTCACATTAACAGTAAGAAAATAAGAATAAGAGATCAGAAACTGGCTCCAATATTAGATTTGCTAATCATTAAGAATATGAACTTGGAAAAATCTTTGTCTTTGAGCAAAGACAGGGTAAAATCAAGGGGGTAAATGCAATATTGAAATTCCTGTCCTACTCAATTTTATGAGGGTTTGCAAAATTCAGTTGTTTAAAATACCTGATTCTTGTTTTATTAATTTGGAAAACTTTTTGTAGTTAAGTCTATGACACCTAAAAGAAAGAAATATTGAATCCTATACCAGGAATAAAAAAATATATTTATATTATGATCAAGTGCACACATAGAATCAAGAAAATAGTGCAAAATGTCCTTCACTAATTTTCTTTAATTAACTACTGGACTGACCATATGAATGATCAGCAAATATATGAAAAAAAATTTAACTTCTCTAGCAAATAGAGAAATGAAAATTAAAACTACACTGAGATTTCATCTCACTCCAGCCAGAATGGCAATTATCAAGAATACAAGTAACAATAAATGTTGGTGAGGATGTGGGGAAAAAGGCACACTCATACATTGCTGATGGGACAAATTGGTCCAACCACTCTGGAAAGCAGTATGGGGATTCCTCAGAAAGACAGGAATGAACCACCATTTGATCCAGTATCCTGCTCCTTGGAATATATTCAAAGGATTTAAAATCAGCATACTATAGTGATGCAACCACATAGTAGCTCAATTCACATAGCCAAACTATGGAACCAGCCTAGGTGCCCTTCAACAGATGACAGATAAGGAAAATGTTATATATATATGCAATGGAGTATTACTCATCCATTAAGAAGAATGACTTTATGAAATTTGCCAGGAAATGGATGAATCTGGAGACTGTCATGCTAGGAGAAATATGCCAATCCCCAAACCCCAAAGGTCAATTACTTTCTCTGATATGTGGAAGTTAACCCACAATAATGCAGGGGGAAGAACAGAAGTTCAGTGGACTTTAAAAAGGGAAATAAATGGAGGAGGAATAAGAATTGGAAAGATAATGTAATGAGTCTGATGTAACTTTCCTATGCACATATATGAATATACCACAGTGAATCCCACCTCATGTACATCCACAATGGAGTGCTAATTAGAATAAGATAGATTCCATTCTTGTATAATTATATCAAAGTGTATTCTATTGTCACGTATAACTAAAAAGAACCAATAAAATTTTTTAAAAGAATAGAGTTCTAAAATTAAATCCATACTACAAGGAAGGAAGGAAGGGAAAATGAAAACACAAAAACGAATTTAGCTTCCTTAACTGTTTAGCCTATGGTCATACATTTCTGTTTATGTGGTTTATTATATCCTTTTTTTGTCTTGAAATGAAATTTAAGCAATTCAATTTATTGAATTTAATTTATTGAAGTAATGAATGCTTTAATAAATATATCACGAGAGCTGGTGAAGTGAAATTAAAACCAATAGAAAAGTATCAATATTTATTGGTAACACGTGTATATCAGAATTGTATATTTTAAAAAGTCTTTAAACTAATTTGCATATTCAATTTGAACAAAAACAGCATATATGCCAGAAAGCCAACACATTTCCAGAATTTTCTCAAGATTTGTAACATCTGCTTTTTTGTTGTTCTTATTTGGAACTTGTATTTTGACCACTGCATAAATTAACTTCTAAAAAATTGTTTATATTAAGGGACATAATAAAACAAATGTTCATTTTTTCAAGTGTTGAAAGGACTTAAGGGATTTTTAGCAAAAAATAGATGGAAGGAAAATTATAATAAACAAACAGCAATATGTTCATTTCATATACTTTGAGGTCCACCTGTTTAAATGTTTTTAAAGCTATCAAATGCATCTGTTACTTTTTCTTTAGTAATAAACAAATTATATGAGAAAATAAGCATGAGTAATTATCTAAAGCCAATTTAGATGGGCTTTCAGATAGATGATTACAAGGATTTAAAAGATATTTAAGGTTCCATGAACAGTTCCTGTTTTGATGTTCAGACAAAGTGGTATTCGCTATGTAATATTGAGTACATCACCTTTCCGTGTACTTCATTTTTATCATCTATAAAAATAAAATTTTGTTATTTACTTCTTGAGTCTTGTGAAGAATTCCTAAGTCTATATGAAGCAAGCATGAGCACATATTACTTCCTCAGTTAATAATAGAATTGTCATAAGAGAGTAAATAACAGGAGTATTGTACATTAACTCCATGTAATGTAATGTGTAAAGCTGCTCTCCCCGCCCTTTCACTGCAGCCATTTCCCCACCTCCCAACTACTTGTCAGTCTGTGAACATCCTAGCTAGCTATTGGTTCATCAGTCAGCTTGCAAGTATCCTTCTCCGTTATTGGTCCCCTGTTAGCCTGGCAGAATTCAATTGCTTAAGGCTAGCTTCCCCACCATCTTTTCTCATGCTTTCTCTCTCCTACTCACTTGCTTTCTCTCTCCTCCTTGCTTTTCACACTCTCCCTTGCACAGGCCCTTTCTCTTTTCCTTTCATTTTCTGTCTTACCCTGCAGGGAGACACTTTGTTTGCTTAATAAACTCCCTTTTGTGATTTCCCGTGTCCAGCATGGTTTTCGTGGGTTTCTTACAACCCACACATATTTCTTCCTTTTTTTACATATGATCCTGTGGCATGTGAACAGGCAACAGTATCTCTCCCCAGTATGCTCAAAATTATTTTAAAATTAAGAGTGGAAACTAAACTCAAAAAGAAATTAGGAGGTGATTTCTAACATGCCATTTAGCACTATGAATCTTTCAGGCTATATACTGTACACTGATATATATTTTATATTTTATACCAAGGATTGAACCCAGTGGTGCTTAACCACTAAGCCATATCCCCAGCCCTTTTTTATATTTTATTTAGAGACAGAATCTTGCTGATTTGCTTTAGGACCTCACTAACTTTCTACATTTGACTTTGAACTTGTGATCTTCCTACCTCAGCCTCCCTAGCTGCTAGGATTACAGGTGTGTGCTCCCTTGCCCGTTTTACACTGTTATTTTTGCTTTATTTCTATAGAATTATTCTCTGCCTTCTATGTCTAAAGATGTTCCAAAGTCGGGAACTCATATTTGTGTGAAGTTTAGTTTGTTTTTTGTTGAGGTGCAGTGCAAAACTTCTGAATGACACAAATCAGCATTGATAACCTTCACCTAGATGGGTGTGGTTTTACTTATGTGAGCAACGTGGCTATTTAATCACTCCCCAATACACAGGTTTGACTCTAAGCTGCAGGCAGCTTCTGTCCTTGGCATATGACATCCCTGAATAGTCACATCATTTCACTGAATCCCTGCTCCCAAGAAAGAAAATCTACTCCAGTGGTAGTGATAAATGGATCTTGTACTGAATGTGTCTTGAAGAAACAGGGACACATCACAAACAGCCCAGCAATACGCTTCTCTTCAAATATTAAGAATACTGTATCCATCAGATGGCATGTTAATCTGGGTGTTCTGAGAAGCAGGGATTAGCACAAGATTAAATGTGCAAGGATTTTATTAAGAAAATATTTAACATTACAGTCCAGCTTAAACATCACCCCCTTCATAGAACTTGTACTGATTCACCAACCAGATGTGGGCTCTTCTTTTTTTTTTTCCTTTGAAAATCAGAGACCCTTAGGAGTCCTCCTCTTTGGGTATTTGTCATAATCTGACTTCTATGGGTGTCATGGCGGACCTTGCTTCATCTTCTCTATTTTGATGTAAGTTTCCTTTCCTTAAGTTTGCCTCCCTCACTTTCTGCCACAGAACAGTGGACATACATTATTCCATCTTCACAGCATCCCATCTTCTCATCTTCTAAGGAACCCGCCTTCTCTTTTTTTTTTTATTCAATTTTTTTTAGTTTTACAGACTGCATTTTGATTCATTGCACACAAACGGGGTACAACTTTTCATTGCTATGGTTGTACACAATGTAGATTCACACCATTCATGTAATCATACATGTACATAGGGTAATACTGTCTGTTTCATTCTACCATCTTTCCATCCCCTACCTCCTCCCACCCCATTTTCCTCTACACCATCCAAAGTTAATGATTTCTTTGTGTTTGCCGCCTTCCAACTCCTTCCTCTAGTTCTTCATACAATATATAATAGGTAATTGCAAACTATAGTACCTGTGATTCAGTCTCCCTTTCTCCCCATTCCTCTACACTTCCTATCTGCTAGTAACTGCTGTTCTACTTTTTTGCTATGATATGCACTTTTCTAGTTTTGACATATGAGAACATAAGGTATTTGTCTTTCTGCACCTGGCTTGTTTCACTTAATGTCCTCTAGT
Organism: Sciurus carolinensis; assembly: GCF_902686445.1. NCBI lineage: Eukaryota > Metazoa > Chordata > Mammalia > Rodentia > Sciuridae > Sciurus > Sciurus carolinensis. Next base: position 40,804,014 of record NC_062216.1, on the reverse strand, counting down.
TCCATCCATTTTGCCATAAATGTCATAATAAGGAAATGGGAATGCTAATTACCTTGATTTGATCATTATACATTGTATACATGTATCAAATTATCATACTGCATCCCATAGTTTTGTGTCAGTTAACGATGAATTTTAAACATAAAATAAAGAATAATAAAACATACAATCCTTCCACTTCCAACTCAAAAAGAAAGATAAAAAGAAAAATTCCTGTAAGATAAAATTGTGAAGTCTGGAGAAGGCTGGGGAAAACTATCTTGAACTACTTTCCAAGCTAAGGAAGGTTCAGCAAGGCTGCCATGGAGTTCTTTAGTCATCCTGGGCCAGCAGAGAAGCCCAAACTCCAGGAACAGACTGCCTTAGTATCCCTGCTTCCCTCAGTCACAGACTGGAGAGCAGCCCATGGGAAGAGTGGTCACAGCACAATGCTAGATGCATTTCAGAGCTCAACAGTCAGATGTGGGATTTCTCTCTGGAGCTGTGCACAGGTGAGGTGTATTCTCCTGGCCACCACAGATGACCTTCACAGTCTCTCTGCTCTAGAATCCACTACAGAGTCCACCCACTGCCTCAAGGAACCTCCCTTGATCTGATCTTTCAAACTTCTCTCACTGAAGACTTCATCTCCAGAGCTTTTCTACACTCTTCCCTTCTCTTGTCTCTTCTACAGGTTTATTCAAATTTGCATCACCCATCAGTATTTTCAGGTGTATTAAAAGCCATGACTTTGTTCACACTCAGGAAATTAAATACCCGCTCCTTACCAGGATTCGTCATCCACAGAGGGCAGTGAATAGGAGGTTAACACCAAACGCATCCTGTTTCTGCAGTTCACACCAGAGTTGCACTGTGATCTACCCACTATGTTCCATTCATTACCCAGCACTCTGTCATCGGCTCTGTCTCCACCAATGTACTAAATTTGTATCATAAAGTCATCGATGTCTTTTTAATTGCCGAATCTATTGAACATTTCACAGTCATTATTCTTGACTTTTACACACATTTGACATTACTGATCATTTCTTAAAATTCTATTTTTCTTGAATGACTATGATACAATACTGAGTATTCACTTCATGTCTTATAGTCATTTATTTCTACTTTTCCTTTTTTTATTTCAATTTTCAAATATTGCTGTTCCCTAGGAATTTTTTTTTAGCTTATCCTCTTTACACTGTACATTCTTCCCCTAGAAATTTTATTCTCTGCAGTATAATAGTAATTTCCATATATTCATGCAGTGTTGTATTTACCAAGTTTATAGCATGTTACACTATACTATGTTATGTTCTGAGGATAAAATTATGGGGAAAAAAATCTCTGGCTTTAAGGAATTTATTGTTCAATGGGAGAAACACAACATAAATGGGCAATTTACAAGTCAAAGACATACTGTTAGAATAGGGGTGTATATGTGACTTAGGGCATGTGCAGGATGGAACCTGACTTAAATTTGGAAAATCGAAGAGATTTAATAGGAAGAAATTCATCTTTGTGATAATAGCATAAAGAGGCACAGCAGGACATGACAAATTAAGAAAATACCACATTTGAGAAGTTATCATTCACTTTTGTAGTTCACTTTATCAGCAATATTAAATGAGGGGGAAAAGGAAAAGTTGAATCATAAAAATGTGAAAAATATAGCTCTAGTGGAAGAAGGGCCTCATGTGTCTGCTGCATCTGGTTCTTCTGCTGACAGCAGGGAAGGTCTACTGGCAGGTTTCAAGAAAGAGCATGACTTAGTTTTTTAAACATTTTTTGGAAGTTCACAAAGAATAGACTAGAAATAGATTATACTTAGGTGCATAAGATATATTAGGAAGTACTTCAGTTCAGTTAATCAAATACTATTTAAGGTTACTACATTCCATGCACTTAAAATGTGAAGTGATAGAGGTGTGCTTTAGAGTAACATGTGCAGTGTGCTACAATACTGTTGAATCAAAATAAAAAATAATAATAAACGACTTTAGAAGTGTGTGTGTCTGTTTAATGTATAGTTTTGTTATTATGTGAACTACTATAACTCAGTCACCCAAACTGGAACTTCTTTAATCTTCTGTTTCCCTTTTCCCTTATATCCAATATCTAATCTGTTTCAACTTCAAAGTACTCCTTGTATAAACTCAGTTTTCCCACCTCCATTGTCACCATCGCCGTACATACCACCCTCATCACCTCTTGCTTAACTTCTGGCACTAACTTCTTAAATTAGTCCCAACTTTCTAGACCTCATTCCCTGTGAGCGACTCTCCCTCCAATACTAGACAGAATGATCTTTGTGTAATGTAAGTCAGATTTCATCATTCTGCACCCATATCCTCCAATGACTTCTTATATTTAAAAAAAAAAAAAAGGAACTCTGTCTCATGACCTACGAGGCCTCATGTAATCTAACTCTACATATTTTCATGATCTCATCTTGTGCTATGCAGCTTCACCCTCCCCCATCCTGCCCCATTAGTCTAATCACATTGGATTTCTCCAGTTTCCAGAGTACACTGTGATTTTAGCTGGATGTGGTGGTGTATGCATGTTATCTCCAGTTACTCAGGAGGCTGACACAAGAGGATTACAAGTTCCAAGTTTGAAGTCATCCTGGACAATTTAGGGAGAACCTGTCTCAAAATAAAAAGGGTTAGAGATGTAACTCAGTGGTAGAGAGCTTACCTAGCATATGCAAGGCCCTGTATTCAATTCCCAGTATCATATACCTACAAATACACACATGCACACACACAAGAAAAAGAAAGAAAAATAGAAAAGGAAAAGAACAAAGAAAAAATCAAATAGACTGTTTTTTTTTTTATCTTTCTATCTACAAAGTATAACCTATATCTTCACTCCCATTTCTTGCTCAACTATTCTAATACTTTGTACCTGTGTTTCCTGCTTATTTCCCACCATAGAACAGCTAAAGTGATCCTTTCAAAATGTAGACAGGATCATGTTACTCTCATGCTGAAAAGCCTTCAATAGTTTCTTGACACATTCAGAATAAAATCCAATAATCTAATCATAATTAACCCAACTTCACATTCCTGCTGGACCTCCTCTCTGACTTCATATTCCTTCTGCATACCAACGTTTTTCCTCTTCACGAACCACAATGACCTCCACCCTATTCTTCAAACACAGCCAACGGGCTTAAGATCCTACTATTGCTCCAGCCAGGAACCAGATATCTGCCCACCTCTCACTTCCATTTGAGTTCTCTACTCAAATAGTGTCTCCTTAAAGAGGTCTTCCCAGTTATTCCCAGGTTCCTACACTTTCCCCTATCACTTTCCATTCCCATGTGTCATTTTACTATTCTTTTAAACATTATCCCCATTTGACATTGCAGTCTATTTTTATTTACCATCTACTTCATTACAATATAAACTCCTTGAGGGTATGGACTTTAACAGTTTTTATTTTTAATATTGCTTCACCAATATTTAGAACAGGACTTGATGCACAGTAGACATTTAATACATGTTTGCTGAATGAAACAACTGGACACTGGAAAGCCCTATTTACACATTTAGGATGTGCACATTTGTTAATTAGAATAATTAATATTCAGTGGGTTATTTTTCTTTAGGAAAATATTCATTAGAATAATGTAAAGAGATGTCTTACCCAATATCTTCATAGTTCATCTAAATTATGTTCAGATCAGAGGAATCCAGTGTAATAATGAATTTTGGGGAAAAGCATTATCAGTTTTATCTTTTAATAAAAAATTGGAAATAATTAAAGTATAATAACCTACTTAATATTGCTATATGAAAAATTTTAAATTTATCAATGTTTTTGCTAATACCATTTGAATACCATTTATGTGTTCCCTTCTTTTGTGTTTCTTTAATTATTTTTTTATTGTGCTACTGGGGATTGAACCCAAGGGTACTTTAGCAATGAGTGATATACTGTGCGTTTTCTTATTTTTTATTTTATTTTGAGACAGTGTCTTGCTAAGTTGCTGAGGGTTTCACTAAGTTGCTGAGACTGGCCTTGAACTTGTGCTCATCTTGCCTCAGCCTGTGGAGTTGGGGAGATTTCAGGTGTGAACCACACACCTGGTTTCCATATATTTCATTCTCTTCTCTTAATTCTCATAGATTAACTTCATAAATACAACCAACTGAATGGAACTCAAACACTATATAGATTCCAACTTTTAAATGTTGTCTGAAAGAGAAAGATGACTCTTCACAGAGTTGTTTTCATAAAACAAGTTGACTTTGTGGAGTTATTCTCATAAAATAGTTAATATTAGGTAACAAAGTATGCTGTGAAATGTGTGTGTGTGTGTTTTAAAATAGCCTATTTTGATACTGTAAAATACTACATTTCAGGTCCATAGATTTCAGTAAATTATTTTTCTTTAGGAAAAAAGATAGTCACCAAATATCATTTAGTTTTTATAAAAATATTTTGGTTCACAGAATTACATTTTATGAGGTCATTCACACCATGCTAGTAACCATGTTTAGACAGGTTTAAATAAGTCTTTTTTTTTTTTTTAAATCAATCTCAATCATGCATTGATTGTGCTATAAATTCGAGTTCTTATTTTATGAAAACGGATGCTGATCCTCCTGAAAATATGTATGTAACTACTTCATTTCAAAGTGACAACAGCCTACAAATTAGATTCTGTTCAAATACTGTAAAAAGTTTACTATTATGTTTCATCAAAATAATTCAACAGATTCACAAATTCTCTAAACAAAAAAATCAATAGAAGTGCCTTATAATCCACTTAATTTGTTCAAAAGCATTTTCTGAGGACCCTTTCTTCATGAAAACTGATTAAGTTCTGAACAAAGTCCAGAATGTGCCCTGAGAACACCCATGCAAGGTGCTCTTGAAAGAATGAACTCTAGCCATGGTGGAAACAATGATATTGATTGCAGAAGTAGACATGCCCATGTTTGCAATGGTTCGTTCCACAGTTTGAGGTCAGCATGTTTCCTTTGATATTCTGGTCAACAAACACCAGTTAGAGGAAAAATATTTTCCACCAAAGGGCAAATCAGAATTTTGGAAAGTGTTGATGATTAAAAGTTTTCCTGTGCAGCAGCTAATCATGGAATCCCAACTAACCAATTCTATTTCTGAATAAGGTTATTCGGAAGCATGTATGAAAAACTACGAGCTAATCTCAAGGACTGACTAGACATTAGAAGTAAAGAATGGAATCCAGGGTGAATCTCAGACTTACTGCTTAGAGATGTAGATGCTCCTCAACTTTCAATGGTATAGCACCCTGATAAATTTATCATAAATTGAAAATATCAGTTCAAAAATGCACTTACTACATGTAACCTATCAAGTTCAGTAATACCATACACTGCCAAGTAATTGTTGTTCACCCTTTTTATCATGTAACTGATTGGAGGCTAAAGTTAGTTCATCAAAATTAGAGGTATAGCTTCAAATATGAGCATATATATCTAACACATGAAGGTGTCTTACTTTTGTATTATCATAGAGTTGAAAATTCATAAGTCAAACCATTGTAAGTTGGGACTCACCTGGATATAAGATTAAGCAAGATCAATTTAACACCAACAAAAAAGCATGAATATTTTGGTTGTTGAATTTGTGTGAACATGCAGACTGATGAATTGCAACCTTTCTTTCTCTAACTAAAATCATAAATGTTAATTTTAATATAATCTTTCTCCAGATAGAAATAAAATACCAAAAGCTATCTCATATATAATTAAAATCAAATATGATAATGATTCACTTTCCTAAAGCCAAATTTTCTGCCATCCCAAGCATCATGCAGTTCTAGAACAAGGAATTTTTCTGTTAAAATATCTAGCAGAAGAGAAGCATCCATGTACCACTTTTCAGTAAGTATACAGTGAAAATTCAAGAAGCAAACACTTTACATACTGCCAAGTATTTCCTTGATTTCTTAACAAAGAAACATGCGTGTGTTGACCAAATGGCTGTGTATATAATTATGTCATAGAATTAATAAACAAGGAACTGAGACACTAAGAACAGGAAAGAGAGAGAGAAAGAAAACGGCAACAATGGAGAAAAGCTGAGGGTGACAACAGAAACCCGTTGCCCAAAATGATAGGAAAGTAATAATATGGCTCAGTAAGAATGCAGAGACTCACAGACTTCACACACAAGAAAGAACATATTCCGAAGGACTACAAACCAAGTAGCTCTGAGACTGCATATGTGCACATGTGTGTATTATGGTGGTGGTGAGACTCAAACTGTCAGCTGGCTTAGGCTCTTTGAAGGAGAGATGACAATCTGCTTCCAGTCTCCCTCAGTTAGTTGACAGTGTTCAGTTCCATATTGATGTGGGAGCACCCTCTTTCTTTTGCTTGTTGGCTAATGATTAGGGATCATTCTCAGCTTCTAACGTCACCGCCCATTCTAAGGCCCAAAGTTCCTTCAATCTTCAAGACCAGTAGTGATATGATCATCCTTTTACTTAACCATCTTTTTAATTTTCCTTTCTGCCACCCTATTCTGACTTTTAAAGGGCCATGGGATTAGATGAAGTCCATTTGGCTCATTTAGGATAATTTACCTGCATTAAGACCTGACTTGTAGCAATATGTATATCCACAAAGATCCTCTGTTTTGTAACAACCTTACCAAGGATGTGACACTAAAGAGGTGGGTCATGAGGACAAAATTTCTGCCTGCTACAATTTAGCAATACAATACGCTCAAGATTAATCAAGGTGCAGGTCAAAGGATACACAATTTTAGTTAGGGTAATTAGGTTTAAGAGATCTAGTGCACCTCCTGATGATTATAACAATATGCTATATACTTAAAAATTGCTAAAAAGAGCAGATTTAAATGTTTTTTCAACACACAGGCACAAAATAAGTATGTGAAGTAAAGTATATGCTAATTACCTTGATTTAGTCACTCTATAATATATGCCTATAAAAAACGTTTTATGCCATACACAGAAATACATTTTATTTGCTTATTAAAATAAAGTGTAGGCATATTTTTAAAACGATAAATCAATAGTATAATGGGAGTGAATCTGAAGGGAAGCAAACATACAGACAAGGTAGAAATGTGTACAGGAAATGTCAGAGGTGAGACCAATCTGACTCAAATACTGTGGGCTACCTACTATCTGCCTGACTCTCAGCAAGTTGCTTAACTTTCGTGAGCCTGTTTTCTCATGTATAAATAAAGCATTATGATAACCATTTCACAGGACTATTGAGCACCAAGCAATAGACACCCAAGAAATGATAAGTATTATGTCATTAGTTATGCCTTATGGATGCCCAGTCACTCTTCATTAAAGACACAAAGCTCTCTCCTACCTATTTTCTTACAGTATCTAAGAATTGAAGTATTTATTTGATTTGGCTCATTTGGATAAATTGTCTTAATATCTATTTAGTTTTAGATATAAAGAAAGTTTTCTTATTTTTAGATTTATTTTTTCCTAGTCCCCTAAGGTTACTATAAAGGATCAACTAAAGCAACATAAAACACTAAAAAAATAATTGACTTCTAATAGATTTAGAATCCAGGCTTATATGACTATTTTCTAGTATGACTACTTACTGTTTGAGTAAGTCACTTATTTCTAAGTCTCAAACTTCAAATTTTTAAGACTGAAGAACCTGGGTTTCATTGAATCTTAAATTTATTAATCTACATGAGAGCATCTGTAGTTTTCAAGGTGCTACAAAATACAAAGCACTGCTGTTGAGAAGGCAATGGTGTTGTTGGTAGTGATGTGCTTCTCTCAGCCGTGACAGAGAGTCACACAGCACTTCAGTGATACCATTTCCACAAGTGTCCCTTCAGCATGATGGTAGTGTTTTTTGCTAGTCCCCAGGTAACTCAAGACCCCTGTGTGGATGACTTCCTTGTTGAAGGCACTTTCAGCAATGACAATCTGTGGCATGCAGTGACATCTCTACTCCCGAACTTATGGATGAGATTCTGATGTGTGGAAGCCTTTGGATGCACAAGTGGCTACTGAATTGAGTAATTGGCCATGCCCAACAGAAGTGATTTAACAAAAGAATCTGGAAAGGATACGATCTATAAGATTTCCCCAGAGTAGAGAAGTACAAGATGTGAAATATAAAATCATTGATATTTTTGCTATGTAATTAGCAGAAACAATTCAATAGCCTTTTTTCAGTCTCAGCAAATAAAATGATTGATGCAGTAGTCAATGACCCTTTGATGTTTAGTTGTATTTTATATAAAAGAATATCTTAGCTCAGATAGAAAACAATGTATTTTTCTCAGTCTAGGTAAGATTTTATTTTTATCACATTTTTCATATGAAAATCATCCTTCTTTCAATTTGCTGGTAGATAATAATCTTTAAATAATACTCCATTGCCTGTTTTGCATGGATATACAAGGAATGAACATGAAGATGTTATTTTTAAGCTTTTTTTAATACAAATAAATGATAATCTTTTTTATTAACTACATAATTAACACAGTAACTACCAAGTTAAAGATATGGTTTTTAAGGTCATTTACACTTGTTTTGATGTTAATATTTTCCCTTAAACTTAATAAAATTATTTTTTAAAATTTTTTACAGACTGCATTTTGATTCATTGTACACAAATGGGGTATGTTATTTAGTTTCTATGGTTGTGCACTCTGTACATACCATTTGTTTAATCATACATTTACATAGGGTATTGATGTCTGTCTCATTCCACCATTTTTCATATCTCCCTCCTCTCATTTCCCTCCATGTAATCTAAAGTCCCTCCATTCTTCTCTCACCCCCCAACCCCCCTGCCCCATCATATATCATCATTTACTTATCAGTGAATACATTCAGCCTTTGGTTTTTTGGGATTGATTTATTTCACTTAGCATGATACTCTCCAATTCCATCCATTTATCTGCAAATTCCATTAATCAAAAACATCGACTGGCAGATTGGATTAAAAAGAAATACCCAACAATAGGCTGCCTTCAGAGGCTTATCTCATAGAAAAAGACATCCACAGACTAAAGGATGGGGAAAAACATACCATGCACATGGACTCAGTAAAAAGGCAGGGGTCTCCATCCTCATATCAGATAAAGTGAACTTCAAACCTAAGTTAGTCAGAAGAGATAAAGACAGACATTTCATACTGCTCCAGGGAACCATAAACCAGCAAGACATAACATTTTTTAATATATATGCCCCCAAACAATGGAGCAGCTATGTACATCAAACAAAGCCTTCTCAATTTTAAGAATCAAATAAACCAAAACACAGTAATAGTGGGTGACTTTAACACACCACTCTCAGCACTGGATAGATCCTCCAAACAAAAATGGAACAAAGAAACTATAGACCTAAATAATACAGTCAATGATATAGACTTAATGGACATATACAGAGTATTTCATCCATCATCATGCGAATATACTTTCTTCTCAGCAACTCATGGATCCTTCTCCAAAATAGACCATATGCTATGCCACAAAGAAGCCATTGGTAAATACACAAAAATAGAAATACTACTTTGTATTCTATCAGACCATAATGGAATGCAATTAGAAATCAATGATAAAATAAAATCAAAAACTACTCCTACCCCTGGAGACTAAATACTATGCTACTGAATGATGCAATGATAACAGAAGACATCAGGGAAGAAATAAAAGAATTCTTAGAGGTAAATGAGAACAATGACACAAAATATCAAAATCTCTGGGACACTCTGAAAGCAGTACTAAAGAGGAAAGTTCATTGCATTGAGCTCATACATTAAAAAAATAAAAAGTCAACAACTAAATGACCTAACATTACATCTTAGTAAATTTAAATGGATGTAGAATCTTGTGGGGATTTCTATTTCTCCAAACATGACTGACCAGAGATTTTTATGCCTCTCCTGATTTTTGTTTATATAACAAATAAAAATGACCAATGAAGACACACACGGCAGTTATAACTTTTAAAGCAACAGATGAGCCTGCATGGAAGTAAAGGAAGACCAGGTGGGCAAGAGTGAAGCAAGGGCACAAGCTGAGGGAGGACAGTGGGCAAGGAAGCCACCAGGCACCCTGGGCCACATCCAGAGTCCTGTGGCCTAGAGGTTCGTAACTGAGACCATCTGCATAAACCCATCATCCAGGGAAATGGAAAAATAATCCAAATAACTGCTACCTCAACTTGAATGAGGGTGGAGGAAGAACAAACATCTTTCCTGCAAATTTGATGTCCACTGGCCTGTTCTTGGCTTGCAGCCTGAATCCATATTGTTTATGTGGATTCTAAGCCCAAAATATAAAGTGGATCTGAGCCTGTACTGTTCATGGGGACGTAGAATAAACAAACACAAATCCTACTAAGGTGGATTTAGACTGACAGCTAGCTTGTCCACACACACAAAAAAAATAATGAATGGAGCAAGAATACAGTGAAATGTCCTCAATGTTTTCAGAGAAAATAACAGTCAATCTAGAATTGTTTGCACAGCTAAAGTATCTGTCAAGAATGAGGACAAAATAACAACAAAGCAGCAGAATTTGAGAATTTGCTTCTAAACAGCCCCCAATTAAATAACTTCTGAAGAGAGTTCTTCAAAAAGAAGGAAAAAGGATCCTGTACAATCTAAAATCCATCAAGGAAAGGAGAGGAAGAAACAGGGTCCAAGTAGTGAATTTTCTATAAAATGTAAAACTGTTTAATTTTTTGGTTATAAAAACAAGCTAGACATTTTTAAAATATGTCAATTGAGAATGTGCTTTGAAAGGGGTGATGGGAAATAAAGCGTTCTAAGCATCTTGAATTTGAGGGGAAAGGAAGTAAATGGATTAACTTCAGGACTTAGGTCAAATGCACATCTTTACATTTTAAGGGTAACAATTTCAGTCAGCTTTTTTGTTGCTATAACTAAAGGACCTGACCAGAAAACTGTAGAAGAGGAAGAGTTTATTTGAGGGCTCACAGTTTCATCGTTCTGAGTCCATGGAAGGTTGACTGCATTCCTCAGGGCTGGAGGTGAGGCAGAACATCATGGCAGAAGAGTGCGGTGGAAGGAAGCAACTCACATGATGATCAAACAACACAGAGAGAGAAAGAATCACTGCCAGATACAAATATATACCCCCAAACCACACCCTACCACTTCAGTTACCACTCAGTTAATCCCTATGAGGGGATTAAATCACTGATTGGGTTAAGACTCTTACAACCCAATCATTTCTCCTCTGAACCTTCTTGCATTGTTCACATGTGAGCTTTTGGGGGACACCTCACATCTAAACCATAACAGGAAACATTAAAATAATATGACATAGAACAGGGATTCCAAATAATAAAGAAGAAAATTGAACAATCACTTCAAAAGAACCAGAAGGGAGAGGAGCAATGAGACAAGACACAGGGAAAGCAGGACATAAAGTCGGTTCAGTAACACTAGTAACCGAGACTCACATTGGGCTTGAATTTGCCAGACAATGTTTGACTCATGTTCACAATAGAAACCCAGGTCAGCACTACTCTTATCCCAGCTTATAGATACAAAACTTAGGCAGAGAGGTTATCCTTGTTTGCTCAGGCTGCCATAACAAAATGCCATAAGCTGGGTGCCTTAAGTAACAAAATATCTTTTTTGTCACAAATCTTAAAACTGGAAAGTACAGGATACAGGCACCAGCTAAGTGGATTTCATTGTGAGGCCTTATCTCTTGACTGGAAGGCAGCTGCCATCTCTTTGCTCACTTGACCTTTTCTTGGAGACCATGCTGGTGGCGTGTGTGGAAGAGTCAGCACTGATCACATCCTGAGAACTCCACCCTCATGATATCCTGTAACTGATCACCTGTCCAGTGCCTGGTCTCTAAATACCATCTCTTAAAGGGTGAGGGCTTCATCATACCAATTTGGTTGGTGGTAAAGGGCACAACATTTATTCCAAACAGAATTCAAATGATTGTCCAACAGAAGAGGCAAAAGACAAATGCAGGCAGTTTGCTGAAGAGCCATTGCTTTTAAATATCATCACAACATGTAAAGTAGAAATGAATATAAGTCAAATAATCACGTAAATAAATTGACTGAATTTTTCACTTTTGTAACAAAGATTATATTACTGATTGGAAAAAAATATTCATCTGTTTCAAAGAGACTTCTCTAAAGCAACATCATCTCTATTTTGTTGCATATCTCTCTCTCTGTCTCTCTCTGTCTCTTTCTCTCTCTCTCTCTCTCTCTCTCTCTCTCTATATATATATATATATACACACACCATATTTTATTTTTTCATATTTATGATTTGAGAGATAAACTGGATTATCTCCTATTTGGAGCTCTTTTGAATAAAGCTGCTATGAATACTTTTTCCAGGTGTTTTTGTGGACCCGTGTTTTATTTCTTGGGGTAAATACCTAAGTGTAAACAAAAGGGGCCAGAGTGGTTGTTTTGTTTTCAAATCTATCAGCAATATAGAATAATTCTCCTCGCCCCACACCCGTGCCAGATCTTAGTCTTATTGAGTTTTTCATTTCAGTCATTTTAATGTTTATATTAATATCTCATTCTGGTTTTAATGTGCACTTGCCTAATAACAAAGTTAAGCAGCTTTTCATCAGCTTGTAGTTCATATAGCTTATATTGTGAAGTGTCTGTTACAACCTTTTGCCTATCTCCAGTTGTTCTTTTTATTACTATTAACAATTTTAAATTTTAAATTTAAATTTAAATTTAAATTGTTTAAATTTTAAATTTAAATTTAAACAACTTTAAATTCTTTATGCCTTGTGGAAACAAGTCCTTTGTCAGACATGTGTATTGCAAATATAGTCTCCCAAACGGTGATTTGAATTTTCATTTTCTTAACTGGTTTTGTGAAGAGTAGATATTTTTATTTTTTCTCTATACATAAAAATATTAAAAAATATGGAAACAGTTATTGCCAGTAGTGAATGAATTTAGCAAGATCACAGGATACAATGCCAATATGCAACAGTCAATATACATTATATGCACTAGCAAAAAATAATGAGAAAATAAAAGTTTAAAATATACTTGTATAAAGGCATCAAAAATATATATTTAGAGATAAATTTAACAAAACATGTAAAAATGTGCATACTGAAACCAACAAATCTTGCTGAGAAAAATGAAATTTTTAAATAAACAGTGAGTTATATCCTTGTTTATGAATTGAAGAACTCAATATTTTTAAGATTCCCCAAACTGATATAAGAGATTTAGTGCAATTTCAAACAAAATGCTAGCAAATTATTTGTAGAAATTGTCAAGGTGATTCTAGTATTTAAATGGAAACATGAATAGCTATAGAATAGCTCACATCCTATTTTTTAAAAAGTTCAAAAGTGACTAAAATTACATCTTTGTTAATTTTACTTATGAAAATCCCATTCAGTATGAAAACTGTGAGACAGTATTATTTGATTAAAATTAATTTTAAAATGTTTTATACAAACTATAGAACTCTGTTCTTAAAAGGCAAAACACTAGCCAGCATAGAAAGAAGTTCAAGCAGTTGCCAGTTGAAATAACTTGTATGTCTTAGGAATGATGCTGTTCAAACAATTTATAATTTATAAACTTGAAGGCATTTTTACTATCAGATCACATTATTCTGACATTTTTAAACTAGATTATGTAATAATTTTCATACAAATAATAAAATTTATCAAAAATTATGTATAGTATATGAATCCAAATAAGGCATTTCTGTTGTGCACAAAGGTACTGACATTGGACTTGTGTGGGAAGCACATTTTGCTCTCCATGTTTCTGCTGTTAGCAATGTACAATTTAGAAATGAGGGGAAGAGATTAGAAGCAATGAATATTTTTCCTTTTGCTCAATACCATTGATCAAATAATCTGTCTGTGCCCATATAACAGGCCTGAGAAAATAGTGTAGTTTTATTAGTGGTAACTTTCCAGAATCAATAACTTTTCTAATGAATATAAAAGCCTGGGTGCCTTGCAGTCCAAATTCATGCAATTGGATTGCTTGTTGTAATCAAGCACTGGCATTAGCGTTCTGTTGTGATAAAATAAGTGTTTAGTAATTTAGTTCTCAACTGCTTCTGGCATTTCAACACTTTGTTGGCATATAAAGTAGAAATTTCTCCTGTAGTAAAAAGTAATTTATTGACTTTTTTTCTTTTTAATTTTATCACCTGTGATGAACAGGGTATTGGCCTTGCCAGCTTCTATCTTCAAACATTGCTGGATAGAAGTTACTTCCCTCCAACCTTAGCTAATTTAAGGTCAATCCTGATTGATAGTTTTTTAAAAAAAATTCAACTTGGTCCTTGAATGAAAACAATCATCACATTTTATCAAGAGTATGTCTAATTTCATTTGTCATAGTGTGTATTTCTTTTGTATAATTAAAAATAACTACTGTCCCTGTTCCTTAGAGTTGACAAATGCATATGACAGATGTGCACCAAGTAGGTAGCTATTGGGGAGAAGGTAAGAAAGACTGCTTAGACATAATAAAAATTTGATAAATGTCAACCTTGAAGTTGTAAGTATTCCTAGGACTTCAAGACAATCATATTGCCTAATCATCTATACAGACTATAAAAATGTGTGCATAATGATGTATCATTTCACTTCTATAGGTCTAGTTTATTTCTATGAAATATTTCCAACAGAGGAAAATAAAAAAGTCCATGAATAAGATTAAATAGTTCTGAAATAAAATATCCTGTGGCGGGCTATCAGAACTGAAATACACTGTCAATTAGCTTTTACTATGTAAAAAGCCATCCAACCTTAGTAGTTTACTGTAACGATCATTTTTTAGTTCATTGTTCTATAAATAGAGAACTCAACTGGCTGTTTCAGTGTCAGATAGGATGACTCATGCCTATGCTTACCTTGGTCAGCTGGTGGGTCAGCTGACAATCTGACCTCTCAGATAGCTGGTAGATGATAGGTGTTTTGCTGGGCTGTTGGAGTCCAGTGTCTGCCATCTTCCAGTGGGTCAATCTGTGCTTATTTTTTTTTTAGTGGTCTCAGTACTCTATGAGTAGCAATAAATAAGCCTAAATTACTTTTCAAGTTTATGCACATATCATATTTGCTAATGTCCCATTTGTCAAAGCAATTAGTTATTCAGTCCCAGAATGTGGGAAGCCATCCTTATCTAGCAGAATCAGACAGTTCCCCATCTAGTTTCCCTGAGAAAATGGCTCCCCTAACTCCACCCTATCTTGTCCATCACAGAAGAAGCTCCTCCTGGTCTTGGCCCCCCTTGACCTGTGTGTCTATAAATAAAAGAGAGTTGGGTTACTCTACAGTTGTTAGAGGCCAGAGCTGGTATGGCCAGACCTGTCATGCCCCCTCTCAATTAAAAGGAATATTGGCTCTTGTGTGTTTATTGATTAGATAAGTTTATGGGTAATCGATTAATTTACAGCCAACTTTGTCCTCCAGCAGTTAACCCTTTTCTCATCCATGCGGGATGTGGCTGAGAGACCCCTACACCAGAGTCTGTATGAGACGATACTACCAAAGTGAATGGATACAGGAAAGTATGTGCAAATTGGAAGCTGTTGTTCATACCATCAATCTACCACTTGGGTTCACAGCAGCTCTGGTTCACATCCCTATTATTCCAGCACTTCATCCTGCTTATCCATAGCTGCACCACTTTCTCATTTCTACAAAGGTGAGCTGTATTGTTAAAGATTTAAATAGCCTTGGCCTAATCCTTGAAAACAAAATGAAATTGATGTCTTTGTGAAAATAATACAGTTTAGTGACCTTGCTATAGTTTAAAAGTTTCTAAGATTTCTCAGTACATTAATTTTGAATTTTCAGTTCTGTTCTTTATGGTTATTTTTCTAATTCTAGATTTATGTGACCATCCAATATTCTCTAAAATGTCATCGAATATATTAGCAAAACTCAAAAATTTTTTCAGCTATTTAAAATTGTGGACCAGATCTCTAGGATTCCTATCCTATTTTTCTTTTTTTTTTAATTTTCAAATAAAATATTTTTTTAATTATTATTTTTATTTGGCTTTTAATTTTTTACAGACTGCATTTTGATTCATTGTACACAAATGGGGTACATAGTTTCGTTTCTATGGTTGTACATGATGTAGATTCATATCATTCGTGTAATCATACAAGTACATAGGGCAATGATGACTGTCTCATTCCACCATTTTTCATAGTCCCCTCCCTCTCATTTTCTTCTACATATTCTAAAGTTCCCCAATTATTCTCTCATTCCTCACCCCCAGCCCCATTATATATCATCCTCCACTTATCAGGGAAAACATTTGGTCTTTGGTTTTTTGGGATTGGCTTATTTCACTTAACATGATATTCTCCAATTCCATCCATTTATTTGCAAATGCCATAATATTATTCTTCTTTATGGCTGAATAGTATTCCATTGTGATATACCATAGTTTCTTTATCCATTCATCTGTTGAAGGGCATCTAGGTTGGTTCCACAATCTAGCTATTGTGAACTGAGCTGCTATAAACATTGATGTGGCTGTGTTACTATAGTTTGCTGATTTTAGGTCCTTTGGGTATAAACTGAGGAGTGGGATAACTGGGTCAAAAGGTGGGTCCATTCCAAGTTTTCTTAGGATTCTCCATACTGCTTTGCAGAGTGGCTGCACCAATTTGCAACTCCACCAGCAATGCAAAAGTGTGCCTTTTTCCCCACATCCACACCAACATCTATTATTGTTTGTGTTCTTGATAAAAGCCATTCTAATTGAAGTAAAATGAAAACTTAGAGTTGTTTTAACTTGCATTTCCTTAATTACTAGAGATGTTGAATACTTTTTCATATATTTATTAATTGCCTGTGTGTCTTCTTCTGTAAAGTGTCTGTCCAGGTCCTTGGCCCATTTATTGATTGGGTTCTTTGTATTTTTGTTGTAAAGTTTTGTAAGATCTTTATAAATTTTGGAGATAAGTGCTCTATCTGAAGTGCATGTGGAAAAGATTTTCTCCCACTCTGTAGGCTCTCTCTTCACATTCTTTTTTTTTTATTGTATACAAATGGGATACATGTTGTTTCTCTATTTGTAAATGGAGTCAAGGCATACCATTTGGGTAATCATAAATTTACATAGGGCAATGATGTTTGATTCATTATTTTTTCCCTTCCCCCCACCCCTCCCACCCTTCTTTCCCTTTATACAGTCCTTCTTTCCTCCATTCTTACCACCCTCCTTATCCCTAACCCTAAACCTAACCCTAACCCTAACGCTAACCCCTCCCACCTCCCATTATATGTCCTCATCCACTTACCAGTGAGATCATTCATCCTTTAGTTTTTTGAGATTGGCTTATCTCACTTAGCAAGATATTCTCCAATTTCATCCATTTGCCTGCAAATGCCATAATTTTATCATTCTTCATTGTGGAGTAATATTCTATTGTATATATATATGCCACAGTTTCTTTATCCATTCATCAACTGACGGGCATCTAGGTAGGTTACACAATCTGGCTATGGTGAATTGAGCAGCAATCAATATTGATGTGGCTGTATCTCTGTAGTATGCTAATTTTAAGTCCTTTGGGTATAGGCCAAGGAATGGGATAGCTGGGTCAAATGGTGGTTCCATTCCAAGCTTTCTGAGGAATCTCCATACTGCTTTCCAGAGTGGCTGCACTAATTTGCAACCTCACCAGCAATGTATGAGTGTACCTTTTTCCCCACATCCTCTCCAACACCTAGTGTTGCTTGTATTCTTGATAATCGCCATTCTAATTGGGGTGAGATAAAATCTTAGGGTAGTTTTGATTTGCAATTCTCTTATTACTAGAGATGTTGAACATTTTTTCATATATCTGTTGATTGCTTGTACATCTTCTGTGAAGTGTCTGTTCATTTCCTTAGCCCATTTGTTGATTGGATTATTTGTATTCTTGGTGGAGAGTTTTTTGAGTTCTTTATAGATTCTGGAAATTAGCGCTCTATCTGAAGTATGAGTGGCAAAGATATTCTCCCACTCTGTAGGCTCTCTCTTCACATTACTGAGAGTTTCCTTTGCTGAGAGAAAGCTTTTTAGTTTGAATCTATCCCAGTTGTTAATTCTTGCTTTTATTTCTTGTGCTATGGGAGTCCTGTTAAGGAAGTCTGATCCTAAGTCAACAAGTTGAAGATTTGGACCTACTTTTTCTTCTATAAGATGCAGGGTCTCTGGTCTGATTCTGAGGTCCTAGATCCATTGTGAGTTGAGTTTTGTGCAGGGTGAGAGATAGGGGTTTAATTTCATTCTATTGCATATGGTTTTCCAGTTTTCCCAGCACCATTTGTTGAAGAGGCTATCTTTTCTCCATTGCATATTTTTGGACCCTTTGTCTAGTATGAGAAAATTGTATTTATTTGGGTTTGTGTCCATGTCCTCTATTCTGTACCATTGATCTACCTGTATATTTTGGTACCAATACCATGCCATTTTTGTTACTATTGCTTTATAATAGAGTTGAAGATCTGGTATTGCAATACCCCCTGCTTCACTCTTGCTACTGAGGATTGCTTTAGCTATTCTGGGTTTTTTATTCTTCCAGATGAATTTCATAATTGCTTGCTCTATTTCTGTAAGGTACATCATTGTGATTTTAATTGGAATTGCATTGAATCTGTATAGCACTTTTGGTAGTATGGCCATTTTGACAATATTAATTCTGCCTATCCAAGAACATGGGAGATCTTTCCATCTTCTAAGGTTTTCTTGAATTTCTTTCTTTAGTGTTTTGTAGTTATCATTGTAGAGGTCTTTCACCTCTTTTGTGAGATTGATTCCCATGTATTTTATTTTTTTTTGATGCTATTGTGAATGGGGTAGTTTTCCTAATTTCTCTTTCTGAAGATTCATCACTTATGCATAAAAATGCATTGGATTTATGAGCATTGATCTTGTAACCTGCTACTTTACTGAATTCATTTATGAGTTCTAAAAGTTTTCTGGTGGAATTTCCAGGTTCCTCTAAATATATAATCATGTCATCAGCGAACAGGAATAGTTTGAGTTCCTCTTTTCCAATTCGTATCCCTTTAATTTCTTTGGTTTGTCTGATTGCTCTGGCTAGAGTCTCAAGGACGATGTTGAATAGAAGTGGTAAAAGAGAGCATCCCTGCCTTGTTCCAGTTTTTAGAGGGAATGCTTTCAGTTTTTCACCATTTACAATGATATTGGCCACGGGCTTAGCGTAGATGGCCTTTATAATGTTAAGGAATGTTCCCACTACCCCAATTTTTTCTAGTGTTTTGAGCATGAAGGGATGCTGTATTTTATCGAATGCTTTTTCTGCATCTATTGAAATAATCATGTGATTCTTAACTTTAAGTCTGTTGATATGCTGAAAGACAATTATTGATTTCTGGATGTTGAACCAACCTTGCATCCCTGGGATAAAACCCACTTGATCGTGGTGCACTATCTTTTTAATATATTTTTGTATGCAATTTGCTAAAATTTTGTTGAGAATTTTTGCATCGATGTTCATTAAGGATATTGGTCTGAAATTTTCTTTCCTCGATGTGTCTCTGTCTGGTTTAGGTATCAGGGTGATATTGGCTTCATAGAACAAGTTTAGGAGGGTTCCCTCCTCTTCTATTTCATGGAATACTTTGAGGAGTATTGGAATGAGCTCTTCTTTAAAGGTTTTATAAAACTTGGCTGAGAACCCATCTGGTCCGGGACTTTTCTTTGTTGGTAGGCTTTTGATGACCTCTTCTATTTCATTGCTTGAAATGGATTTATTTAAGTTGTGTATATCCTCCTCGTTCAGTTTAGGTAATTCATATGTCTCTAGAAACATGTTGATGTCTTCGAGGTTTTCTGTTTTGTTGGAGTATACATTTTCAAAATAGCTTCTAATTATTTTTTGTATTTCACTCGTGTCTGTTGTGATATTTCCTTGTTCATTCCGAATTTTAGTAACTTGAGTTTTCTCCCTCTTTTTTTTGTTAGTGCGGCTAAGGGTTTATCAATTTTGTTTATTTTTTCGAAGAACCAACTATTTATTTTGTTAATTTTTCCGATTGTTTCTTTTGTTCCAATTTCGTTGATTTCGGCTCTGATTTTAACTATTTTCTGTCTTCTACTACTTTTGGTGTTGGTCTGTTCTTCTTTTTCTAGGGCTTTGAGCTGTAGTGTTAAGTCATTTATTTGTTGATGTCTACTTCTTTTGTTGAATGCGCTCCATGAAATAAATCTTCCTCTAAGTACTGCTTTCATAGTGTCCCAGAGATTTTGATATGATGTGTCTTTGTTCTCGTTCACTTCTAAGAATTTTTTATTTCCCTCTGATGTCTTCTGTTATCCATTCATCATATAATAGTGTATTATTTAATCTCCAGGTATTGGAGAAGTTTCTGCTTTTTATTCTGTCATTTATTTCTAATTTCAATCCATTATGATTTGATAGAGTACAAAGTAGTATCTCTGTCTTCTTGTATTTGCTAACAGTAGCTTTGTGGCATAAAATATGGTCTATTTTAGAGAAGGATCCATGTGCTGCTGAGAAGAAAGTGTATTCGTTCTTTGTTGGATGGTATATTCTATATATGTCTGTTAAGTCTAAATTGTTGATTGTGTTATTGAGATCTATGGTTTCTTTATTCAATTTTTGTTTGGAAGATCTATCCAGTGGTGAGAGAGGTGTGTTAAAATTGCCTAGTATTATTGTGTTGTGGTCTATTTGATTTCTGGAATTGAGAAGGATTTGTTTGACATACGTGGATGAGCCAATGTTCGGGGCATAGATATTTATGATTGTTATGTCTTGCTGATTTATGCTTCCCTTAAGCAGAAGTAATGTCCTTCTTTATCCTTTCTGACTAGTTTTGACTTGAAGTTCACATTATCTGAAATGAGGATGGATACTCCAGCTTTTTTTCCTTGTCCATGTGCATTGTATGTTTTTTTCCCATCCTTTCACCTTTAGTCTATGGGTATCTCTTTCTAGGAGATGAATCTCTTGCAGGCAGCATATTATTGGATTTTACTTTTTAATCCAATCTGCCAGTCTATGTCTTTTGATTGATGAGTTCAGGCGATTAACATTCAGGGTTATTATTGTGATATGATTTATATTCCCAGTCATTTGACTCATTTTTGTTTTTGACATGATTTGGTTTCTCCTTTATTTGGCTATTCCTTTAGGCTAGTTCCTCCCATTGCTGATTTGCATCTTTGTTTTTCATCTCTTCCTCATGGAATATTTTGCTGAGAATGTTCTGTAATGCCGACTTTGTTTTTGTCAATTCCTTTAGCTTTTGTTTATCATGGAAGGATCTTATTTCGTCGTCAAATCTGAAAGTAAGTTTTGCTGGGTATAAGATTCTTGGTTGGCATCCGTTTTCTTTCAGGGCTTGGTAAATGTTTTTCCAGGCCCTTCTAGCTTTTAGGGTCTGGATTGAAAAAACTGCTGATATTCTTATTGGTTTCCCCCTGAATGTAATTTGATTCTTTTCTCTCATGTCCTTTAAAATTCTGTCTTTATTTTGTATGTTAGGTATTTTCATAATAATGTGCCTTGGTGTGGGTCTGTTGTAATTTTTTTATATTTGGAATCCTATAAGCCTCTTGTACTTGGTTTTCCATTTCATTCTTCAGATTTGGGAAATTTTCTGATATTATTTCATTGAATAGATTGTTCATTCCTTTGGTTTGTTTCTCTAAGCCTTCCTCAATCCCAATAATTCTTAAATTTGGCCTTTTCATGATATCCCATAATTCTTGTAGATTCTGTTCATGATTTCTTACCATCTTCTCTGTTTGGTCAACTTTTTTTCAAGATTAAATATTTTGTCTTCAATGTCTGAGGTTCTGTCTTCCAGGTGTTCTATCCTATTGGTTATGCTTTCTATGGAGTTTTTAACTTGGTTTATTGTTTCCTTCATTTCAAGGATTTCTGTTTGTTTTTTTTTTTTCAGTATCTCTAACTCTTTATTGAAATGATCTCTTGCTTCCCGTATTTGGTCTTTTAACTGTTGATTGGTGCAATCATTTAATGCCTACATTTGCTCTTTCATCTCCTCCTTCAATGTCTGCATTTGCTCTTTCATCACCTCGTTTGCTTCTCTGATTGTTTTAATTATGTACATTCTGAACTCCCTTTCTGAGATTTCTTCTGCTGTGCTGACATTGGGTTTTATTGATACAATATCTAGGTTTGTTTGGGACATTTTATTCCCTTGTTTTCTCATATTGGTCAGATGTCAGTGGGACTCTGAGATATTGCAGATTTCCTCTATTGGCTTATAGTGTCCCTGTAGATTTCCAGTGTATCACCTCCCAGCCTTCAGTAGCCTGAAGTCTTGGTGGAAGTTGATAATGCAGTGCTTCCGAAGAAAGCTGCTCCTAGCCCGCTACTGGTTCCAGGGCTTGGAGCTGGCTCTGTGTGGAAAGGCTTTCATTTGGGGGCCTGCACCGTGCAGCTGGCCGTGTGGGAGGAGCCCACCGCTGGAGTGTGCAGGGCTACCTGGGGAAGACTCTAGCTGTCCTTCCCTGCTCTGATAAGCCGCCTCTATCCATGCCTGCCGCCCAGGCCGAGATTCACTCGGTGGGGGAGACTCACCCCGTGGCTCTATTTTAGTCCGCGTCTCTCAATGCCTCCCCTTCTTGAGTTCTGGGTTCTGGAGCAACTGGAGATGCAGTCACCTCTAGTCCACCATCTTGGATTGCCCCGTGGAAAGAGCCTGCGGCCGGAGGGATCAGGGCCGCCTGGAGAAGTCTCTGGCTGCCCTGCCCTGATCCCAGAGGCTGGTTGCGGTCGGAGCTCTCCGTTGGCTCTGGGACTTGTGGCTGGCTCTGTGTAGAAAGGCTCTCACTGGGCGTTCTGCTCCGAGAAGCTAGCCTTGAAAGGCGTCTCCCGCCGGAGGGGGCCGGGATGCTTGGGGAAGTCCCTGACTGCCCTGTCCTGGTTCCTGAAGCTGCTTGCGGGCCGGAGCTTGCCGCGCTGGCTACGGGACTTGGAGCTGGTTCTGTGCAGAAAGGCTCTCACTGGGGGGCCTGCTCCAAGAAGCTGGCTGTGTGGGAGGAGCCCACCGTTGGAGGGAGCGGGGCTACCTGGGGAAGACTCTAGCTGCCCTGCCCTGCTCTGAGAAGCTGCCCCTATCCAGGCCTGCCACCCAGGCCAAGCTTTACCTGGTGGGGGAGACTCACCCTTGGCTCTATTTTAGTCCGAGTCTCTCAATGCCTCCCCTCTTGAATCCTGGGTTCTGGAGCAACTGGAGATGCAGTCACCCTCTAGTCCGCCATCTTGGATCGTCCGTCTCTCTTCACATTCTTGATTGAATCCTTAGCTGAGTAAAAGCTTTTTAGTTTGAGTCCATCACATTTATTGTTTTCTTGCTTTGATTTCTTGTGCTTTGGGAGTCTTATTGATGAAGTCTGATCCTAAACCAACATTATGAAGATTCGGACCTACTTTGTCTTCTATTAGGTGCAGGATCTCTGGTCTAATGCCTAGGTCTTTGACCCATTGTGAGTTGAGTTTTGTGCAGGGCGAGGGGTAGAAGTTTAATTTCATTTTACTGCATATGGATTTCCAGTTTTGCCAACACCATTTGTTGAACAGGCTATCTTTTCTCCATTGTATGTTTTGGGCTCCTTTGTCTAGTATGAGGTGACCGTATTTATGTGGTTTTGTCTCTGTGTCTTCTATTCTGTACCATTGGTCTGCCTGTCTATTTTGGTGCCAATACCATGCCCTTTTTGTTACTGTTGCTCTGTAGTATAGTTTAATGTCTGGTATCGTGATACCTCCTGTTTCACTTTTTGTATTCAGGATTGTTTTGGCTATTTCAGGTCTCTTGTTCTTCCAGATGAAGTTCATGATTGCTTTCTCTATTTCTATGAGGAATGTCATTGGGATTTTAATTGGAATTGCATTGAATCTGTATAGTGCCTTTGGTAGAATGGCCATTTTGACAATGTTAATTCTGCCTATCCAAGAACATGGGAGGTCTTTCTATCTTCTAATGTTTTCTTCAATTTCTTTCTTTAATGTTCTGTAGTTTTCATTGTACAGGTATTTCACCTCTTTTGTTAGATTAATTCCCAACCAAGTATTTTTTTTTTTTTTATGCTACTGTGAATGGAGTGGTTTTCCTATTTTCTCCTTCAGAGAATTCATCACTTATGAATAGAAATGCATTAGACTTACACATATTGATTTTATATCCTGCTACTTTGCTGAATTCATTTATTAGTTCTAGAAGTTTTCTAGTGGAGCTTTTTGGATCTTATAAATATAGGATCATGTCATCAGCAAATAGTGACAGCTTTAGTTCTTCTTTTCCTATATGTATCCCTTTAATTTCTTTGGTCTGTCTAATTGCTCTGGCAAGTGTTTCAAGGACGTTGTTGAATAGAAGTGGTGAAAGAGGGCATTCCTGTCTTGTTCCAGTTTTTAGAGGAAATGCTTTCAGTTTTTCTCCATTAAGAATGATGTTGGCTGTGGGTTTAGCATAGATATCCTTTACAATGTTCAGGTATATTCTTACTATTCCTATTTTTCTAGTGTTTTAAGCATGAAGGGGTGCTGTATTTTATCAAGTGCTTTCTCAGCATCAATTGAAATAATCATGTGATCCTTAACTTTAAGTCTATTGAAGTGGTGAATTACATTTATTGGTTTCCGGATGTTGAACCAACCTTGCATCCCTGGGATAAACCCCGCTGGTCCCACCCCCCACACCAAGGCCCTATCCTATTTTCTACCCATAACACTTACCCTCTTTGAAATTCTGTATAATTTTCTATTACTGTCTGTTTTTTTCCACACTGGAATATATGATATTTATGTATCACAAAATCAAAAATGTATCATCATATAGTAATTACTCACTAAATGTTTTTGGAATGAGTTTTTTTAATCTGCCTGAACATTATACATAAAACAAATGGATTCAGCATTCACTGTTAGGTTTAACTTGGATTAGAGAGAGTTAAGGTTTTTGATTGAGGCAAGATCCTTTAGGGAAATCTTGATAACTACCCTCTTCCCATGTAAATATACAAATCATTATGAATGCAAGAGTAAGAGAAATTCAGAGTAGGTTAGGAACATATTCAAATATTTGTGTCTCTCTGTGTGTAGGCAGGTATATTCGGTTTCTCTGGAGAATCTTTACCAATACAATATGAATGTTAGGAATCAGACAGAAGTGACTGGTGGGAACCCAGATTAAGAGAATAATTCTGTAAAAGCTCCCACTGTTCTGAACCCCACATGCTTTCTTTTCTAAGAAGCAATTTATGTACATCTCTGCCTAGCCTCAGTGCACAGGATATGTTACATTCCTCAGTAAACTACCTGTTCATTGCAGGAGAAATGCAGGCCAGAAATAATGTTGATAAGAGGAATTCAAGTTACCTTGAAGGAGGAAACATTTGTGACCAGATCCTGAAATTCTGGGCCATAAGGATAACTACTCCTAATTATAAAATCTGTATGGTTAAGAATCCAATTAGAACCAGTCAGCATGGACTAAAGTGACCTACAGTTGATGGTGAGGACTTCAAAGTCTGATGTCACCCTGCTGCTGTCATCAAAAATCAAGAAGCAGATCTGGGTGGTAATCTCTGGAATTCAGAGCTCTGGAATTCTCTGGGTCCTTTCAATAAAACCGGAGTGCAGAAGAGGCACATTGTCCCTCTCCTCTCTGAAAAGGCCCATTCTCTTCCTTGAGAGTGTCCTCTTTCTCTTTTTCCAATCCCTTCAATAAACTTATTCCTGTTACTCTGAGCAACAGGTATGAAATCTTTTTGACTTGGTCATAAGAATTGGAGTTTGGCGAGGGGGTCTTCAGGTTGCTTCAATTTCTCAGACGGTCTTAGTTCTATAACACATATACACAATGTCCCTATTATATATATGTACATATGCATGTGTGTATTTATAAATATATGTACAGATAGTCACATCTGCAGAAACATATTTATATAGGAAGTTCATTTCTCTCATCTTATAACTATATCCTCCTGACAAGTCTTCATCTATGAATCAATATTTTTTAAAGAGGTGATTAAATATGTCTAATCAGCTTAAAACTGAAATGATGGCCAATAATTTAGAACCTTTGCTTCTAACCTGAATATTTCAGGATAACAGCTCTGAGGCTGGCCATATCCATATTAGCTAACTGCTCAGACTCTAGAACAAATAAACCTAGGGTATATTACCTGCCTTTTCATTTATTAGTGTATACTAGGACAAGTCATTTACCTTCTCTCTACCTTAGTCCTTATTTGTAAAGAGTATTCTCCAAGTTGTAATATTGTCATGGAAGATCAAATGAATTATTGCATATACAGCACAAAAGCAGTATTCACAGAGTAACTTAAATGATGAGGTCCTTGGGGGCAAAGAAGACATTCTCTGTCCACATATAGCCCCTCCTTAACTCTGTGGAGCATCTTATGTGATAAAACCCTAAAAAACAAATTCTCCAAAGTCTTATATCTAGTGAGTCCCCTCTGCCTTTTGACTCTCTTGCATCTCTCTTTTACATGGGCTTGAGTCCAGGGAAGGGACCCGAGGACACATACCCAAGGAGTATCTCCTCCTTCACTCTCACCTCCATCCTTCATCACAGGAGAGGAGTTGGCTTTCCCTCATTCTTTACGATCACATTTTCCCTCTACACAGAAACACAACCCTGAATCTTATCCATCATGATGAAAACAAGCTTCTCTATACTAAGCAGTGAATTCCATTATTTCCATGATTTTAAGAATTGTGTTTACAAAAAGAGAACTGAATAGATATAAAAAATAATTCTGTTTCATAGAACCTGAATTCAAATTTTTTAATTTTTTTATTTGTTCTTTTTAGATATATATGACATTAGAGTATACTTCGACATATTATGCATACATCAAATTTGTCTTTTTTAACAAAACCTTATTTTTATTTTAAATACAAAAAATTAAAATTCTCTTAATTTTTACCTCTGCATGCCTTCTGTAATAAATTATGGCCTCTTCAAGTCAACTGATTTCTTGGGGATTTAGGGAACAAATAATATACCTGAGAAGAAAAAAGGCAGTAATAACTCATAGATATTTTTAAAAAACTTTTGACCACATTTTCATTACTGTCTTAATATTTCATTGTACAGAGATTTTGCTTATAGTTACTTAATTTCTTAAGCTCAAATAATTGTGTTTCAAAGAACCAAAAAACATCTGACTAAAGAGTCAAAAAAATGATAAAATTTGGTGCTGTGTTTCAAGAGAACAAATAACTTTATTAGAAACTTGCTCTACATTTTTAAAAATTAGCATCTATAAATTAGATACACTGTTAGGATACCATCTATAGGGATTCGGTTAATGGTGCCTGTAAGTAAATGGTCTTGCCTGTAAAACAATTTCAAGGCATGTCCAGAGGAATGAGTAGTGACACATGTGTGTGTGTGTGTGTGTGTGTGTCTCCAAATCCCTGAAAAATGGTCTTTGAGGATGTAATTAAGTGAAGGATCATGTGACGAGATCATCCTAGTTACTCCCAGTTGACCCTGAATTCGATGACAAGTGACCTTATAGAGATAGAAGGTGGAAGGACACACAGTGGAGGAGACAGTGTGAGGGGGCAGAGCCTGCAGTGATGGATCCACCAGCCAAGGAACTCCATCATCCACCAGAATCTAGCAGTCGGGCAACAGATCTCTCTCCCATAAGCCTCTGGAGAGAGGATAGTCCTCTGACACCTTGAAATAAGACTTCTGGCTTCCAAAGTGTGATAGAGTAAATTTCTGTTATATTAAGCCACCTGGTTTGTGGTAATTTGATTCAGAAGTCACATGGGAAAATACAGCATGAAACAGATTGCTTGATAATGAGATGTTATGCCTCTTTGGTTAGATTAGCCAGTATTTGTTTGATAGAAAGACTCAGTCCTATGTTCAAAGTCAAGTCCTGTCACTCACTATATAAGGGTCCTCAACCAAACTGAACATTTGAACTTACGTTTTTGTGACTAAATATTGATAATAATATGCAAGCTATCTAATTGTCATAAATTTCATATTAGATAATAAATGTAAGCCCCCTTGCTCAAGACCTGGTACATAATAAGAATGCCAAAAACGATCATCATAACTGAAGTTATACCACTTTTATAAGAAATTTCCTTTCTCATTTTTAAGATATATTTCTTGACCCTACTAGTAAAATGTGTATTGTATCTGTTATAATAAAACTACTTTTACACTACATTCAGTACCTTCTCTTATTGTAATTACAATATTGTAAACCCTCCTCATCATAATAAAAATTTTCATATTATGCCAAACTATACTTATAAACAATAATAATTCAACATGATATATTTGGTGCCATAAAATGTATCTATTTATCTAAAAAGTCATAATCAATATAGCCTATTTTTTTAAAAGATTAAAGTCATTCTCTACAATCTTTAGCTTCCTCTATTCTATTTAGTGAACAACAAAATCAAAACAGAAGTTTCCCCTGGTTTCTGAGATATGTGTGCTATGTTCTCTGAGTACAGCTTCCTAATTCATTAGATCACCTATAGGATTTTTTATTAGAATTCACTTAGATTCTTCGTCTGATTTTGCCTTGGTTTAACTATACTCAATACATATTTTTTCAAAAATCATTCCATGTTTCTCTATCATATTCCATATGCCACTGTCTTAGGCATGAGGATAGAACAGGGAATAAGATAGACATGAAGGCTGACTTTGGGGGATTAGTCTTCTGGTAAATAAGGACAATTGAAAGACAACTGATAAGACAAATGGGTCCCAAGTACTCTAGGATACTATAGACACACAGGCATTCCATACCTAATCTTAGGGATTTATGAAAGACTTTTCCTGGACCTATTACCAAAAATGAAGATCAAACTAAGAAATAGATGTTGCCCATGTGACACATAGGTGATGGGTAGAAAGGAAGGTTGTTCTAGATAAAAATCCCTGATGCAAGAGATAGCTTGGTAGGGTTCAGAAATTAAAAGTGGTCAGGCTGTCTAGAACACGGGTGAATATGTGTGTGTATTTGGATCTAGACTGAGGTTAAGCAGTCTGCAGAAGTAATATGTGTTATAGATAAATTCAGATGAACTTAATGAATTCTTATTTGTTCTTCAGAATTAGCTATCCTTAAAGCACCTAATTTGGAAAAACCAGTTCATTTATTTACATATTTGCACACATACATATACTTAGTTACCTGAGCTACACAAGTTGATTTTGAAAGGGTTTGCTCTTCTATGAGAAAAAAAAAATTAAAAAATCTTATGGTCAATCACAAAAAATGTTGAGTGCAAAGTGGGGCACAAAACCTGAGTTTAACTTTTTATCAGAAGAAGACTGACTGTCCACAGACAGTTCATTATGATGAATGACCATGAGCACACCATGAGCACACTATGTTCCTCTGGATGTTGCCATTCATTTCCTGTTATTTCATGTTTTCTCCTTCTCTTTCATGTTTACAATTTCTACCATGTCCTGTGCCACAGAAGGGCATCAGATTCCTCCTGTTAGTGTACTAGAAACCCCAGATAGGTACAAGAGCATATGATATGCCTTCACCCTGAGAGAGTCTGGGAAAATGGCGGCCACTCTGTGAGCTTATCTTGGCTCTGGGGTACACATTAGAACATCTGTTTGTTGTATGGGAGCTCCAGGTATAGGGCTCTTGGAGACCTGTACCAGAGAGCCCTATTGAGTCAGTGAAATACCTAAGTGTTTGGTTTTTTAAAGAGGGACAAAGAAGGAACTGAAAGAGAGATATGGATACAGAGAGGGTTCAAAGAGGCCTGACAAAAAGAGAGGGTTCAGCTGAGAATTGGTAACTGTGGAGGTCAAAGGAGATAATGTACACCTCTGTGGGATGTCACTGTGCAGAGATGACCATGACTAAGCAAAAGAAGTTTCTGTACTCACATTTCCTTCAAAAATTTAGATTTGGTCTGGACAAAGAGGATACCTAACTTGTCAAAAGAGACTCTAAAATGATACAGAGTCTCTACAACAGGATGAAAAAAGCACACAAAATAACCATGATATTCAACTTTCCAAGAAACAAACTGATATTTTTTTTCACCCATGAAATTTGTCTGGGGATTGATATGTGTTATGCCAACTAAGCATCTTCTTGCATTTTTATACTTTATTAACATCTCTACCAAAGTAGCTGAATAAATGTAGTAGAACAATATACATAAAATGTTGTTCTGCCACATAAAAACCATTTTGACTGATGGAAAGATCACCTTTATGACAATTATTGCAGATATTTATTTAATCATATTCAAAATCATATCTTGGATATTCTAGTGTAATGTCATTAGAAAAAAACTACACAGGACACCCTCACTTTTCTTTTACACACACAATGATAGAATTAAAATGCATATTAATGAACTTCCAATGCTAGGAAAGCATTTTCTTGAGAAAAATTAAAATCCCTCATTTTTTATTCCTCCTAATTATTTGAATTTAACTACTGGATCTGCTTTTTAAATTGAGGTCAACTAGGAATCAAAATCCTCAGTAACTTATTGATTGCTTTTACTTGATTTCTAGTATTGTTTTTAAGGACATTTTTTAGCATATGCTATTACAATTTGAAAGAATATATAGATTTATAATCTTGAAATACTCAAACCAAAAATCCATTATTGAAACTACTTTAATCAAATGTTTGCAAGTTATATATTGCTTGAATTTTTAAATAATATTTGCTTTAACAAAGATTGATTTTAACAAAAGCATTATATTATTTGAAAGTTGACACTTTTAGTTTCTTTTCTTAAAAACAATTAAATGCAATTGCAAGCTTTGTTGAAAGAACACATTGGCAAAATTGAATTAACGATAAAAATGGAAAACCTTCTAAAATTAATGCCATGAAGACTAACAAAATAAGAAACAAGCAAATATATAGTGGTTATTATGGCAGTATAAATTATGATGCACAATTGTGAACGTTTTGTATTCAAAACAAATGTCTAATTTGGAAAGAAATCATAAAATAAATCAGAAGTATAAGCTAATTTTATTTTGCCAGTAATATCTGGCAAACAATTGCTTTAGTAGCAATTGATCAGCATTGTGGCTGATCAATTTAATTAGGTGTCAGAATCAATGAACCATAGTTGAATGAGGTGAAACACAACCACCCAAGCTGCCCCTTTTTCAAAGGAAAAGGTACCATCAGAGTGCATATTCTTCTTGTTTTAAAATGTACCATTCTGCAGTGCCTATAGCTTGTAAATGACCTCTGACCTTTCTGATTTGACTCTGAATTAATGAGTATGTAATATGAGTCCATTTGGAATTTTTTTTTTCCTTACAGAACCCCTCAGGAATAAGTGCTATCCAGATATTTGCCAGCATGATTAAACTAGTACTGTTCAGAGAAGTTAGAGTCTAGAAATAATGGATGGACTTTAGCCACAACCAATCTGAGATAAGCATACAATTGTAGATAACTCCAGAGTCAGTAAGTCAGACTGATTAATGGATGTGAGCAGCTCAGAATAAGTGGCAGTTCAAAGTCAATAAATCTTAGAGTGTAGTCAAGATCTAGCCAGCTATTCTGAAGAAGACAGGGAGGCAAATATGTGGCACAATGACAACGAATACAACTACATACAGTTAAACTATCCCAGACAAGTTTATGCACACTACCTACAAGTTTAGAAATAGAAATTGGCAAAACATATCAAATCACAACATGGACCACAGAAAATTTCCATTTCAGATAAAGGCAGTTTAATTATCTGATGCAAATGAATTTTTAAATTTTGAGTACTTTAAAAAAAATCAGTGCACCAAAGACAAATATAAAGACTAGGGAGAAAGAATCATCAGTTCTTCTGATTTGAAAAAAAAATTTTCTTGGACAAAACAACAATTGAAAGGATTATTTTCTTTCTTTTTCTTATTATTGGTATGCTATAATTATAAGTAACGGTGGGATTTTCTGTTGTGTATTTGTACATGCCCACAATATAACAGCATAATACGGTCAGTTTTATTCCCCTATACCTCCTTTTTCCCTCCCCTCCTTCCTCATTCTGGTTTACTACCTCTACTCTACCAATCTTCTATTTACATGAGATCATCTGCCTCTTTTTTTTTTTTTTTCTTTTTTTTTTTCTACCTTCCATCTGTACAAGAACACATATGACCCTTAACTTTTTCAAGCTGGACTTATTTCACTCAGCATGATCTTCTCCAGTTCCATTCATTTAGTAGCAAAATTACATATTCATCTTTATGACTGAATAAAACTCCATTGTGTATATATACCACATTTTCTTTACCCATTCATCTGTTGATGGGCATGTAAGTTGGTTCCATAACTTGCCTATTATGAATTATTCTTCTACAATCTAAAGATGGATATGCAGTATTGCTAGAGTATTTTGATTATCTTTCTTTAGGACAAACACCCAGGAGTGGTATAACTGAGTTACATGGTGGTTCCAATCCTAATCCTTTTTTTTTCTTTTTCTTTTTTTTTTTTTTTTTTTCTGTTGGTGGTTTCAGGATTGAACCCAGGGCCTTGTGCATGGAAGCAAGCTTTCTACCACTAAGCTACATCCCCACATCCCCAGCACCACCATTCCTAGTTTTTTAAGGAAACTTCATACTGATTTCCACAATGGTTGTATTAATTTACAATCTTTCTCTTTAAAAAATGCAAAGGTCCAAAGATAGATTATGTCTTCCAAAGAAATAAGTTATATTTCTTTTAATCTCAAGGGAAGAAAAGTTTTCCATACATGAGAATATTTTCTGGAAAACATCTTAGGCTGTATCTAAAATTCAATTTACACACACACACACACACACACACACACACACACACACACACCTACGATTTTCATGTTGACTATTGGCTTGTCCAAATACTGTGATGATCCTGATGATCCATCTGGGAGAAGATGATCTTCAATTTTATGAACAGGGGATTTATAGATTTCACTTGGCATCATAAACATTGAAATTAGAAGAAGTGACCTTTCAGTCGAATATGATCTACCTGATTGGCCAGAATCCAATATTCCACACTAACTGAAACACTTCAGGATTTTATACAAGCATTCACGCCTGGGAGTGTTGGAAAACAGGAAGAACTGATTTTTCTGCTCAGTTTCTGCTCCTCTCTTCCTTCCTAGATATAAAAGTGTATCGTGTGGCTTTTGGAAGCCAAGGATGAGAGATTTGTGGATTCTCCCCTCAGAGATGCAGTATGAACAGGAAAAATAAATGAGATTTTTTTTTAAAATACTAAACTGTCTTTTTTTTCTTGAGAGCCAGACAGCTTTAAAAAATACCTAAAATGGGGTAAGTTATCACTGAAAACTCCTTCTCAGTATCCCAGAGAAGTTTTATCAGAGTGTATGAAACCACTACTGAATTACAGAGTACATAATCCTAGAATATCCTCACAAACTAATGTCTACATGGATAATAAAAATTATCAATCTTTATAGAGTGTTTCTTATCTACTAGGGGACTGAAGTACATTGTTTCAATCAATCCTTTCTACAACCCTTGGATAGGATCCCTGACCCACAAGAAAAGAGGTCAAGAGAGTGTTCCTACGATCCTAATGATACCGCCGTTTACCGGTGACGAGTTCTGCTCCTTCTAATGTTGAAGATTGAACACTAGAGAAGCACGCCAAGGCAAGCATATTAAGCAGGTTTTATTTAAAGGTAATAATACAGACTTCTCCTAGCAGGAAGAAGGGGGCCATGGCTGATGTTCTAAAGTCCCCAGAAATGAGCGCACCCTACATCTTTTATAGGTTGAAGTCTCTTTTGTTCTCCAGTTCTCTCCCCCACTTATCTCTCCTTCCTGCCTATGTGACTAGGCCTGGTTTTGCATTAAGTGAGAAACCATGGGCAGGGGGAGGGCCAGGGTGATTCAGGCAGATAAGGGCCCAAAGGGCACCAATTAGCAGCCCCTTGTTTGCAGTCCTTGATAAAGGCAGGTAAATTTGGCAATCAATGGGCTCCGGAGATCCTTGACATTCCATTCTTCCAGGGGCAGTCTCCAACTTCCAGAGGCAGATGGCTTTATGACTTCATTTCCTCGATTTGACCCGATTTCCTACTTCTACACTAACTACCTATCCTTAATTCTGGCTTCACTAATATAAAGCTGGTGAGAGAAGGGACCCATGTTTAACACCCAGCACCACTAGATTTCAATGTGCTATGGGATGAAAGTTACCAAATTATGTTATGTCTGTGTACAAATATGTCAAAAGGAACTGTATGATGTATAATTAAAATGTGTCATAAAAAATTAATTTTAAAAAAGGATATTTCTTTCTACAACAATACAGCATCTCCTAAGATGTTCTCTAGGCAGGGATGCATACAGTGGAGAAACCATATTTGTATAGAAAAAAAAAAAATACTCCTAATCTCAAGCATTTGGGACTAACATTTTAAAATCAAGAGATAGAAAAGTTGCCTCTGTACTTTGACGCCCACCATTCTCTTTTGACTTTAAAATAATTAGGAGATGCAGAGGTACTCAAACAAGGAAAAGCAAAGAGCTATTCTGGTGGCCTCATTGGACTTCAGAGTCTGCAGTTCAAAGCTGCAGCAGTGTTTGAGCATGGTAGAGCAAGTTGCTGTTAGAATCAAGGATGTCAAAATGCCCTCCGGAAAGGGCTGATGATGGCAAAAAGCAGGTCACTGGGTGTTCAGTGCAAAAGGAGTTTGTATTTTGTGACCCAAACAATTTACATTTGAATTACCCACACTGGGCAAAATGAGGACAATGAGGGGAAACAGGGAATGTGATGTGAGGTTAATAACCTTCACTTGAGATGTCACCTCAAAGAGCAGTTGAACAGATAGAATAGGCTGGCAGTAGGAAGGATAGTGATTGGCCAACACCCCAGGAGTTCTACATTTTAGAAGTGAACTTCATTAATTGAAAGCAATAAAAATGGGACAGTAAAACAAAGGCTTCAGGAAGAAAGAAGAAACTGGTCATGGGTATCTCAAAGTCCTATTGATGCTAAGATATTAAGTTTATTAGATTAGGAGAATAGTGTTCATGCATAAAGTAACTGAAGCCTTCAATTGTATAACTTCCTTTATCTTTGAAAGTGTCTGTTCTACCCTGTGTCATCTGCAAAATCTCATATCATTGGAAATATAAATGTTATCTCTGCATTGATTTGGGGAAAAAAGTATGAGTTAAACCTTCTAAAGATCCAGTGTAATGTTAACATTTAGCTTCACTACTAAAATAAATGTTCAATATCACTATCCTGGAACTTAGCAACTTTTAATATCCCATTTTGGCACACATACAAAAACGTTACAAGTAATAAAAATATTAAAGAGATTCTGCAAAGAGAATAGATGAAAAGGGAGAATCTTTTCATGAGGTTCCCTTTCAACTGCCCTGATCAAAACAGTCAAGTGGGGTAATTTGAGTACATATGTGAATCTACTCTCCTTTAAGAAAATAAACTAAAGGGGGAGTAAAGAATTTTTGCATATGTGTAGGTCCACTGGATAAAAAGAATGAGAGAGGTAACGTTAGCAGATAAGAAGTTGAACATTTCTTTGACATTTAAAATATTAGTGGTAACTGATTTAGTGGGATAAAGAAAACTACAATATAAGTGTTAGAAGACAAAAAAAATATTCACCCAGAGAATTTCAGAAAGTTTCATAACTTGAAGTCACTGGTACATCAGAAAATATGAAGCTAAACTTTGTGAGGGAGTTGGCTGAATATCTCTGTGGAAAGAAGTCCCACACTCAGGTCTCCAGGTGAGAGTATCAGGGTTTCCTCTCTGCAGAAATTGAACAGAAGATGCCCATCAAATATTCAGGACTGTTACTCAATCCTAACTTACAAACTATAAAAGTGAAAAAGGACTTTATTTGGGGACTCAGAATTGTAGTTGGATAGATCTAAATCAGTGTTCCCAAGAAGGTAGAAAAAATGGGAGCTTGCACAAGCTACTGAATATTGGCAAGGAAGAGGGGTTATGTGACTGAAAAAAGAGAAGAATGTGTAAACAGAACGGCAATGTCCATGACAAAAGGAGTTTGATATCTGTTGATGTGTATCTTGAGCCTCTAGGCACAATGTAATTATTTGATCCTTTATGTCCTTCCAGATGCCACTAATCAAAAGGTGAAGAGACCTAAGTGCACATTCTAGGCATTAGCTGGAACTACGCACAAGTCCTACTTACATAGTGGCCTCCCACTGTGGAATTTTGAAAAGCTATTTCAGTGTTGCTTTTTATTTTCGCAGGACCAAAGTAGATTGGTTGAAGTATGAAGCTAAAATTTGAGGACCTAAGTGATAACATGCTGTTTGTTTTTGTTTTGTATCCTTTTGTTTTTAGGTACTGGGGATTGAACCCAGGGGCCCTTAACTACTGAGTCACATTCCCAACTCTTGTTATTTTTATTTAGAGACCGGGTCTTGCTAATGAAGCCAGAACTGGGGACAGGAAGTTAGTGTAGAAATAGGGGATTCGGTCAGACTGAGGAAATAGAGGCCATGAAAGCCATCTGCCTCTGGAAGTTGGACACTGCCCCTGGGAGAATGGAATGTCAAGGATCTCCTGAGCCCATTGATCACCAAATTTATCTTATCAAGGACTGCAGGCAAGGAGTTGCTAATTAATGCCCCCTGGGCCCTTGCCTGGCTGAATCACTTTGGCCCTCCCCTGCCCATGGCTTCTCACTTTATGCATCTCACCTGCAAAACCAGAGCTAGTCACTTAGGCAGAAAGGAGAGATAAGTGGGGAGAGAACTGGAGAACAAAAGAGATCTCAGCCTATAAAAGAAGTAGGGTGCATTCACTTCTTGGAATTCTAGAACATCAGCCATGGCCCCCTTCTCCCTCCCGGGAGAAGTCTATATTATTACTACTTTTAAATAAAACCTGATTAATATGCTTGCCTTGGTGTGCTTCTCTAGTGTTCACACTTCAACATTAGAGGAAGCAGAACTTGTCACTGGTAAACAGTGGTATCACTAAGTTGCTTAGGCCCTAAATTGCTGAGGCTCCTCTCGAACTTGTGATCCTCCTGCCTCAGCCTCCTGAGTTGCTGGGATTACAGGCATGTGCCAGTGTGCCTTGCTGATAATGAAAGACCCTAAGCCCCCCTGTCCAAGGAAGAACTCACGTAATCACTGGCTGCAAAAGCAAGAGGCAGTTTATTGGTTACACAGGCGCCTGCGGGTGCTCAGTAAAACCTCAGCCGGAGCTTCGGTGAACTGGCACACCGGGCTTTGGGGTACAGGTTTTTTATAGGGTAAAGGGGCAGGTTTCGCGCGCACGGTAAGCAACAGATTTCCTATTGGTTATTTTGAATCCAGCACGTACACAGCACCTAGGTTACTTGAAGGGTAAGGTTATTATATCCCAAAAAAATCCACAATTATTACTTGGTATTCTTGGTATTTTTATGGTTCCTGGTTCCCGCTTATCAGTTCCTGATTGTTCAGGCACTCCCTGGGACCCGATGATCTATGCTTTCCCAACCGCCCTATTCTTTCTTAACCTAGTTATCAGTTTAACGACCTCCAGGTAGGCCGTGCAACCTTCCCAGGGGGGCGGGGGGTTCGGTAGAGTGTCCTAGGTCATGGGTTTAAGACAAAGAGCTGGGGCCTTTCATTTCCCCCCTTTTTCTTTATCATGGATAGAATCTTATATCCATTTGTCCATCCTGCCTCGGTTATGCTGATGTTCTAAAAGTCCCAAGAAGTGAGCGCACCCTACATCTTTTATAGGTTAAAGTCTCTTTTGTTCTCCAGTTCTCTCCCCCCTTACCTCTCTCTCCTTCCTGCCTTCGTGACTAGGCCCGGTTTTACATAAGTGAGAAGCCAAGGGCAGGGGGAGGGCCAAGGTGATTCAGGCAGGTAAGGGCCCAGGGGGCATTAATTAGCATCTCCTTGCTTGCAGTCCTTGATAAAGGCAGGTAAATTTGGTCATCAATGGGCTCCGGAGATCCTTGACATTCCATTCTTCCAGGGGCAGTCTCCAACTTCCAAAGGCAGATGGCTTTATGGCCTCCATTTCCTCGAATTGACCCGATTTCCTATTTCTACACTAACTACCTGTCCTTAATTCTGGCTTCATTCCCCCCTTTAGCTATAGGAACTCCCAACTGCTTTAAGGGAAAGGGGGCGTCGGTCGTTCTGGCTGCTTCGAAGCTGAAAGGGGGCAGTGAGGGGCAAGCAGTTTGGAGTTTCTTTTAAAAAATCGGGTCAATTGAGGGGTCCAAGGTAGAAGTCTGGTTGGGGAAGAGCAGGTTGTAAAGTCATCTGGGGGTGGGTGCTTCTATGACAGAAGAACAAAAAGACATGAGTACTGAAATGCAATTAGTACAAAGTAAATGTTGCAGCATCTGGAACATGCCACTGAGTATCATGAAAATGACAGAAGTCAATCTCTCACCAGGAGGTGGAAGAACTGAGAAATTGTTCCCATAACTAGACCTAGCAAAGGCTGGAAAGGACAAGGCCTTTATTTGGGAACTTTAACATTGTCCAGGTTATCAGGAATGTAAACACAACATTTAACTCTTAATGTCATAGATATCCCAAAAAATATAGTTAAGCTACTTAAGTCATCTGATTTTGTAAAATATCCCTTTATTGGTATAACCTGTGTTTAGTAGAGAGCTCTATACTTCTGTTACTTAGGGCTAGGTAATCATACAAGCAAACATAGATCAAGTCTACCTGTATAGCTTAGGAAGGTCTGCAGGCCTTAAACTGACTAAAAACTTCTGACTCTGGCAGTTTCTCTTGATAGTTATCAGGCACATTTGCTGAAGAATCTTTCTTTCATTTGTAGCTTCCAGTTTTTATTCTAGTGGACCAACACAAGTGTACATCTTAAGTTACATTTAACTGTTATTTCTTTTAAATGCCCAAGAATGGTTATATTTTGGTTTTAACTGTTTTGCTGGGTGTCTAACATCAAGTTGGTCAAATTGACCTGGTTCCTGTCTTGTTAAAGAGTCAGCTGAGTTCCCACAGGGGCCACTTGTAGAGAACTTAAGGGCAGCTTCTTAGCTCCACCAGTGCCATTGGTTAGGTAGGGTCTCCTTGATGAGGTGACTTCCTTTGGAAGCATTAAGGGATGTCTCCCTTTTTCCATGACCCTCCTCTGCAGCAGATGCACTGAGTGATTTTTCATCCTCTAGTCTCAACAATCTCCTTGATCAGGAGGTTGTGTGACCCAGAGTTGCAAAGCTCCTTAGAGAAGTTCTCTTATTCCCTGGGTTCAGGCTGACTGAGGGCAAAAGATCCAAATACTGGTCTATCTTGCCTTCTGTATTTAATTCCAATCTCTAAGTTTGATCTTAATCATCCAGCAAGCCAGTTTCACCAGTCATAAAGTAAGAGTACTGGGCTTTAACTTTAATGTCCATAACTTTACAGTTATTTACCCTTTTATCTAACTGGAGTCTGCATTAGTTCTGGAAGTTACCACTATCTGTTCTGATATCTGTTACCACTATCTGTTAGGTGATGGCTTATTATCATAAGTTACCTAGGTTGCGTGTTCTTGAAGCAGCTACTTCTGCAAAACATTAATAGGTAACAGTTTTACAAAATGAAATTAGCAAGAGTAAAAATATATTCTGCTTGTATAATAGCTATCTTGAATTTTGACTGAGAACCACATTATATTTCCTATTTGAGATCATGGTAATTTTACAAAAAAAACCAATCTTTTGATTATAACTTTAAATAAGCTGAAGTCTGACTTACAAATAAATAAGCTGGAGTCACTCTAACATGCAGTAAGGTGGGAGGCAGAGCCTTATCTCAGGTAAGGCATGGCTCTTTACAGACCTTAAGTGTTCTAATCCTACAACTAATTTTTGCCCCTTTTGCCATGACCAGCATGACCAAATTTTCAAGTTCAGTGAGGGTCAAAGGAGTATTAGAAAATAAAGGTTTATAAACACAGATTTTGAAGATTAAGCTGAGATCAGATGGAGCTCTAGTCTCTGATGGAAATGTAGATCTAAAGAGTTATGTTAGCAATCTTTATACATGTCTTATTATTAAGTTAAAGACTATGTAAGCATTATTCCTTGTTTTTAGGAGAGTTACAGAGACTAGACCATCTATGCAACTTTTTCCCACAACTGCAAAGTGCAATATTAGGAACTCTGTGTAGCTCTCAAATAAGTCCACTGTCCAAAGTTACTGTAAGGTGGGCAGGAACTAGAGAAGGGAACTGATGAAACACTGGTTATCTAGCAAAACAATTTCTTTCTGCCCAAGAGCTGTGTGCCTGATATCAATGTAAGAGCTGATAGGACTCCTGTACAGAGCCTCCCCAGGGAGGTTACTGCCACAGCAGTTAGGCATCTTGTGCTCCTACACAGGAACACTTCCAGGCACCAGGCATGCTACAGTCATGAAGTCAGGGACCCCAATCTCAGTCATTGTTGTCCCATTTTTGCTATAATGCATTATACTCTTTCTTAAATTGTCATTTAAGAAGTTTATATATATTGATTTCTGAGTCCATATGAACATTAGTTAACACAGTCTAACATTATATCCAAAACAGGAATCAATCAAAGAAAGGCTGAGAGAGCTTTTAACTTTTCTTTTGTGTAGCAAAATGCTTTTACCTTCTATAATATGAACCTTTAAACAAATCAGGCTGTCAGTAACTCTTAGATATACATTTACATTTAAATTTGAAGTTCTTTATCTCAGTGTAAAAAGTAACAAATTTTACACGTGCCCCATTGATAGCAGGTCCTATAATAGAACATTAAATGATAGAAATTGATCCCCAATAAAATTTACTCTTTATAAGCTTAAAATTACCATTACAGACAAGTTTATCTGGAGAATAGCAGCTCGATAAATTTCCTGCTTTAAAAACTTGTATACCTGAAAAATATGAACACATTTAATATACAACTAGTGACCACTTCACAATTACCTTGACACTTTTATCTTACAAATTTAGTTTTTAAAGAAAAATGTAGACTCTGTAACACAGTATAATACTCTAACAGTTGTTTAACCATAATTGTATAAACCCCAATTTTAAGACTAATTGTTCAGAACATTAGTATTTCACCTTAGGAAAAACCTTTAATAGCTTTAGCTGTTTCACATACATACAACCAACTTAGTTACACGCAAACTTGTTGAAACTTGCCCTTTACATACACAGACTTTCTTAGCACTTACTTAGACCCTCATGTATTTCATCATACAAGCACTTTCTTACCCAGAAACATTTCCTTTTTCCTTTTACTAAATATATTTCCATACCCAGAACCTTTTATTTTCTTTTTCCTATTTGTTGACCCCTTTTTGTTCCCATTCTGAAACAACTCTTATGAAATTTCTGAATTTAGATAAATTGCTCTATTTTAATAAGATTAAATAGTTTGTTGTTTATAGTACTCTAATTGAAACACAGTTGAAACTTTTGGGACCCTTTGTATATAGAATTCCACTTGTTAGGACATAACTCTTAGTAACCTTGTTTTTAATTTAGTGATGACACAAAGCAAGTTTAAACCCTTTTATTTACCAACCTATGAAAACACCAATAAGGTTTAAGTATGATACCCCATGGAATTTGAGGAGTTAAGAGTACCTGATGTTATTTAACAATGAGCATTTTAATCTTGCAAATTAATCAGATGTCACCAACAAACACATTTGAGTAGTCCCATACATGTTAACTCTAATTTACTTATTCTGTAAAAACCAAGAAAGCAGTCAAGTGTCCTGAACAGTATTTGCTGTCTCTTTCCTGTTGAAAAAAAGTCCTAGGAACAATTGATACTAGACATTTTATTAACATCAATATTTTATTTGCTTGACCACCTAGAGACTTGTGAGTTATTTTCAAAGACATTTTACTTTCATTAGTTTACCCAATTTGAATTGAACCTTTAAATCACGTGAATTAAAGTATTTGG
This sequence comes from Sciurus carolinensis, assembly GCF_902686445.1. Lineage (NCBI taxonomy): Eukaryota > Metazoa > Chordata > Mammalia > Rodentia > Sciuridae > Sciurus > Sciurus carolinensis. Next base: position 40,762,060 of record NC_062216.1, on the reverse strand, counting down.
ATCCATTTTAAAAAATTTAATTTTTATGCGCGCTTATATTTAACACAAAACTAAAGGCCTTGTAATATTCATCTCCATTGCAATGTAGCAGATGTTTAAAAATAACTCGAGTTGGATAAAAAGAACTGATCAAAAATCATTAACCTAGGTCTGTAGGATCAAGGGTGAGACTCAGAGGGGTCACCATGGATTGCCCCATTTCAGTCTTGCTGGTAAAAAAAGGAATTTAAGAAACAGGCACACAAGAAAACATAGACCAGACAACAGATTACAAGCGCTGCGCGTCTTGGTCGGAGAGTGCAAGCCCCTCCGGCCAAAAACAAGTCCCGACGAATCGAGCACCAAACAAGTCCCGACGGATCGGGCACCAAACAAGTCCCGACGGATCGGGCACCAAAACCCCTAGGACGTCTCCCAGGGTAGCAGGAGAGAAGTCAGAGTTCGTCAACTCCTTCTCAGACTGCCCAAACTACAAATGGAACACGCGTGCCCCTACAAAGTACAATCGCTGCGCTTCAGAACGAACAAGACAAAGCAACTACACAAGACAGACAAAGACAGACAATAACCCCCTGCTGGCCAGCTTAACTCACCTCCCAGAGTATTTGGCCGTTCCTCGGGCAGGGGTTCGGGGTGTCGAGGGGATATCTCGGTGGGACCTCCAAATGAAAGACCCTAAGCCCCCCTGTCCAAGGAAGAACTCACGTAATCACTGGCTGCAAAAGCAAGAGGCAGTTTATTGGTTACACAGGCGCCTGCGGGTGCTCAGTAAAACCTCAGCCGGAGCTTCGGTGAACTGGCACACCGGGCTTTGGGGTACAGGTTTTTTATAGGGTAAAGGGGCAGGTTTCGCGCGCACGGTAAGCAACAGATTTCCTATTGGTTATTTTGAATCCAGCACGTACACAGCACCTAGGTTACTTGAAGGGTAAGGTTATTATATCCCAAAAAAATCCACAATTATTACTTGGTATTCTTGGTATTTTTATGGTTCCTGGTTCCCGCTTATCAGTTCCTGATTGTTCAGGCACTCCCTGGGACCCGATGATCTATGCTTTCCCAACCGCCCTATTCTTTCTTAACCTAGTTATCAGTTTAACGACCTCCAGGTAGGCCGTGCAACCTTCCCAGGGGGGCGGGGGGTTCGGTAGAGTGTCCTAGGTCATGGGTTTAAGACAAAGAGCTGGGGCCTTTCAATAACATGCATTTTTTTTTTTTTTTTTTTTACATTTTAAAAGGTATTTTGTCACTCTCAAAGTACAAACAGAACAATTTATGAATAAATGAATAAACTATTATAAAGATTTTTGAAATGCTAGTTATTCATGATAACCCATGTAATTCCAACTAGCTAATTTGTACAATGTAATAATGAAGACTTCTTTGAGGGAGTGTTTAAGACATGAGTGGTACAGCAACTTAAAAATATTTAATATAAAAAAGTGCCTAAAAGCAGTATATTCCATGTCATGTTATGCTTTGTAATTTTTTTTTTATCAATTCTTTTTTTTTTCTTTTTTTTTTTATTTATTTTTTTACGTTTACATAGGGTAATGATGTTTCTTTTTTTTCCCTTCCCCCCCACCCCTCCCACCCTTTTCCCTTTATACAGTCCTTCTTTCCTTCATTCTTACCGCTCTCCTTAGCCTAACTCTAAACCTAACCCTAAACCTAATGCTAACCCCTCCCACCCCCATTATATGTCCTCATCCGCTTATCAGCGAGATCATTCGTCCTTTAGTTTTTTGAGATTGGCTTATCTCACTTAGCATGATATTCTCCAATTTCGACCATTTGCCTACAAATGCCAATATTTTATCATTCTTCATCGCGGAGTAATATTCCATTGTATAAATATGCCACAGTTTCTTTATCCATTCATCAACTGAAGGGCATCTAGGTTGGTTCCACAATCTGGCTATGGTGAATTGAGCAGCAATGAACATTGATGTGGCTGTATCTCTGTAGTATGCTGATTTTAAGTCCTTTGGGTATAGACCAAGGAGTGGGATAGCTGGGTCAAATGGTGTTTCCATTCCAAGCTTTCTGAGGAATCTCCACACTGCTTTCCAGAGTGGCTGCACTAATTTGCAACCCCACCAGCAATGTATGAGTGTTCCTTTTTCACCACATCCTCGCCAACACCTATTGTTGCTTGTGTTCTTGATAATCGCCATTCTAATTGGGGTGAGATGAAATCTTAGGGTAGTTTTGATTTGCATTTCTCTTATTACTAGGGATGTTGAACATTTTTTCATATATCTGTTGATTACTTGTACATCTTCTTCTGTGAAGTGTCTGTTCATTTCCTTAGCCCATTTGTTGATTGGATTATTTGTATTCTTGGTGTAGAGGTTTTTGAGTTCTTTATAGATTCTGGAAATTAGCGCTCTATCTGAGGTATGGTTGGCAAAGATATTCTCCCACTCTGTAGGCTCTCTCTTCACATTTCTGATAGTTTCCTTTGCTGAGAGAAAGCTTTTAAGTTTGAATCTATCCCAGTTGTTGATTCTTGCTTTTATTTCTTGTGCTATGGGTGTCCTGTTAAGGAAATCTGATCCTGAGCCAACAAGTTGAAGATTTGGACCTACTTTTTCTTCTATAAGATGCAGGGTCTCTGGTCTGATTCCGAGGTCCTTGATCCATTTTGAGTTGAGTTTTGTGTAGGGTGAGAGATAGGGGTTTAATTTCATTCTATTGCATATGGTTTTCCAGTTTTCCCAGCACCATTTGTTGAAGAGGCTATCTTTTCTCCATTGCATATTGTTGGAACCTTTGTCTAGTATGAGAAAATTGTATTTATTTGGGTTTGTGTCCATGTCCTCTATTCTGTACCATTGATCTACCTGTCTATTTTGGTACCAATACCATGCCGTTTTTGTTACTATTGCTTTGTAGTAGAGTTGAAGATCTGGTATTGCAATACCCCCTGCTTCGCTCTTGCTACTGAGGATTGCTTTAGCTATTCTAGGTTTTTTATTCTTCCAGATGAATTTCATAATTGCTTGCTCTATTTCTGCAAGGTACATCATTGGGATTTTAATTGGAATTGCATTGAATCTGTATAGCACATTAGGTAGTATAGCCATTTTGACGATATTAATTCTGCCTATCCAGGAACATGGGAGATCTTTCCATCTTCTAAGGTTTTCTTGAATTTCTTTCTTTAGTGTTCTGTAGTTCTCATTGTAGAGGTCTTTCACCTCTTTTGTGAGATTGATTCCCAAGTATTTTATTTTTTTCGATGCTATTGTGAATGGGGTAGTTTTCCTAATTTCTCTTTCTGAAGATTCATCACTTATGTATAAAAATGCATTGGATTTATGAGCATTGATCTTGTAACCTGCTACTTTACTGAATTCACTTATGAGTTCTAAAAGTTTTCTGGTGGAATTTCCAGGTTCCTCTAAATATATAATCATGTCATCAGCAAACAGGGATAGTTTGAGTTCTTCTTTTCCTATTGGTATCCCTTTAATTTCTTTGGTTTGTCTGATTGCTCTGGCTAGAGTCTCAAGGACGATGTTGAATAGAAGGGGTGAAAGAGGGCATCCCTGCCTTGTTCCAGTTTTTAGGGGGAATGCTTTCAGTTTTTCACCATTTAGAATGATACTAGCCATGGGCTTAGCGTAGATTGCCTTTATAATGTTTAGGAATGTTCCCACTATCCCAATTTTTTCTAGTGTTTTGAGCATGAAGGGATGCTGTATTTTATCGAATGCTTTTTCTGCATCTATTGAAATAATCATGTGATTCTTAACTTTAAGTCTGTTGATATGGTGAATGACATTTATTGATTTCCGAATGTTGAACCAACCTTGCATCCCTGGGATAAAACCCACTTGATCGTGGTGCACTATCTTTTTAATATATATTTGTATGCGATTTGCTAAAATTTTGTTGAGAATTTTTGCATCGATGTTCATTAAGGATATTGGTCTGAAATTTTCCTTCCTCGATGTGTCTCTGTCTGGTTTAGGTATCAGGGTGATATTGGCTTCATAGAACGAGTTTGGGAGGGTTCCCTCCTCTTCTATTTCATGGAATAGTTTGAGGAGTATTGGAATGAGCTCTTCTTTAAAGGTTTTGTAGAACTCGGCTGAGAACCCATCTGGTCCTGGACTTTTCTTTGTTGGTAGGCTTTTGATGACCTCTTCTATTTCATTGCTTGAAATTGGTTTATTTAGGTTGTGTATGTCCTCCTCGTTCAGTTTAGGTAATTCATATGTCTCTAGAAATTTGTTGATGTCTTCGAGGTTTTCTGTTTTGTTGGAGTATAGATTTTCAAAATAGCTTCTAATTATGTTTTGTATTTCACTCGTGTCTGTTGTGATGTTTCCTTGTTCATTCCGAATTTTAGTAATTTGAGTTTTCTCCCTCTTTCTCTTTGTTAGTGTGGCTAAGGGTTTATCAATTTTATTTATTTTTTCAAAGAACCAACTATTTATTTTGTTAATTTTTCCAATTGTTTCTTTTGTTTTGATTTCGTTGATTTCAGCTCTGAGTTTAACTATTTCCTGTCTTCTACTACTTTTGGTATTGGTCTGCTCTTCTTTTTCTAGCGCTTTGAGCTGTAGTGTTAAGTCGTTTATTTGTTGATTTCTACTTCTTTTTTTGAATGCACCCCATGAAATAAATCTTCCTCTAAGTACTGCTTTCATAGTGTCCCAGAAATTTTGATATGATGTGTCTTTGTTCTCGTTTACTTCTAAGAATTTTTTTATTTCCCTCCTGATGTCTTCTGTTATCCATTCATCGTATAATAGTGTATTATTTAGTCTCCAAGTATTGGAGAAGTTTCTGTTTTTTCTTCTGTCATTTATTTCTAATTTCATTCCATTATGATCTGATAGAGTACAAGGTAGTATCTCTATCTTCTTGTATTTGCTAACAGTAGCTTTGTGGCATAAAATATGGTCTATTTTAGAGAAGGATCCATGTGCTGTTGAGAAGAAAGTGTATTCGTTCTTTGTTAGATGGTATATTCTATATATGTCTGTTAAGTCTAAATTGCTGATTGTGTTGTTGAGATCTATAGTTTCTTTATTCAATTTTTGTTTGGACGATCTATCCAGTGGTGAGAGAGGTGTGTTAAAATCCCCTAGTATGATTGTGTTGTGGTCTATTTGAATTCTGTAATTGAGAAGGATTTGTTTGACGTACGTGGATGAGCCAATGTTCGGGGCATAGATATTTATGATTGTTATGTCTTGCTGATTTATGCTTCCCTTAAGCAGCATGTAATGTCCTTCTTTATCCCTTCTGACTAGTTTTGGTTTGAAGTCCAAATTATCTGAGATGAGGATGGATACTCCAGCTTTTTTGCTGTGTCCGTGTGCATGGTATGTTTTTCCCCATCCTTTCACCTTTAGTCTATGGGTGTCTCTTTCTATGAGGTGAGTCTCTTGCAGGCAGCATATTGTTGGATTTTTCTTTTTAATCCAATCTGCCAGTCTGTGTCTTTTGATTGATGAATTCAAGCCATTGACATTCAGGGTTATTATTGTGATATGATTTGTATTCCCAGTCAATTGACTCATATTTGTTTTTGACATGATTTGGTTTCTCCTTTATTTGGCTATTCCTTTAGGCTAGCGCCTCCTGTTGCTGATTTGCATCGTTGTTTTTCATCTCTTCCTCATGGAATATTTTGCTGAGAATGTTCTGTAATGCTGGCTTTCTTTTTGTAAATTCCTTTAGCTTTTGTTTATCATGGAAGGATCTTATTTCATCGTCAAATTTGAAGGTAAGTTTTGCTGGGTATAAGATTCTTGGTTGGCATCCGTTTTCTTTCAGGGCTTGGTAAATGTTGTTCCAGGCCCTTCTGGCTTTTAGGGTCTGGATTGAAAAATCTGCTGATATTCTTATTGGTTTCCCTCTGAATGTAATTTGATTCTTTTCTCTTGCGGCCTTTAAAATTCTGTCTTTATTTTGTATGTTAGGTATTTTCATAATAATGTGCCTTGGTGTGGGTCTGTTGTAATTTTGTATGTTTGGAGTTCTATAAGCCTCTTGTATTTGGTTTTCCATTTCATTCTTCAGATTTGGGAAATTTTCTGATATTATTTCATTGAATAGATTGTTCATTCCTTTGGTTTGTTTCTCTAAGCCTTCCTCAATCCCAATAATTCTTAAATTTGGCCTTTTCATGATATCCCATAATTATTGTAGATTCTGTTCATGATTTCTTACCATCTTTTCTGTTTGGCCAACTTTGCTTTCAAGATTAAATAATTTGTCTTCAATGTCTGAGGTTCTGTCTTCCAGGTGTTCTATCCTATTGGTTATGCTTTCTATGGAGTTTTTAACTTGGTTTATTGTTTCCTTCATTTCAAGGATTTCAGTTTGGTTTTTTTTCAGTATCTCTAACTCTTTATTGAAATGATCTCTTGCTTCCCGTATTTGGTCTTTTAACTGTTGATTGGTGCGATCATTTAATGCCTGCATTTGCTCTTTCATCTCCTCCTTCAATGCCTGCATTTGCTCTTTCATCTCCTCATTTGCTTCCCTGATCGTTTTAATTACGTACATTCTGAACTCCCTTTCTGACATTTCTTCTGCTGTGCTGTCATTGGGTTTTATTGATGTAGTATCTAGGTTTGTTTGGGACATTTTCTTCCCTTGTTTTCTCATATTGGTCAGTTGTCAGTGGGACCCTGAGATATTGCAGTTTTCCGCTATTGGCTTATAGTGTCCCGGTAGATTTCCAGTGTATCACCTCCCAGCCTTCAGTAGCCTGATGTCTTGGAGGAATCTGATAAAGCAGCGTATCCGAAGAAAACTGCCCCTAGCCCCCTACTGGTTCCACGATTTGGAACTGGCTCTGTGCTGAAATGCTCTCACTGTGGGCCTGCACCGTGCAGCTGGCCGTGTGGGAGGAGCCCACTGCCGGAGTGTGGAAGGCTACCTTGGGAAGACTCTAGCTGCCCTGCCCGGCTCCAATAAGCCACCTCTATCTGGGCCTGCCCCCCGGGCCGAGCTTTACCCAGTGTGCAGACTCACCCGTGGCTCTATTTCAGTCCGAGTCTCTCAATGCCTCCCCTTCTTAACTCCTGGGTTCTGGAGCGACAGGGGGTGCAGTCTCCCTCTAGGCCGCCATCTTGGATCGCCCCGAGAAGAGAGCTTGCAGCCGGAGTGGGCAGAGCCGCCTGAAGAGGTGTCTGGCTGCCCTGCCCTGATCCCAGAGGCTGTTTGCGGATCGAGGCTCTCCGTTGGTTCGGGGGCTTGTGGCTGGTTCTATGTAGAAAGTCTCTCACTGGGCGGTCAGCTCCGAGAGGCTAGCCTTGAACGGCACCTCCCACCGCAGGGGTCCAGACTACTTGGGGAAGTCTCTGGCTGCCCTGTCTGGACCCTGAATCTGCTTGCGTGCCAGAGTACGCTGAGCTGCACTGGCTCCGGGACTCGGAGCTTGTTCTGGTCAGAAAGGCTCTCACTAGCAGGCCAGTTCCGTTCCGAGAACCTGGAGAAGCTGGCTGTGTGGGCAGGGCCCACCGCCGGAGTGCGCAGGTCTGTCTGTGGATGACTCTAGCTGCCCTGCCCGGCTCCGATAAGCCACCTCTATCTGGGCCTGCCACCCGGGCCGAGCTTTACCCAGTGGGCAGACTCACCCGTGGCTCTATTTCAGTCCGAGTCTCTCAATGCCTCCCCTTCTTAACTCCTGGGTTCTGGAGCGACAGGGGGTGCAGTCTCCCTCTAGGCCGCCATCTTGGATCGCCATAACATGCATTTTAAATGGCGGGACACAAGCCCTTTCCTGCCTCCTCCCAGAAGGTTGCAATCATACATGACCTCCAAAGAGATTGTCCTCTGGTAACTGAAGTTAGCTAATGCCCAACAGAAAAGGCTCACTCCACTAAGGAGTCCACTTACTAACAAGACTCCACACATACTGGACTTTCAATGGTGTGCTGGTTCATCCCACTTACCAATGGAAATCAGTAGGTATTTGAGACAAACTTTTAGTTATGCAAAACAGGATCAATCACATAGATGAAAGGAACCCAGGAGAAAAAGTGAAATTGCATAAACAGAAGTTATATTTTTAAAACCTATTTCCAATATCCTTGAAGGTACTAGAAAACCTATAGTAAGAACAAGAAAATAAGGAGGGCAACCTTTTTTAATAATGAAATAAAAGTGACAAAATTATAAACAAAATTAAGAAATGATTGCACTGAAGGCAGGAAAGTGTTTGCCTATGGAGGATCTTTTAATGAGAGGGCTAGAGGAATGTTGTAATTGGGGAGGGGTCCCTAGGAGGATGGTGAGGTGTTGGAAATACAGATGCTTAGTGACTTATGATGGGGCTGTGTCTGAATAATGGGTTGAAAATATCTTAAATAATAAATACATTTAATACACCTAAAATACCAAACATTCTAGTTTAGCCTAGCCTACCTCAAATGTGGTCAGATATGTTATATTAGCCTACAGTAGAAGAAATCATCTAACAGAAAGCCTGTTTTATAATAAAAAGTTGCATATCTCATGTACTTTGTCAAATACTGTACAGAAATTGAAAACCAAAATGATCAAAGGGGTGTGTTTTCACATCATCAAGTTGAACATCAGTGAGAACCGTAGGAAGATGGGTGCTATCCATACTTCTTCACCTGTGTAATTGCTACCTCGCATTGGCTGGCTAACTGCTTACTAAAGTGTGCACATCAGTGTTGCACATCTTTCTGCATGAATGTTACATCACACACATTCATACGTATACATACAGTAATAAAGGATGAAAAAAGAAGAAACAGGAAGAACCCTAGGAAAATATAATTCTAAAATACCTCTCCACCTCTACACATCCTCAAAGAAAGAAAGGTTGAAAGAAGCAGCTGAAAAATTGGGTGGGAAGAGACAAAGGGTATCTTAGTAGTTTGAAGATAATAAAAAAAGGTAATATTTTCCTAAACTAAACCACAGAATTGAAAGAGAAAAGTTCATTTTTATTAAAAAAAGTTGTGAGGAGAAACACCAAACCACAAAATAGAGGAGGGACAAGGCCCAGTGCAAACTCCTTGATGGAAAAATTAGAGCCAATACTAAGGTCACAGGCATTTAAAATTTCAGCAAACAGTAGTTTGCCAGCGTCGGGGGTGGGTTCATGCTAAAGGGAAAACTGGGAAGTCCTTGCTTGCAATAGTACAATGGTAGGAAGAAATGACTTACCAATTCTTCCTGGTCTTGGTCTTGAGTCTAGAAATAGGTATGGTTGAACATGGAATCACAAATGCACACAAATATTCGGTGGAATCCAATTGTCCACGAGACAGCAGGGGACCCAAGGAACTGTCCTGCCTTGTGAACAAACCTACCACAGCAGGCTCCAAGGACTGGAGTAAAGGAATGGCAGCCTGAAATCAGACATAGCCCTGCATGTCTTCCTTTCTTTCTTTCTTTCTTTCTTTTTTTAATTATACATTTTTTTTAAAATTCATTTTGTGTCTTCCTTTCTTAATCATGGATCAGCAGCACCCAGAGTTAATAAATTGATGTTGATTTATGAGACTGGATTTGGTGATCACTTCTTAAATATCAAATGCTAACAGACACACTTGTAAATTACAGATTTAAAATAGATGTAGGAAATGAGCAGACACCTCACAGAAGATCTACAAGCAATCAACAGATATTTGAAAAAATGTTCAACATCTCTAGTAAGAAGAAAAATGCAAATCAAAGCTACCCTAAGATTTTATCTCACTCCAATTAGAATGTCTATTATCGAGAACACAAGCAACAATAGGTGTTGGTGAGGATGTAGGGAAAAGGCACACTTTTACCTTGCCGTTAGAGTTGAAAATTGGTGCAGCCACTCTGGAAAGCAGTATGGAGATTACTTACAAAACTTTGGAATGAAACCACCATTTGATCCAGCTATCCCACTCCTTGGTCTATACCCAAAGGACTTAAAATCAGCATACCATAGTGATGAAACCACATCAATGTTTATAGTAGCTCATTTCACAATAGCTAGGTTGTGGAACCAACCTAGATGCCCTTCAACAGATGAATGAATAAGGAAACTGTGGTGTATATACACAATGGAGTATTATTCAGTCATAAAGAAGAATAAAATTATGGCATTTGCAGGTAAATGGATGGAATAGGAGTGAAATAAATCAATCCCCCAAAACAAAGGCTGAATGATTTCTCTGATAAGTGGATGATGATACATAACAGGGGTGGGGGAGGCAAGAATGGAGGAAGGTTGGATTGTATGGAGGAAAATGAAGGATGGGGAGGGGGCGGGGAGAAGGAAGGATAATAGAATGAGACAAGCATCATTACCCTATGTATATGTATGATTACACAAACGGTGTGACTCTACTTCATGTACAACCAGAGAAATGAAAGTTGTACCCCATTTGTGTACAAAGAATCAAAATTTTAAAAAGTTAAAATTAAAAAAAAAATAGATGTAGAGCACCTTTCTCATTGTCTATATCTCACTGCCCCTTGGAACAGTGGTACTGTGAACTGACATGTGATGTGCACCATTATGTCTTGAATAGTACTTTTAAGTGGTGGGGGATCAAGGCAGTGACTCTCAGTACTGAGGTGGCCCACAAGCACCTTGACTCTTATTGGTGGTAGCATACATGCCCCTGAAAGGTAAGAGGGCAAAAATTGCCGCTAGGAATCCCAAGATATAGCTGATGTACCAGCTGCGCCTCTTACCTTTATCCTTCTTCAAAGCTAACCAAATGCATGTCGGATGAAAGCCTATTTCAAGTTAGTGTGATGCATAAACTAAATTTGTAATCACAGGGGCAGTGGTGTAGCCATATTCAACACTGTGAGGGTTGATACCCATGAAATTTTTGTAGCAAGAAAGTGCAACCCAGGAATTTTATATCAAATCATACTTTTATTCAAGCAGAAAGGCAGTATAAACTGATTTCGAATGTTCAAAGATAAGGAAACATTGTTTCCAGAGGTGCTTAAAAATACACTACTGGACAAACATCTATGAACCAGACTTAAATAATATACTTAAATAGTTTTTCTAATGGATATATACCAAACTTTGCACCTTAAAAATATAAAATGTCTTTTTTATCTGAAGAATTCACAGATCATCCAAAAAAAAAAAAAATCCCACCCTATTTCAAACCACAAAGAGCACAAAAATATCTGCTTTCCAAAAAGTAAAAAAAAAAAGTACCAACAGCATTTCTTCATTAAAATGCAGTGAAAAATAAATAAATAAAACTTCAAAAATGCTATAAAACATGTATTTTTCAAAATGCTTCACTAAGGGCCAAAGAGAGCAGTGTTGCCAAATATACTCTTTAAAAGAACTATAATATAAACAGCTACACATCAAAAATCTATATAATGCAGGTAAATCTTTACTCAGAAGATATTCTGTGACCTTTAATAATGATACTAACAGAAACAAGAGAAAAAATTTAAAATGCCAATACAATGTAGAAGAAAATAAGTAGAAGATAACTTCTTGCATGCTGGGGATTGAACCCAGGGCCTCATGCTTGATAGGCAAGCACTCTAACAAAGTGAGCCATATCCCCAGCCCTAGTAGAAGATAACTTAAAGTAAAGCTCTGACTAAAATAAAATGAAAGTATTAATTGTTTTTATCCAAAGACTTTTTTGAAGAAATTTTAATAAGTCATTTAATTTTCTTATTTAAGAAAATTTTTTAAATAGTGAAAATAGATAAATACACAGAACTGTGTATAAATAAATACAAAGAAGAAGTGAAAGATAATCTCAGATTGAGACATCTGTAACAGACCACTTAGACTTATTTTCATGCAAGGATCCTGCATCATCTTGAAACTGAGATGGGAAGAAATCCCTTTCAATGGCCCTGAGAATTCAGAGGAATTGGTCCATGGAAGATTCCATCCGCATGTTCCTATCCCACATCTCAGAACTCCTTATTTAGGGAAGACCCTTACTTTATGTTGGAGCCCTTTTAGGACTATAAATTAGCCTGTAGTGTGTTGAGTGATGGGCCCTCAAAAGACATATCTATGTCCTACTCCCTAAAACCTGTGAATGTGACCTTATTTTTAAAAGTAGTCTTTTCAGATGTAATTAACAATTTCAGGATGAGAACATCTTGAGTTATTCATATGGTTCCTAAAAACGATAACAAGTGTTCCTAACAGAGACATAGAAGAGAAGGTCATATGAAGACAGAGGCAGAGACCGAAGTGATAAAGGCACAAGCCAACAAATGCCACTACTATACCAGAGCTTAGAGAAGCAAGGAATGGAAACTCTTCTGGAAGCTCTGGAGGCAGCATGGCTTGGCCCTGCAGGTATCCTAGTTTTGTATTCTGACTTCCAGACTGTGAAATAATAAATTCCTATTATTTCAAGTCACGTGGTTTCTGGTGATTTTTTTATAGCAACCCTAGGAAACTAATATACAGCCTCTTTTGTAACATCATTCTTAAAATCGAATCTGGGCTTGACATTTATCATATTCTGCCTTCTCAGGAGGAAGAATATCATTAAATATTCAGGGCAGGACTTTATTGGATATTGAAAAGAAATAGAGGACTCCACATTATTTGTAGTAACCATTGCCATCTGGATATCCAAACTGTTGCATTGAGCTATAGAAACCCTTCCACCTCTCTTCCCTTCTCTAATATTCCTACAGGTGAGACTGACGAGACATGTTGCCAGGGATACCAGTCGTTATCACCCCTGAAATGACAGCTAGCAATGGAGTCTTTGTTGCCATCTAGCTGGCTAGTGGTCTAATCCCCAGAATCTCATTCTGAGGATTTGTGTTCTAGGATCCCTAGGTTTGCCTAGGTGGTGGATCCCAAGACAAGAATTGTAGTGCCAATAGCTCATTTGGGAATTGATCCCAAGATGCACTTAGAAAATGTGGAAATGAGACAAAAGAAGCAATGGTAAGCTATGGTAATAGGTTACTATTTGGAGAAACTGGGATCACTTTTGCCGGGTACCTCTGAAAACCTCTTTAGAATCAGTCTCAAAATTATTCTACCAATGGATCATTGAGCTGGGAGTACTGTTGTGCTAAACTTCCCTCATCAAGGTGGATTGAGAGCTGCTCCCAGGCTGGTCCTCGCGCTGACTCTTCCAGCCCACGGGGTCAGGCTGCTGGCTGTACCTGCAGTGGGGAAGGCCTCAGAGTCAGTGAAGCAATAAGGGCATGGTGTCCTTGGGGACACTGAGGGCTGAGGGAGTACCATCAGTTCCTGTCCTCATTGTACCCTGTCAGGACTTCAAGGAAGAGAAGCCATGGATATATTCCAAGAAAAAATGACCCAGTTTCTGATGACAGGCTATTAATTCTCTGTTTTATGCTCTGCTTGGGTGAGAGAGAGAAAGTTTTCCTGTATGTCTAGATCAAGGCCTACAATAATCTCAAAACAAAGCCCTTCCTGGCTTTCCTCTCAGCCCATGTTCGATTCTCACAAGGCAAGAAAAGGAACCTTTTTTTCAAATTCCAGAGAGCTGATTACATGGCATTCTTTTTGTAGTGGGTTATTTGTACCCCAAAAGATAAGTCCATATCTTATTCCAGCAACCTGTATTTATGGCCCTCTTTGGAAAAGGGTTCATTAGTTATATAATTATAGATCTTCAGATGAGATCATCTTGGATTATCTGGGTGGTCCCCAAATCCAAGGATCAGTGTCCTCAGAAGACACACAGGAGAGAAATATATAGAGTCGGCAGAGATGAGAGTGAGTTGGTCACTTTTCTTCAATGAAGATTTTACTTGTATTCAGGAATGGTGAAGCCAGCAGATCAGAAGATTGTCATTAAAAAGATAGTTTATGACTGGCAATTCCAAGAGGAGATGGCAGGTTGCTGTGCCACACAGGGTCACATCAGAGTTGGTTGCAGGCAGAGAGAGGGGCTGTGGTAGGAAGAGACTTTCTGTGATTTTAGTGGGACAGAATGGCAGAGGCAGGATCAGCAGATTGAGTTGAATGTGTCAGGGGTATGTGGGGCATAGGGGCAGTTCAGGATTGTCTGGTACCTGGCCCTGGGGTATTTAGGGCATGTAGAAGATTGAACTTGTCCCTCTACCTCTGACCCTGTACAAAAATCAACTCAAAATGTAAAGACCTTAAGGTAAAACCTGAAATGCTGGAACTAACAGAGGAGAACAGGAGAGATATTTCAAGATATCGGTACAGGCAATGATTACCTATCTAGTATTCCAGAAGCATGGGAAACAAAAACAAAAATTGACAAACAGGATTACAACAAACTAAACAACTTCTTCACACTAGAGGAAACAATCAATGGAGTGAAAAGACATTCTACAGATGGGGAAAGATATTTTGACAGCTATTGATCTGTCAGAGGGTTAATATCCAGAATATGAAGAACTAAAAAAAAAAAAAAAATTCAAGTTTCTAATTTAAAAATGGGCAAATGATCTTATTTCTCAAAACAATAAATACAGATGGCCAATAAATATGTGAAAAAAATTTCACCATCATTAGCCATCAGGAAAATGCAAATCAAAATTATATTGAGATACCATCTGATCCCAATTAGAATGGTTATTATTAAAATACAAAAAGATATAAATACTGGTAAGGAGGTGGAGAAGAAGAACACTTATATACTGTTGGTGAGAATGTAAAGTAGTACAACCACTATGGAACACATTATGGAGTTTCCTCAGAACTCCCATATGATACAGCTATACCACTCCTAGGTGTATATCCAAAGAACATAAAGTCAGCATACAAAGAATATACCTGCATACCCATGTTTATTATAGCACTATTCACAGTAGCTAAGATGTAGACTGAGTAGATACTAGTCAACAGATTAACGGGTAAGGAAAATATAGAATATATACATAGTTAAATATTATAAAGTAGAATGAATCTTTTCATTTGCAACAACATGGATGGAACTGGAAGTCATCATGTTAAGTGAAATAAGCCAGACACAAAAAGACAAGTGTCACACGTTTTCTCTCATGTGTGGAAACTTAAAAAAGAAGATGAAAAAGACTGATAGCAGAAACAGAAAGTTGATTATTGGGGTCTGAGATGGGGCAGAGGTATAGAAGAGGAGTGGATAAACATCATCAATTATCCATGAATGCATGTATGAAAATATCACAGCGAATTCCATTCATTTGTATGATATATACTAGTAATAAAAAATGCTATCATTAAATTGTAACTACTGGACTAACACTAAAATTTTAAACTTACATATTTTTGTCCCAGGAAAGCAGTGTTATTTTCTGATTATTGAACACAGAGATAGTGTGTGCTCACTTTCTACTTGTTACAAAGATCTATAAAATGATGGCAATAGACTGAAACTATTTTCAGGAACTTATGGAGAAAATACTAGAGATATTTAAGATATCATTACTATTACTATATAGGCTCAGGAAATTGGAAGTCAACTTTCAAGGTCTATAAATGATAAGCAACTCCTCTTCTAATCAGAAATTCACGTTTACGGTCACACTCCTATCCTGTTCTTAGCTTATTGCTCTCTGTTAAATGTCAATCTTCTTTCTGTAGAGGGAAAGGGCATGATTAAAGAGCTCTTGTCTCCATATGAGAAACTGGCTCTGACCACTGCAACAGCACATTGAAGAATTTCATAAATTATTTATGAACCACAGAGGTCTGTTTTGGAGAGATATTTACCTTTTCTCCATGTGTGCACCACACCTCATTCATCAAAAACAAGACCAGCACGTGCAGTTCTGCCTCAAGATGGGTAAAGTGATATATTAAACACACAAATAATAAGTATTCCAATATAGTTCTGCTGCTGTCCGAAGACCACTTGTGGTAATTCTGGGAGCAATCTATTTTGACCATGAACCTTGACTAATTATAGCAAGAAAATAAGGGTTGGAATTTCCTTTCATTAATGATAAATACTACTACAAAAAGGAAAATTGAGGGTGGTTTTGGTTGTTGGAAAGACTGCCCAAGAACTTTAATTATGGCAGTGTAGCCCCAAAGACTGTTTTTTCTCCTCCCACTATAACTTTTCAGAATGCTCCGTGCACCTTATGGGCTGCATGAGACTTGTCAGTGGAATTTCTCCTATAATAAATGGTCTCAAGGGAAATTTAGCTGTACATACATTGGATTTACTTTCTAAATTATATGGAATTTTAAAGAATTTTACAGCTAGATATCTCAAGCAGAGGCAAAACTTAAGACAGACCAAATAGGAACAATTTCTGTGAATATTCAAGTTTCTCACTTATATAAATTTGCTATTCATATAAAGATTAAAAGATAACATAACTAGTTCTATTTTACAACTGTAAGTGGATGCTCTTAAGTTATGAAGTACTTCTTACATTTTTTGTATTAGAAATTCCTAGTCTTCAAAGTAATAAATAGTACATTTTAAAAATTTCATTAATGCTTTCTGTCCAAGAACTCTGTACTATTCATTAAACACTCAGTTCTTTTAAGAAATTTATTGAAAAACGTTGTGGTTTGGATGTGATATGAATTCCCCCCCCCAAAAAAAATCTCCTGTGTTAATGCAGGAATGTTCAGAAATGAAATGATTATACTATGAGAGCTATAACCTAATCAGTGGATTGATCTGTTTGATGGATTGATGATTATTAATTTGCAGGATTAATTGATTCAATTTATAATTTAAAGGGGAGTAACTGTAGGGAAGTTGGGCATGATTGGGGGAGGTTAGTTGTGGGGACATGCCCTCAGGTATTATATCTTACTCCTGAATCCCCCTCTCTCTGCTTCTTCACTCCCCAGAGGTAAGCAACTTTCCTCTGCTATGCCCTTCTGCCATGATGTTCTGCTTTACCTGGGGCCCAGAGTGACAGAGTCCCTCAGCATGGACTGATCCTCTGAAATGTGAGCCTCGAATAAACTTTTCCTCCTCTAAGTTGTTCTTGTCAGGTTTTTGGTCACAGCAACAAACAAGACAATGCAAAAAACAGCATTTGTTTGACAAAAATATATAATGCTAGATGTAACCACAAGTTAAAACTACAAATTCCTTATTACATATAATAAAAATGCTCTATCTGTACGAAATAGTTAGTAAGAAATTTCTAAAAGTACGTTTAAAAATGGAAGGCGTTTATTGTTTTTCCAAAGCAAGATTAACTTTCATAATTGCAAGGAAATCATAGTTGCACCCATTTATATATTTACTTATAATGTGAGCAAACTTTTATTGAGTGACAATTGCAGAATAAGTGAAAGTGAGCAAGGCGTAATTCAGACCTTGAAGAATGTTCACAATTTTTAAAGAGACAGATTATAAAGTATAATATAACACAGTAAAATGGCAAAAGTTTAGATAAAATTTTACAGGAGCACCCAGCAGGGAATGATTGATTCTGACTAAAGTTTAGGGTAGTCTTTATTTAAAAGATGTCATCTGAGACAGAATGTGACTCATCAGTCAGGTTTCACACACACAGAAATTCGGGAAAGATGGACAAATAATAGGATGAAGACTAAAAGTGTGGTGTGTTCTAATGACTACAAATATTTGATTCAAATTAATGCACACTATAAGATTTCCACATTAGCTATCACAAGTAGATATTTGAAAGATTCAGCTAAAATTTTAAAGAAATAGTGGTAAAATAAAGTCATTACCCCCTCTGATTTTTTTTTGTTTACTCCTTAATTGATTTATTGGTTTCTTTCTATGTTTTTAATCCTATAACATCGATTTTGCCTGACTAATTTGCAAATGCCAGCATGAGGGTTTTCTCTGATTCAAGCCCTTTTGGTTACCTTCTCTAGAGTCAAGTATGGGACAATGAGCATTCCTAGGTACAGTCCCAAGCAACACTTAATGGAAATTACCATATGAATATCACAACTCCCTTGTGATAAATATCACAAATCCCTGGGGTGGAATTACTCTGGCACATATTTTATCATGGTTCCTTGAATTCCATAGGAGAATTAAGGTCCAATTCTCCACAGTGGTAGTTCTCTTGGAAGGGAAGCCTTTTTTGTCTTTATTTCCTTCCTTGTGTGATTTATTATCAAAGGAATATCTACAAAGTAAACCACTTGTACCTGAATGGTTGTTTTGTTCTGGGTCCCAAGTTGACATGTACATTGGGATGAAAGAACATGAAATGAAATGAAATGAAATGAACTGAGCGAAAATAAATTTTATTTATTGTAAGCCACTGAAACTTTGAGGTCATTTATTCCTAAAAAGTAGCGGAGCCTGAAGTGACTGAACATGTGTGTGTATGGATATGTGTGAGTGTGTGTGTGCGCACACACATGCTAGTGAAAAGAACTCATATACAAAATTAGAATACAAGAAACTGTTACAAATGACAAAGAAGGCACTTGAAAAAGGGCTTTTACATTTCAGGAAAGACAGTGTATTCACCCATGAATACAGATTGAGTTGAAATGTAGAGATTTGGAAAAGAAAGGCGAGGAACACATGTTGTCTAAAACCACAACCAAAGTTTGGATGATCCGTGCAGAGAAAAGGGAAAGTAAATGAATCTTTGTAAAGACGACCTCAAATCCTTTTGTCCACTGAATTCTCTGTCTCATTAAACACCACTACCATTCTTCTAGTCACCTAAACAAAATGTGCAACAATTTATTCTCCCCTTTTTACCCCCACCTCTCAGTTTCACCTTCAACTCCTACTCAACAGGCAGGTCTTGCCAATTCCACTACTGAAGTATTTCTTAAATCTATCCCTTCATTCCACCTCCATGACTTTTCTGAGTCATTATCTTGTCTTACTTGATCTATAGCAACATTTTCATTACTCTTCTTCCTCTCATCAATTCTCTCACCCTCAATTCCATCCACAGAGTGGACAGAATGGGTGACTGAAAAGGCCAATCTCTGAGCCCCTCATGCCCTTATTTAGAACCTGTAAACAGTATGAGAGTCCTCAAGGGAAAGGAAAAAATCAACTGGGATGTTGAAGAAAATGTTAGAAAATTCATGTTTTTATTTTTTCCTACAAAATGAAATAAATGACTAACATTCAGTACACAAAAAACACAATATATTGAAGGAAATGCATTTTAAATGTTTTGCTACATGAACATATCATCAAAGAAGTCTGGAGTCAGCCAGCTAAGGATAAAGTCTGAGTGACTTCAACTCAAGCAAGCTGCAACCTCATCTTCCTACCTCCATACAATGCTAATACAAATTAGCAATACCAGTTTGTGTTCAGATCCTTGATCATTCATTGGGCTGTATTTTTCTATATTTCTTTATATTGATTTATTATGAAAGGATCTTTTCATTTGTCTTTATAGACCTCCTTGGATTCTGCAGTTAGTGACCATCTCTTTCTAGAACCTTCTCCTGGCCTCTCACAATAGGTTGAGAGAGGTGCACCTCTGTGAGCTCATAAAACACCCTTTGAATATTGTTGTCATAACATACACTCTATGCTCGCTCTGAAAATATACCATTTATGTATCACATAATGAATGACATGGAAGCATTTCAGGGTCAAAAATCATGTTTTATTTATCTTTGTATTCTTTAGATCTAGGAAAGTATCTACTAGAAAACTAGTGTCCATTAAATGTTTGTTGAACTATTCCACACTAAAGGGAGGTACTTGGGCATCTGTTGCTTAAATGCAGATGTGAACTATATAGACACAAACATCTATGTACTTTAATCCTTCAATCTTTTAGAAATGGTTGAGGCATTGTCAATTATAAAATGTCTCAGGGTTTACTCTACTTGCAGTGTAACAAATTACATTATTATTGTTCCATGGATGCTGGAGGAAGACATAAAATTCCTCTAAGTCAAAGGAAGACTTCATTGCTCATGCCACAACCGGCAGCTTAAATTTCATGTTCCATCTGCTTCCCAAGCTCCCTAAATCCCATGGGAGTGACCCTGAGTGGCCCAGGGAGATACTAGACACAAATGGATTTTCTTGCTAGGAAACCCCAAACCTTCATAGTAGGCTACAAATAAATTTTCTCAAATTTTGCTCTGAAGGAACATATTACCTTAATTTTCCTAAACAGCAAAAATTCCTTCCCTTTTTCTTAGAAGGGGACACCACTTCTAACTTTCAAAGCTGTTCCAAGTGTAAATATTCTTGAAAATATAGTCAAGAAAAAAAGTTGTCAGTCTCTGCTCATGTGGCACCTGGAAGCATGAAAGACTCAAACAGAATCATTTCCCAGGCATAGACATTAAAAAGTTTCTAAAATAAGTGAGAAGATTCTTAAGCTTGGTTTGGCCACACCTATGAAATTCTACTTAAATTAACTGTTTTCATTCTTCAGAAGAATTTTTTTTTAATCTTTTCTCTTTGGGAACTGGGAATCAAACCTGGGGCTTCACTCATGCAAGGCAAGTTCTTTGCCACTGAGCTATATCCCAGTCCCTTGTTCTTCAGTTTAACTGAACTTTCAGTATCACTCATTTACTAAGTTTAATAACGATTTTCCCTTTGATCGAAAATATACTTGAACATTGAAAATAGATAAATTTCACACTTAGAAAATAATAATTTTTTTCTCCTTCCTGTAACCCAAGTTTTCAATACCCATTTTGTTTAAGTATATATTTATACCCTTGGGACCAGAGATGTTTCAGTCTCTCACCATACACAATGTAAGATTTTTCTTTTCCTCTTTTATTTGTGTTTGGTTTGTGAAGTTAATTTTAAACCATGACACCACATTATTTATTCATAATTTCACGTGCCTACTCCCTTCATTAATATTATCCTATCTACTATGTAGGAATGTGAGTTTCCTACTTTACCATGCGTAGAACCAACTGAAGTAGATGGTAACATGCAGATTCCCAAGCCTCCAAAATTTAGATTTTTCTCATCTTAAGTTGGGTCTTTGCTTTAAATAAGATTCTCATATGATTCTGGGTTAGCATTTTTCTTATAAAATTAGAGGCACGCTAGTTACAAATTTTAAAATAATAATTTGCTGTGTTTTAAGTGATTAAACAAACTTACTAGTTTTTTTTGTTTTTTTTTTTAATGGAAGAGACACAAGTTGTAACACAGAAGTTAGAAGCCTTGGGAGAAAGGATGAGAACAAAGTCATATGGAAAGTACAGTACCGTTGGTTCAGGTATTCAGAAAGAAATGTCCAGAGCCATCTTGGAGATTCTAGATTGGATCACAGGATTGCAGTCCTACTGACAATCTTGATTAGGGAGTCATGTATGTTGATACCACACTTGCGGGTAGAGGTATTTGAGCAAATATAGTCATAGATGAGGGAGAAAAGGCAGACACTAACTGCATTGGAATGAGGTTGTCACGTGAAGAAAGGGAGCCTATGATTGGGAAAAGAGGTGTAACAGGAGAAGGAAGGGATAAAACATAATCACAGGCTTTTACAGAAACTAAAGAGAAGCTACAATAAAGAATGGGAGATGGGCATGGTGGTGCATGCCTGTAATCCCAGCAACTCAGGAGGCTGAGGCAGGAGGATTGCAAGCTCAAGGCCAGCCTTGGCAACATAGTGAGACCCTGTCTCAAAATAAAAAGAGAGAGAAAGAATAAATGGAGTTGTAAAAATAAATATTTTAAAGCAGAAAGACACTAAAAGTATTTATAAGCTTTGTATCAGTTTATATTATCTAAGATACACATATATCTAGGTATGCGCTAGACATACATAAGATACATAGAGATGTAGACATAGATATAGATAGATTCAGACACATGGCAAACATGGGGGCAGAAACCATAGTGAGAATCAAGAAACTTCAAAGTACTATATAAAAGCTGTTTACCATATAAAACTTTTTTTTCAGTCAAGTGTATTTTGTATTCTAGTTAAAAGGCATCCCAAAACAAATGATAAGAAATCCATTCATTCCTTCAATACAACTGTGATTCAAATTGATTAGCACTTTGGAAATACTCATTCATTTTAAGTAATAAAATTTTAATCCAAATGTCCATTCCACAGTTCAATCATATAATTTTCCCTTTGAAATATCCAGTTGAATTAAATAATGTTTTATTTTCTTGCTTTTTTATGAAGATATTTTTTTCATGCTACCTTTTGCTTTATTCCATAAAAGTATTATTCTATAGCCCTTTAAAATCTCCAAGTGAAAGGACAGGTGTTAAAGGTCTCCCATCTCCCTCACGCTGGTGTTCCTCTGCCCTTCCCATGTGAACGCCATTCATCATCATCCCTAGGCTCACTCTTTCCTTCTCTTTCTGGAAGGCTATTGTTTCCTACTTGGTTCTTCCCACACTATACATGTTTAAAAAATAGAAGTGATTCCAAGGAAAGTGTTTCCACAGTTGAAGCAAAGATAACAAAAATAAAATGACCTCCTCATTTTTGGTTCACCCTCTTGTGTGAATGATTGTTAGAGAAACATTGGGGAGAAAGGCTGTGCTCTGTACCACAATGAGATGAAAATGATTCCCTTTTTAAAAGAAAGACAGACTGACTGTGTAATTTTCTTTGTTTTCACGGCCCGTGGCGCCATTAAATTGATGGTTAGACCTAACAGACCATTGCTGTTTGAAAATAGAATAGCCAAAATCTTTACACATAACCAGTGGCCAAAGTGCCTCAGAGGACCAGGCAAAACATCATTATGTACTGGGAAATGGCTATTTGCTGTGTCTTTGCTCTAGTACACAACAATGAAAGAGAAGACATTTGTGAGCATTGCCCAAGATAACACTGCAGAAACTATTATCCTCCTCTGATGAACGCAGCTGGATCAGTCCTTTTCCTTCTCTGAAGGAGCACATGCAGCATTATTTATCTCCTGACTGGAATTCTGGAAACCAGTTCCAGAGGAACCATTTTCCCCAAATTTAACCCATGTAAACACAATGTCAGAAGTATAAGGTGATGAGAATTTGAGATCTGCACAGGGCTCAACCAGTTCCAACTGTCACAAATAAAATGTCCAGATCAGGCCAAATTGAAAAAGGAGAGTTAATAAGGAAACCCCTGAAGATCTAGATTCACAGAGAACTAATAAAGACAGTAGGACACGGCTTAAGCTTGAAGACTGAGACTTTGAACAATTTTCTGAGCCTATGAGCAAGCCCCAAGAGTAGATTTCTTCCTGTGTGTAGAAGGAAACATGTGGGCTAAGGAATTCATTTAAGAAAGGCAACTACATACTAGCAGTATCAAAACAGAAAGCCTTCCTTGAAACAACAGAAATGAAATCTCCCTTCCAATCTCTCTGACTTGTTTTTTCCTCTTTCCTCAGATTTGGAGAAGCCAAACAGTGGTGGGATCATGAAATGCAAAAACACAAGATAAGTCTAATGGGCACCTTCTCACTGACAATGCATGCATTCTTTGTGATGAATCAAATTCTTCCTTACCTGAGATAATGTGTGTGCGTTTGTGTAATTTGCTTGTCTGTTGAGCATCCGCTGAATAAGAAGTCAAGAAGGGTCATATTACAAGGTCTAAGAGTGAGAAATTCTACCACCTCTCAGTATAGCCACACTGGGGACCAAGCTTCTAGTATATGAACCTGCAGGGCACAAATCACATGCAAACCATAGTGACAACTTTGATATGTACATTCCAATTTTTACTTTATCTAAAAACCTGCTTCCCTTTCTTCAATTAGCATCCAGGTGTCAAATCAAGTTCACCAAAGGCAACTGAGAGATTCTCCATCACAATTTCTCTAACAGCTGCTTGGATACAGGGTAAAATCAAATTCAGAATTCAGATCCATTTACTTCCTTAATTTCTCATTTTTTTTTAATGATGGTGATTAGAAAAGTAAAAATGCACATGCATTTTTTAGACTTTTGAATAACTTGCAAATGATAATGCCAATACCATTTTTTTCCCCAATGCCAGAAATTGAACTCACAGACTTCTGCATGCTAAGCAAGTGCTCTACAGGGCACCACATCCCCAGTGATGCTGTTATTACTTAGTAAAAGAGTGAGAAATGCTCTTTCCTAACCAATAAGCTGGTCTGATTTCTAATTATCTTATTTGTGAGAATGAGATACTTATAAGAAATATTTTTTCTTGGTTTAAATGTGAAGGCTTACAAGGAGGGAGGAAAAAAGGAAAAGGGAAGATAGAGAAAATGAGATTGATACAATAAAGCTATGTGCATATACAAATACGCACAAGAATCCCACTATTATATATAATTATGATGCATCAATTAAAATTGAAATGCAAAAATCGATGTGATGACTTTTTAAAAAAAACTACACTTTATATTTTTATGACTTTTAATTGATATGACTTTATCAAACATCTTTCGAAGGGTCTTCTGTGTTATAAACCCAGAGCAAAAAAGCAATCAGCTACATGTTTTAAATTCATTGTTATGAATATCCGTCTACGACTGTAAAAGGTCTGAACAGTTAGGTCTGAGAAATATTCCTATAATTGATGGAATGTTCACATGGACTAGAGTGCATTGGAATCATGCTCCTAAAATAAGCTTCCATTTGTAACAGAGGCACATGCAAAAGAGCAGGAATTTCACATTCAATCAGGAGGAGAAATTTCTTTCTGTATAATGGAAATGATAACCTTGAAATACTTGAGCACTCATCTTTGAGGAAGCCAGAAAGACTCAAATCCTATAATATGATGAGCCTGTGAAACCCAGAATCACAGGGTACCTTCAATTTCATGGCATCTAATAGAAAAGCATTGAGATGGTCACTCCAAATTCTAAGTAGTCTATTACTCATCCTCATTTTGCATTTTAATTGGTGCATTAAGCAACTATACATGAGTAGATTTAAAATATAAGTAATTGGTGGCACAATTCTTTATATAAACACAATTTCTAAAATTATTCAGGGTTTTAGCCTATTGCACAGTTAGGCTCCACTTCTGTTGCAAAGTATGTGTCCGGTTGAAAGGTGTAAAATTATTTTTTTAAGTTCTTACTATAAATTTTATGCCAGAAATATGGGGTCACTTTCCCTAGTCATAGCAAATGTTCAGGTACCAAGTTAACTTTTTGAAAGCCCACTTTTAGAGGGGACATGGAAATCAACTGTCACACTGAAACAAGATTCAGAAAGCCTGAAATATAGATGCATTGCTTATATATTCAGTTATTTCCATAAAGGGTAAGGTATTATGGTAAAAACAGACTGCACATGGCATCAGAACAAGATGGGGTTCAAGTTTTGTTAATTTAATTTTTTATTTTTAACTTGGGAGATATTTAATGTATTGGAAATTTACTTCCTTATCTGTAACATGAAAATAATAGGTATGAAAAAAGACTATTAAAAATGCACTGAGATTATGTGTAATATATAACTATAAAATAGGCAAGGTAGTCTCTCCCATTCCCTCCCTGCTAGGAAAAAGAAGCACTCATTAATATTGATCTGACTAGAGAACATAAATTGAATTATTTTGTAGAGAATAACTCTGTGTTATATGCCTTTACACAGGTATAACTTTCTCCTACTCCTGAAGTACACCACAAAAACCTAGTCATCTGATGATTTAATCCATTACAGCAGAAAATAATATACACTTTTCCAAGGTCAGGGTAGATCTCACTGTTTCAGGCTCAAAGTTGTCTACTTTAATTAGAAAACCAGACCTCTTGGGATGAAGTTGCTGCACACGTTTGGATTGCTCATTTTTAATTAAAAATAATTTATATCTAGAGTTTAGGCTAAAGAACTGTGGTCAGCCAATCTTATCCAAGTTTTCTACAATGGAATCTGTCAGCCCAAACCCAAGGAACAAGATCCTATGTGTCTTTGGATTCATTGTTATTTGCACATAAATATGACTTGGGAAGCTGGCGGAAAGAAGCGACAACTGACTGAAGTAAGATTCAGGTTTTTCTGGATGCTCTGGCTAAAAGTCATATCATTACATCTATTAAAGTCCTAATTCTTTATTAATACCAATATACATGATAGATGCTTTTATGTACTTCTGGTATTATTAATTCTGTTTGTCATTAATATGATCATTTTATCCTCTATTTTAAAGTCTGCTGAAGGAAAATACATTATTCGATTAACTTTGTGCCAAACTGTAGTACATTTGGCTCTTAAAAGACCTTTGCCTGCTCCCTGAAGCTCCTTAATGTTCATTCCAGGGTTTCTCTTTTCACTTTCCAACATAATCTCATCTGATTTTATGACATTAATTATCTCGGTGTCGACTACTTTCCAATTCATATCTCCAGGATTAATCTCTTCTTTGAGATTTAGTTCCATACTGATGTATCTGCCAGACACCTCATAGACAGCTTAATATGGCTAAAAACAAATTCATTTGTCTTATGACCTACATTCATTTTCCTTCCTGTGTTAATAAAATCAGTTAATAGAAACAGCACCTTCCCAACAGTCTGATTGCCATTCTGTTCCACTCTAATCCTGTCTGTTACATTTTCTTCTATTCCACTGTAGCTTGTTCTGGTCCTTCTTGACTTACATATGCATCCAGTTGCTAAAGTTCAGATGATTCTGCCTCAAACCTGACTGTGAATAGAGCCACTTCCCTGACTGTCGCTATCTTAGCTGAGATCTCCATCAACGGGAGCCTTGATTATTACAAGAAACTACTCCTTGCCTTTAATCTTCTCTCTTTCTAATGTTTCCTCCACTTTTCTCCCCAGTTATTGTCCTAGAATAGAAAAGCAAAACATTAATCTCTTTCTTATAATCCCTTCTTGCTTCCTATCAGCTATTTCATGAGGTCTCAATGACTTCATCTTACAGTGATTTTAATTTTCGGTGGCCTACCCAATCTTCTTGTCCCGTGTCCCCAATTTTTTTTGTCATTCCTCAATGACTTAGAGCATTCTATTTCAAAAATCATTCCATAATCTTATATTTTTGCAGATTATTCTTTTTGTGTAGCCCTTTCTCTTCCTCATCTGGCAATTTTCACTCCTTATTTAGGGCTCATCTTAATTTTCTCCAATGTGACATGATTCCTTGCTATTCTTTAGTTGTCATAAACTCCCTGTCACTTTCTTTAAACCTGCATTACAGTCCTGCAATGTCTGCTGATTAATCAGTCTGCCTCATGATACTCTAAGATAATCAAACATGGATCTCCAATTACATTCACAATGTTTGCTATACCGCAGAAGATAAAGAAATGTTTGTTGCTTGATTGGCCAAGCAACAAAGTTTACCAATTGTCTTCAATATTTTTTACTTAAATAATTTTACAATCCCTTCTTTCACCCTTAATTCCCCATCCTTCAAAACCCATCCACTGCAGATGCAACTGTTTCTAAATCAACTTTTTCATAAGGCAGTAGTCATACATAGATATATTTTAATCACAAATAAAGATTAATAACTATGTGCAATGAATGAAAATAATCGAGAAGAATTTACTTCGTTTGGCATTAAATGTCAGTTTTATGTGCTTTGTTTATGAAATAATCCTTTAATAAGAACTGCTAATTATTTACAGAAAGTCTATAAAACAGTAGCAACTAGAGAAAACATAATGCAACCTCAAAATCAGAATTTTTTAAACTCTAAATGTGGTTGATTTTGCTCCATAATGAAGAATACACATTTGACATCTTAGTGTAAAATATTGCCAAGTAACATTTAACATACATGTAAAGTTGGGGACCATTAAATCTATTCCAGTATTAATTGGTGTCCTTACAGAATTTTCTCAAAAATTGTTCAGCAGCATGGGAGTTGAAATGGACAGAAAGTGCTCAATGAATGTATGAATGAATTAATGGGTAAGTGGATTTCTAGTCACCGTCTTGGCAGATGAGAAACCTGAGGGCAACCACGTTGAACTCCTTTATTTTGCTAAAGACTACCCCTTAAACAACTGGCATAAATCAGAAGGTGATTTAACTTATGCCCATGTATCAACAAGCATCTGTTTTGTAAATAATGAAAAGGTTTTGTTCAGATGGCAAAGCAATCTTCAGAGTGGAACTGACCAGGCTTTGGTGAAGTACTTCTAATTAATCTAATTGATTAATTAAATCCATGCTTAAGGGATATTTTTCAACCAATTCTTCTTAATTGTTTATCAATGGGTGTGATTCACATTCTGTTTTATCTGTGAACTCCTTCTCAAGCTCTTTTAAAAATAGCCGGAAGAGAGGAAAATAGTGTTTTGTTTTTTTTTAAACTTGCCTCCTATTGAATGGGTTTTAATCAATGGCTTGAATAGAAGCTAGGGAGTCACAGTATTTGCTAAAATAGAACAAAGATTACCTTATGCTTCTTGTTACCATAGAACACAATGTCCCATTCATATGTAATTAACAAAGATATCTGATCTCTGGGAACTTTCCCTCCAGCTCTTACCTGTGCATCGCCCTCCCCTTCTTCATTCTTGACCTCAGAATACTTTCTCCTTTGTTTCCATATTCTTGTATCTTTCAAATCTGCAATTCGTATTTTTGAAATTGACAATATCAAGCAATATATCAATAGTATATCATGTGGGAACGATTACATTCAAACACAACGGTGGAATGGGAAGTTCATCTTGGAGTTGGAAATTAAGATGATTATGAATAATAATCTTACAAGCAATAATTCCAATGCTTATAGAGTCTGGCTTTCTGAGGGTAGCATACCAGATGGTTCTGTCAGTATTCAGTTTGTAAGCCAAAATACTACAGGATCTTGCCTCGTGGACCAGTAGAGAATCGGATATGAATTGATTTCTAATTTAATGGATTTATTAAGATTGTCAGTGATTTACATGCAGTGTTTTAGGCTTGAAATTGACATTTAACTTGTTAGGATATTTACATTACCTGAATTAGAATCATTATGTTTGTTTTAAGTAATTGGTGACAAAAAAATATCTTGATTGGTTTCTCTTTTTTTTTTAAATTTATTTTTATTGTAAACAAATAGGAGACATCTTGTTTCTCTGTACATGAAGTAGAGGCATACCATTTGTGTAATCATACATTTCCCTAGGGTAATAGTTTTTGATTCATTCTGTTATTTTTTCCTCCCCCCCACCCCTCCCACCCCTCTTTTCCCTCTATACAGTCCCTCCTTCCTCCATTCTTGCCCCCCTCCCACCCCCTATTATGTGTCATCATCCGCTTGTCAGCGAGATCATTGGTCCTTTGGTTTTTTGAGATTGACTTATCTCACTTAGCATGATAGTCTCCAATTTCATCCATTTGCCTGCAAATGAAACAGTTTTGTTATTCTTTATGGCTGAGTAATATTCCATTGTGTGTGTGTGTGTGTGTGTGTATATATATATATATTTATATATATATATATATATATATATATATATACACCACACTTTCTTTATCCATTCATCAGTTGAAGGGCATCTAGGTTGGTGGCTATTGTGAATTGAGTAGCTGTGAAAAATGATGTGGCTGTATCTCTGTAGTATGCTGATTTTAAGTCCTTTGGGTATAGGCCAAGGAGTGAAATAGCTGGGTCAAATGGTGGTTCCATTCCAAGTTTTCTAAGGAATCTCCACACTGCTTTTCAGAGTGGCTGCACTAATTTGCAACCCCACCAGCTATGAGTGCAACTCCACCATGTATGAGTGTACCTTTTTCCCCACATCCTCGCCAACACCTATTGTTGCTTGTATTCTTGATAATTTCCATTCTAATTGGGGTGAGATAATAGCCCTGAATGTTAATGGCCTGAACTCATCAATCAAAAGACATAGACTGTCAGATTGGATTAAAAAGAAAGATCCAACAATATGCTGCCTGCAAGAGACTCATCTCATAGAAAGAGATACCCACAGACTAAAGGTGAAAGGATGTGAAAAACATACCATGCACATGGACTCAGCAAAAAAGCTGGACTATCCATCCTTATATCAGGTAATGTGGACTTCAAGCCAAAGTTAGTCAGAAGGGATAAAGGACATTACATACTGCTTAAAGGAAGCATAAATCAGCAAGACATAACAATCATAAATATCTATGCCCCGAACATTGGTTCATCCATGTATGTCGAACAAATCCTTCTCAATTCCAGAAATCAAATGGACCATAACACAATAATACCAGGTGATTTTAACACACCTCTCTCACCACTGGACAGATCTTCTAAACAAAAATTGAATAAAGAAACCATAGATCTCAATAACACAATCAATAATATAGACTTAACAGACATATATAGAATATACCATCCAACAAAGAGCGAATACACTTTCTTCTTAGCAGCACATGGATCCTTCTCTAAAATAGACCATATTTTATGCCACAAAGCTAAGGTTGGTTTCTTAAGATATGTTATTTGCAAAGGATATGTTAGCATGACAGAGTGCCCAACCCTGTAAGTTGTGAAAGATATAAAAGACATAATTTCTGTGTCCTGATGATTAAAGTACAGTTGGGAAGAGTAGGCATATATCTAGGGACTACTATAAATAAATTCCAAAATGTGCCTTCACCCAGGACAACTAGAAACAAATGGCAAAATGTGCATCCACCTCCTGATTAATGTATCAGGAGTCACAATCCAATCCTTTTCTCTAGATCATGACCAAGGCACATATGTCTTGCTGACTTCATACCAGTTGCAGGTCATATTAGGATTCGTTGACTGACATTTCAGAACTGAATGAATAACCTTCCACTTTCATTAAAACTTTCCTTAACAACAATAAATAACAGCAATTTTATTTACTTAGAAGAGTTCAAGTGACCATTACAGCGTTTGCTTTAATCCACGTGTTTGCTTTAGTCATGTTGCTCAATAGTTCTCATACTGAAAAACAACTTTCTCTTGCCAATCTTGTGACTTTGGCTCTCTTTGATCTTACCCCCAAACCCATAACTACTTCCTTAACTGGGTTCATCTATGTAAGGCATTTTGTACGTGCCTAGATGTTAGGTTTAGGAAGGGAGCATGCAGTATAAGACAGGCGTGGAACAGGATCCACCTCAGAAAAAGAGGTTTACAAGAGCCAATAGCAAGCAGGGTTAGGAGTAAAGCTTCAACCCGCAGAGGGGAAGTAAAGGGTGTTCTCTTAAGGTCCTTTAGGGAGAGGGAAATGTTCAGCACAAGGAAGTAGATCCCAGGTCTGTTGACAGTACCAAATTGGTTAAAAGGCTCTATGAGCTCTGGTTCTAGACCAAGGAAGAAGCAATATATCTATAATTGAAACCTCTATCCACTGCTATTCAACTCTTCTCTGAAAGCAGTGCTATTCCTATAACTTCAGGTTAAAATTCAGAACTTAAGGTTACATGTAGAAACTGAGCACTGGTCACATCCATTGCACTGAGGCATCTACTGTCAAATGAGGAAATGCTTTGCTGATGATGTGGAATCTGCAAATCCAAGGATATTTTCATTTCTGGGATTAAATCTGTGTATTTATAGAGAAGAAAGGCATGTTTTAAATTAAAAAATAATAATAATAAATGGGCACTACACACTCTGGTTTGGGCTTGGGCAGCTGTTTAGAAAGTCCCAAGCACATATCTAGGTTTTGCAGGACAATGGCCGGGGTTAATATGTGACTGGTGGTCTGTAAACATGTGGAATGAGACACCAGCACATGCTATATGCCACAAAAATGTCAACCACTACTTTTATTATCAACATCGTTGCCACCGCCACCACCACTACTACTATTGTTTCATAAGAGGTGGCTCAGAGTAAATCAACAGCATACTATCAAATCTTTTATTCTCTTTGGAGTTTTTTAGTATAGGTTCATAATGTTCACTCTAAAACTTATCACTCTTCTTTCCATTATTTCTGCACTAAATCACTTTTAATTCTTACTGATCTCTGTCAAATCTCTTGCATTCACTTTCTCTTCTACATCTAGATTCATTTATATCAGTTTAAAAACTCTTCATTTCACTTGGATTCAGTTCTAGACTCTACCATCTCCTTGTTTGTCTGATGTATGTCAAACAGCTTATTTTTTAAGCATAGCTCCATTTATGCCACTTCTCAAAACTTCCAATAATTTCTCTTTGTTTATCCCTCTTTCATTTATTTCAGTGAATAAACTTTGCGGTCCTTCACCTGAAACTAAATACCCTCGATATTCTGTTTCCGGATGATTTTTCTGGCCCTATCACCCACCATTTCCCTTCATACTTCCTAGCGTGTTATCAATCTGAATAGTATTTAATGTTGTTCAATCAACACATGCAGAGTGAATGCTTTCTATAGATCAGGTTCTATTTTGTGTCCTAACAGTGATGAACAAGACAGATGTGGTTGATCACTGTTTGGGAACACATATCACTTTGCTCACATAATCTCTGTGCTCCCCTCTAAGATATTTTTTTTTACTTATTTTCATCTGATTTACCTGATAACATGTCTTTAACATGCCTTCATATTTATGAAGTGTTCTGGACATTTTATTGAATGGTTTTTCTTCTTCTTAATTCCCATAAATATTTGTATCCTTTTTACTGCACTTAGCATCTTTACTCTTAGTCTGCCTTCCGTTGTGTGTTCATAGAATTGATGAAGATTGCCTGAACGGCAGGCAAGGAACCGAGAAGCTTCTAACATTTTTAAATGAGGAGGCTGGTTTCTTCAACCAGGTGTGTCTTTTACAAACCCATCATAACTTTTATTCCAAACCCACCATAACAAAAGTCTACTGGTACAAAAACACTGTTACAAAGTAAATGTAGAAATGTATTTAAAGTGGCAATAACAATGAATATAGGTTAGTATCGTGGGTGTTCTATTCCATTATATTTTCTCTATGGTTTTGAATTTTGTTCTCACTTTTATACTTCTTCAAAACAGAAGAATGCAAAAGAACTGTAAAGAGTTAAAGATCAGCAGTTGCCAAAAGTTCTAGACAAGAAAAGCATATTGTTTGAAATATCCATATGAATTGAAGGAAAAGTGGTACTTTTACTTGAATTATCTATGTAATAGATTCCACTGTCCACTTCATGGACTATGTGCAAACCCAGCTGATCTTGCAATACTGTCACAGCCTCTCATTCTTTTTTGTGTAAGTTCCACATTACGCACATACTTTTTCTCTATTTCTTTTCATACCATTTTACCACGTAGTTACCAGTTTGCTGAAGAAGAAGAATTCTGATTTGCAGAGTACCACTTAGCTCAAGGTTGTATATGTTCTGATATAAAAATAAAGTCTCTTTAAATGATGAACTCAGTAGAGCTGAGTTTCCTGTTCAGTGGATTTTATTAGTTGCTTCTTGATGGGCATAGACCACCTCCTTTTGATTAAGTTTATTTATGATTTGTCAAGGAGGTGAGAAGCTCATGCTTCATCTTCATCTGATGTCCAAAGTGATTTTAAGACAAATGAGAATTGAAAACAAAAGCAGTAGGGAACTGCTTTTGAAAAACTATCTGTTAACTTTCTAAGTTATTTATAGAAAATTCATTGGAACTAACTTCCCCATAGTATTTTTTTAATTTTTTAAAATTTAATTTGTTCTTAATAGTTGTACATGGCCATAGTATTTTGTTATTAATAACTATCAAGAAGATGATCCACTTGAAATGGTAAATTATGATTTTAAATTATTCAGGTTATTTTTCCAACACTCATCAAGGACAGCAGTGGATCTAGAGTGTTTAAGCACAGTCACAGTCTCCAAAGACAGATGGTGGATCTGAATTCAACCTCTTAGAGTCTTTACTGGTGTGACCTCCCATGGTTCATCTATTTATCCTCTGTCTAAGCCTTGAGTTCCTCCATAGTAAAGTAGACATAGTGATTCTGTTTATCTCAAGTTAGCATCTACAAATTTTAGCTCTTTTTATTTATTGTTAAGAAGACATTAGATAAATTTAAGGAAGTGAGTACCTCTTTCAACGTATTTAATGCATCTTTTTGAATCAAATCACTGACATATTTGACCTTATTAGTATAAGAGGGCCATTTAAATATACAACCAGTGTTTCTTCTCTTAGGTGATAATTGGACAATAATGGTCATACAACAATTAGAGAATATGATTGATTACCTAACCTAAGGTTTGCCTTTGAAAGCCAATAGTATTTTTGAAGGTATTTTAAAGGTGGCTTTTTCTATTAGAGAGTTTTACATCTATAGCAAAGGACAGAGTTCCAATATGCCACATGTGTATAGATCTTCCACCAAAGAGTTTTTATTGAAAATTTAATTATAGGTCAAGAATTGCTTGTGTTTGTGTAATTAATCATCTATTTCATTTTTTCTTTTTAATTCCTAAATTAATCCACTATCATATGTGCCCTGGTTATAAAAAAATATTATATTATTTATTTTGAGGAATAATTCAGGGATATTTGTACTTCTGGGCAGTAAGAGATATTTATCAAATCTAAGGAAAATGTGAATCACTAAAAAAATTTTAATCTTTGTATACATTGATAATATTTTTCTTGCAATATATTTGTGAACACAACTAAAAGTTTGAGATCAGATGATGTTTTAGTCAGCTTTTTCGCTGGTATGACTAAAAGACCTGAACAGAAAAATTGTAGAAGAGGACAAGTTTATTTAAGGGCTTACTGTTTCAGAGGTCTTAAGGCCAGCTCCATTCCTGGGGGCTCTTCCTGTGGAAGAGTGTGGCAGAGGGAAGCAGCTCACATGGTGATCAGGAAGCAGAGAGAGACTCCACTGGCCAGAATAAATATATACCCCATAGCCACGCCCCCAATGAACCACTTCCTCTGCCCACACTCCACCTGCCTCCAGTTGCCATTCAGTTAAACCCATCAAGGATTAATTCACTGTTTAGGTTAAGGCTATAACACAATCATTTCTCTTCCAAGCCCTCTTGCATTGTCTCATAGTGTGATTTTGGGGACCATCACATCTAGACCATAACAGATGACATGTAGTATCTATTTCTATAATCTATGTGTTTTGGAATAAGTTAGAATACAAAATATGACTAATTATAAGTCATTTATCATGGAAAACCAGATCAATATCTCTTGTAGAATGTATTCAGGTAAGGTGAAAGTCAACTACAAAATTTTCTCATTTGTATAATAGGTTAAACAAATACATTCTATATTGGCACATAAAAATATTCTCAATGAAAGAACCTCTTCTGCTCTATCAGGTACTTCTCCCAGACCATCAATGAATCACCAACATTTACTCCAGTTTTAGTGAGACCAAAATTCTTCAAACAACTCTTCCCTATAAGTTCTGACCTCTGATTCTCTGCTGTGTAATAAGCACCATCCACCCTTCTCCTTAGGGTCATACTTCACTGTCTAGTAAAACTACCCCTTAACTTCTATGCAACATCTGCAGACTCTCAGCAACATAAGTCTTAGTACTAATATTTTATTAATTTCAGCTTTAATTCTTCATAAAATTTGGCCTGCATCTGTCAGTAGACAAAATGATGGATTTAACATTTAAAATCAACACAACCATTGAAGACACAAATTTCTCAGAGTGAAGCTTCTTTGAAAGAATGTTGGAGCTGGGTGAGGAGGGGCATGCCTGTAATTCTAGAAACTTGGGAGGCCAAGGCAGGAGGATTGCAAATTCCAGGTCAGCCTCAGCAACTCAGTGAGATCTTGAGATCTTGTCTCAAAATAAAAATAGAAAGGACTGGGTGTTTTAGTCAGTTTTTTCCCGCTGCTGCTACTAAAGACCTGATCAGCACAATTGTAGAGGAGAAAAAGTTTATTCAGGGTTTATTCACAGTTTCAGAGGTCTCCATCCATAAACAGAAGGCTCCATTCCTTGGAGCTCGAGGTGAGGTTGAACATCATGGTGGAAGAGTGTGGCAGAGGGAAGCAGCTCACATCATCAGAAAGCAGAGAGATACTCCACTTGCTAGGCACAAATATATAACCCAAAGCCATGCCCCAATTCCCACCTCCTCCAGTCACAACCTACCACTTCAGTTACCACTCAGTTAATCTCTATCAGGGAATTAAACCACTGACTGGGTTAATACTCTTACAACCCAATCATTTCTCCTCTGAACCTTCTTGTATTGTCTCACATGTGAGCTTTTGGTGATAACTCACATCCAAACCATAACACTGGAGATGTGCCTCAGTAGTAAAGCTCCCCCAAGTTCTATCCCTAGTACCACTAAATAAGTAAATAAATAAATAATATTTTAAAAATTTTGAGAATTACTAAGTAGAGTTATTTAATTATCTTCTTTCCCATTTTTGTTTTTTCAGTTATTTGTATATTAAAAATTATATATATATACATATATACATATTGCATATATATATGTGTTTATATATTCAGATATACATATATACACTGATATATATATATATATACATACAATATATGTGCATATATAACACTACATTTTTAAAGGTTTGTATTACTTGAATATGTGCTGTATGATTCTAAGTTTTGTGCATTGTGATTTTTCTCATGACTCTAACATATGATTACCTGAGTGTATTTGTATGTCTGTGAACGTACATGTAAATTTCCATATGAAGAGAATTTGCATTCTCTCTTTTCTGAGATAACGTTACACACACACACACACACACACACACATATACACATGTACCTTATAATTGGATAATCAATGAGGTGAACAAGTAGCAACTTTATTCTTTCTTCCAACCCCATTATTTCTTTTGACCTCATCTATCAACCATATCTGTCCCTTGGATGAAATTTCACATGGATCTTCTGATTATTCACAGGTTAAAAAAAAAAAAAATCTAGTTACTATTACATAATCATTTCACTAATTGTTGGAGCCAGTCCAGAATAAAGACCAGTGCTTCAAACTCTTCCTAAATGAATCTTCTCACCTCCACCACCATGTTCTGCTTCAGGCCTAAAGCCTACAATGGGAGAAGAAGGAGACTTCTCCTCATTTTCCTAATATCCCTTCTTGTGGGGGTCTCTCAATCACATTCCACAGAGATGAGAAAAGTGTTAACTGCTGGAGGATGATGTTGGCTGTTTTCCAATAGATTACACAAACACTTATCTACTCAATAAACAAACAAGAGTAAATGCTCTTTTTAAATGAGAAGGGACAAATGGTCTGGTCATACCAGCTCTGGCCTCTAACAACAACAACATGGAGTCACCCAACTCTCTTTTATTCCTAACACACAGAAAAAAAGGGGCCAAGGTCAGGAGGAGTTTCTTCTGTGATGGACAGGATAGGGTGGAGTTAGGGAAGCCATTCTCTTAGGGGAACTAGATAGGGAACCGTCTGATTCTGCTAGATAAGCATGGCGTCCCACACCTTCTGTCCTGGGTTGGGGGTAAGAAGAGAGATCGGAAGCTGGCAATGCCTTCCAATCTGCTATTGGTCTTCCATCTTGTTTTCACGTGTCTTCCCCTGCTTGAGCTTCTGACTCCAGCTTCTTTAGTTCAGACCTTGCTTCTCATTCTGCTGTTCATTTATGATTGCACTGCAGTTTCTGCAACAGAAGGCTTAGTGCAATCTTCTTTGTCCTGGATATGTCTCACTTCCGTAAAAACTTTTTTGGGCAGGATCTCTTAATTGGAAAACTGATGTCTCTACACAGGTTCCATAGTTAGGTGGTGGAGGATAGATAGCTTTGTACTTAAGAGTATGGTTCAAACTTAAGCTTTCCCTCCACCAACCACAATAGCTAGTCTCTTCCTAAAACACTCTATTTAACTTCTAATACATGGTCCCTTCAATTTTAATTTATTTTCATCTTTGAGAAAGGGATATAAATCAGGTTGCCAACACAGTCTTCATCAAGTCCTCAGTGGATAGTCTGGCACTTCTCATGGGATTGAGGGGACTAATTTGCTCTGTCTTGGGACCTCACTGGGCAATGACAGAAAGTGTCCCATTTAAATATCCTGTTATTTTATACTCTTTTTTATTAATTTTCCTACTTTTTCTGTGAATATCTATTGGAGTCTTTCATTTCACTCAGGATTTTGTCATTTTCTTCTTATTTCTGTTAGGTGTGCTTTACATATTTTGAAGTTAGATTATTGGGTACATAAGAGTTTATGATCATATGAACTCAGCATACTTTAAACTTTTCAAAAATTATTATAAATATTTCTTTTATGACACTTTAAATTTTATTCTCTCAATTCTATTGGATTTATATTAATATTGCTCTATTTGTCTTATTTGTAGAGCTTATAGGTATTCCTTTCCACCATACTTTCTTGGTATTTCTTCCTGTCCCCTTTCATGTTTGTTGGATTCACCATATTTTTATTGTTCTCTTTATTTCTTTTAATGTTTAAAAAAATCATAAATTCCATTTCAGTTTTACAGTAGTTACCATTAAGTGGTAAAAACAATATAGCAAGCTATATTTTTCTATCAATGTATAATATTAATCATTATCTATACCTTTTTCCCAAAATAATAAAATTCTCATGTTTTATTTCTTCCTCCTTTCTTTATCATCTCTATTGGTATTACTGGTGTATCTCTGTCTTCTAAATTTTTTTCTTTCACCCATCCATAATTTAAATTTTATCTTTTGTGATATGTTCCGACAAAATTCTTTTCACTCAATTGTCAAACTAACTTGTTCTCTCCCCCCAATTATGTTTTGTACAAGTTTGGTTTATATTGCTCTCCAGTATTTCTTTTTAATTAAGGTTTGATTTGACTTTGTTTTGACTTTTCTAAGATGACTAGAAAATCTTTTTCATACAATATCCTCTCATTTTTCTGATTTTGCAAATTGCACCAATTTTCTAGCTGGTTTGCTAATTCTGTTTCCTAGGGTATATTTTTCTTTAAGATTGATCTCGATCTCTCTCTTTCTCTCTCTGTCGCTCTCTCTCTCTCCACTTTCTATTCTTTTTTCCTCTCTCTGTGTCTCTCTCCTTGTATTTGTGTTCATCTTTGTGTTTGGAATTTCAAGTCAACCTGCATTTGATCTTTCCACCACAATTTCCTAAGCTCTTTGAGCCAGAAACTTTGTCCTGTGCAATGGTTGTTATATAAATATACAGAGAGAAAATTGAGTGAATCACTCTTTCATAGGCTGTTATGATATCAAAATATTATAGCTTCATAAAAACACATTTATATAATTATTTTATGGGACTTCAAGTCTCCAACTAGTGCCATTTGATTAAGCTCAATGGTTTCTGGGTCCTCAAGACCTACTTAACTTACTTAAGATTGAGGTCTTTCAGTCAGGCAGTATCTCAAGAATCCTCAATTTAAAAGTTATATAACTTTTTTAAAAGAAGGTTGGTATCAAAATAGAACATAAAACTCATCTGTATTTTTCCAAATACGAAAGAGACTGTTTTAAAGTGTCACTTCAAGATTTATTCAATAAATGCTCTAAGAAACCTATTCATTTTTGATAACTGAGTGTGTTTTCTATGTTTAAATATTGCTGTGTACATACTAGATTTTAACATGATTAATCTTCAGGAAAATTTAGTATCTTAGAATAGTTTTTGGTAATCTGCCTATCGAAACTTGACAATAATATGTGTCATGCAAATGGTTTCATAATATGACTTTTTCTTTCTCTAAATTTTGTATTTGTTCTTTTTAGTTATACATGACATATTTTGACATACCATACATACATGGAGTATAGCTCCTCATTTTTGTGGTTATACATGATATGGCATTACTGCTCATATATTCATATATGAACATAGAAAAATCATGTCCAATTCATTCTACTGTACTTCCCATTCCCAGACCCCTTCCCTTCCCCCAACGCCCTCCATTCAATTCAGTGAACCTCACCTCCTCCCTCCCCCACTCCCTTGCCTATTGTGAGTCAGCATTCATGTATCAGAGAGAATATTCAGCCTTTGGTTTTGGGGATTGGCTTATTTCACTTAACATGATAGTCTCCAGTTCCATCCACTTACTGGCAAATTCCATAATTTCATTCTTCTTTATGGCTGAATAATATTCCAGTGCATATATGTACCAGATTTTCTTTATCTATTCATCTGTGGAAGGGCACCTAGTTTGGTACTACAGTTCACCTATTGTGGATTGAGCTGCTGTAAACAATGATGTGACCCCATCATCATAGAATGTTGATTTTAAGTCCTTTGGGTATAAACCACAGAATGGAATAAGTGGGTCAAGTGGTGGTCCCATTCCAAGTTTTCTAAGGAATTTCCATACTGCTTTCCATAGTGATTGCACCAATTTTCAGTCCCACCAGCAATGTATGAGTGTACATTTTCCCCACATCCTTGTCAACTTTTACTGTTACTTGTATTCTTGATAATTACCATTCTGACTGGAGTAAGATAAAATCTCAGTGTAGGTTTTATTTATTTATTTATTTTTATTTTTATTTTTTTGTTTTTTTGGTGCAGGGACTTGAAACCAAGGGTTGCTTAACCATGAGCCACATCCCCATCCTCAGCCCTTTTATATATTTTATTTAGAGACAGGATCTTCCTGAGTTGCTTAATGCCTCACTAAGTTGCTGAGGCTGGTGTTGAACTCATGAGCCTCCTGCCTCAGCCTCCCAAGTCATTGGGATTGCAGTTGTGTGCCACCGTGCCTGACTCAGTTTAGTTTGTATTTGCATTTCTCTAATTGCTAGTGATGTTGAATGGTTTTAAATATATTTGTTGACTGATTGTATTTCTTCTGTGAAGTGTCTGTTCAGTTCCTTTGCCCATTTATTGATTGGGCTATTTGGAATTTTTGTTTGTTTGTTTTTTTTGGTGTTAAGGTTTTTAAGTTCTTTATATATCCTGGAGATTAATGCTTTATCTGAGGTGCAGGTGGCAAAGATTTTCTCCCATTCTGTAGGCTCTCTCTTCACATTATTGTTTCCTTTGCTATGAAGAAACTTTTTAGTTTGATAATAACTCATTTATTAATTCTTGATATTACTTCTTGTTGTGCTTTAGAAGTTGTCTTGAGGAATTTTGTTCTTAAGCCAAGATGATGGAGATTTGGGCCTACTTTTCCTTCTAGTAGGTCTCTGGCCTAATGCCTAGGTCCTTGATCCACTTAGAGTTGAGTTTTGTGTAGCATGAGAAAGAGGGGTCTAATTTTCTTTTGTTATATATGGATTTCCAGTTTTCCCAGGACCATTTATTGAAGAGGCTATCTTTTCTCCAATGTATGTTTATGGTGTCTTTGTCCAGTATGAGATAACTTCTTATGTGGGTTTGTTTCTGTGTCTTCTATTCTGTACCATTGGTCTACATGTCTGTTTTGATGCCAATACTATGCTATTTTTGTTACTATAGCTCTGTAGTATAATTTAAAGTCTGGTATTGTGATGTTTCCTGTTTCACTTTTCTTGACAAGGATTTCTTTGACTATTCTGGGCTTCATATTTTTCCAAATGAATTTTATGACTTCTTTTTCTATTCTTTGAAGAATGTCATTGGAATCTTAATGGAAGTTGCATTAGATATGTATAGCACTTTTGGTAGTATGACCATTTTGACAATATTAATTGTGCCTAGCCAAAAAACATGGGAGAACTTTCCATTTTCTAAGGTCTTCTTCAATTTTTTTCTTTAGTGTTCTATAGTTTTTATTGTAGAGGTCTTTCACCTCTTTTATTAAGTTGATTCCCAAATATTTTATTCTTTTTGAGGCCATTATGAATTGGATGGTTTTCTAATTTCTCTATTAGTGTATTCATCACTGATATACAGGAATGCAATTCATTTGTGGATGTTAATTTTATATCCTGCTATTTTGCTGAATTCATTTTGAGTTCTAAAGTTTTTTGGGTCTTCTAAATATAGAGTCATATTGTCGGCAAATAGGGATAATTTGAGTTCTTCTTTTCCTATTCGTATCCCTTTGATTTGTATCTTTTGTCAAATTGTTCTGACTAGCCTTTCCAGGACTATTTTTAACAGGAGTGGTGAAAGAGCACATCCCTGTTTTGTTCCAGATTTTAGAGAGAATGCTTTCATTTTTTTTCTCCATTTAGAAAGATGATGGCATTGGGTTTAGCATATCCAGCTTTTCCAATGTTGAAATTTGTTTCTCCTATCCCTAG
Organism: Sciurus carolinensis; assembly: GCF_902686445.1. Classification (NCBI taxonomy): domain Eukaryota; kingdom Metazoa; phylum Chordata; class Mammalia; order Rodentia; family Sciuridae; genus Sciurus; species Sciurus carolinensis. Next base: position 40,720,199 of record NC_062216.1, on the reverse strand, counting down.
TTTGTCTAGTGTCTTGAGCATGAAGGGATGCTGTATTTTGTCAAGTGCTTTTTCTGCATCTATTGAGATAATCATGTGATTCTTGTCTTTCAGCCTATTGATGTGATGAATCACATTTATTTATTTCCATATGTTGAATCAACTTTGCATCCCTGGTATGAACCCTACTTGATCATAGTGCACTATTTTCTAATATGTTTTTGTATGCAATTTGAAGTATTGTGTTAAGAAGCTTTGCATGTATGTTCATCCAGGATATTGGTCTGAAATTTTCTTTTCTTGATGTGTCTTTGTTGGGTTTAGGTATCAGTGTGATACTAGCTTCATAGAATGAGTTTAGGAGAGTACACTTCTCTCTCACTTCACGGAATAATTAGAGGAATATTGGTGTTAGTTCTTCTTTGAAAGTCTTGCAGAACTTGGCTGAGAAAAATCTGTCTGGCTCTGGGTTTTTTTTTTTTTTTTTTTTTTTTTTTGGTGGACTTTTGATGTTCTCTTCAATTTTATTGCTTGAAATTGATATGTTCACATTTTCTACGTTCTTCTGACCCAATCTGTGTAGGTTATATGTTTCTAGAAATTTGTTGATGGCTTCAAGACTTTCTATCTTATTAGAGTATAAATTTTTAAAATAGTTTCAGATTATCCTCTATATTTCAGTAGTGTCTGTGGTGACATGTCCTTTTCATCATGAATTTAATGACTTGAATTTTCTCTCTATTTCTCTTCATTGCTTGGCTAAGAGTTTATCAGTTATATTTATCTTCTCAAAAAAGTAACTCTTCATTTTGTCAGTTTTTTGAATTATTTCTTTTGTTTCAATTTCATTGATTTCAGGTCTGATTTTAATTATTTCCTGTCTTCTACTGATTTTGGTGTTAATTTGTTTTTCTTTTTCTAGGGCTTTGAGATGTAATTTTAAGTTATTTATTTGGTGACTTTCTATTCTTTCAAGGAGTGAGATTAATACAATAAACTTTTCTCTTTGCACTGCCTTCTTGATGTTCCAGAGATTTTGATATATTGTATCACTATTCTCATTTACCGCTAAGTATTTTTTTTTAATTTCATTCCTTATTTCTTTTGCTATCCTTTGGTCATTAAACAGTATATTATTTAGTCCCCAGGTGTTAGAATAGCTTCTATTTTTAATTTTATCATTTATTCTTAATTTCATTTCATTGTGATCTGATAGGCTACAAGGTATTATCTTTATTTTTTTGTATTTGCTAAGAGTTACTTTGTGACCTAAGATATGCTCTATTTTAGAGAAGAATCCATGTGCTGCTGAGAAGAAAGTGCATTCAGTCTTTAATGGGTGAACTATTCTATATATATCTGTTAAGTCTAATTTGTTAATTGTAATTTTTAGTTTTATAGCTTCCTTATTTAGTTTTTGTTCAGAGGATCTATCCAGTGTTGAAAGAAACGTCTTAAAGTCACCAGTGATAGCACTCAGAAACCACTGCAGATGGGGGAACTCACCTGAGAAATTTTATTAGCAGACAAACAGAGTGTAGGCTCTTAAAGGCAAAAGAAAAAGAGCAAGAGAGTGAGAAAGTGAGTGAGAACGAGAGTGAAAGTGACAGAGAGAAAAGAGACAGCAAATACCGGGAGAATTACCCTTAAATAGTGAAAAATCTGTGGGTTAATTGGATCAATGACTGACAAGAAAGTTAACAATCTAGATTACAAAATGTGAGTGGGGAGGGGACAGAATCATGGGAGAAATAACTGCAGCCTTGTTCTTTACATTTCCCCATTTTTGTTTTTATAAGAAAATCCCTTTGAGGCATATGGGTTAAGATCCATTGTCGATAACTGCTTCTTGCTGGACGTGGATGAAGAACTGATTCAGGGGAAGGAGATGTCATTGCAGTAGGCAGAGATTGAGGACTGGATAGTTCCCATAGGGAGTGCACTATTAGTCAGGCTCTGCTTCATCATTTATAAGGTCCTGATAGTCCTGTAATACAAACTGGACAGATCTATTAAGATAAAATCTGATAGTTAGGAAAATAGCAGACAGGATGAATGGCAAGAAAGGTAAGAATGTAACTGGCAGTCCAGTTCTCATGACTGGGTGTAATTGTCTGGTGCCTTAGTGTTCTAGTCCTCAGTCTCTGGAATGGGTAGAAGGGTAGAGGACTTGATGGCCTTCAGTCTCAGGCAGAGAGGTCCCACTGGGATGGCCAAGTATTGGTTGAAAGAAGCTTGAGAGTTAGGAGCTGGAAAGGAGTCTGTGGGTTGAGAGTAGAGTTTAACTGAAGAAATATGTAGCCATCCTGGTAAACCTTGCACCTTGACAGTTGTAGCAGAGCCAGAATCACCACATGGGTTTCCTGCCATTTGGGAGATAGAGGAACTGTGGCCTTCTGAGGAGGAGAGATAATTTGATCTCCTATTTGAAGAGGTTGAGCCAGGGGGCCAGACAAGGGTCTAGGCAGGAAGGAGTCAGCATAACCCCATAGGAATGCCCGAATGTGGTTTAGGAGAGGAATAAATATATGAGAAGGAAGAAGGGAAGGAAGGGGCATTATACCAGGGGGAAGGATAGGACAACCATACATCAGCTCAAAAGGGGAAATATTAGTAGGTTTCTTTGGGAGTAAGTGAAGATGCAGAAGAGCAAGAGACAGGAGTTTAAACCAATCAAGATGAAGTTTAAAGAAAGTTTGCCTAAAACATTTTTAAGAGTTTGGTTTGTTCATTTTACTTTACCAGATGACCTTGGGTGAAAGGGAATATGGAAATGCCAAGGGATTCCAAGAGCCTTGGCAAGTTTTGGGAAACTTGGGATATGAATTCAGGCCCATTATCTGACTGAAAAGAGATAGGTGCTCCAAAGTGAGGAATGATTTCACGAAGGATGAAGGTAGAGACAGTTAGTGCCCCTTTGTTGGAGGTGGAGATGGCTTCAACCCATCCAGAGAAGGTATCTACCATAACCAAAAAGTATTTAGATTTTCTTACTGTGTGCAGATAAGTGAAATCAAGTTGCCAGTCTACACCTGGAATGGCACCATGGACCTGGTGAGTCGGGAAAGTGGGGGTCTGATGACTATAGGACTGGTTTGTAAACAAACTTCACAGGTAGAGGAGAGTTCCTTCAGAAATGAAACATCAGAGGAGGACAGATGCAAATGAGTCTTAGCAAATTGTGAGAGTGAAGAAAGGTTGGGGTGAAAGAGAAGATGGTGGCAGGAAAGTATCTCCCTGTTGGGTGGCAGTGGAAGTAAAGGATCATGAAGAGTCATAAAAGGGTTGGTGTGAATGATAAGGCCACTCTTCTAGCCTCCTTATTTGCCTTGTTGTTGCCTGAAGAGATGAATGACTGGTCTGTCTGATAAGCTCGGCAATGTACAAGGCCTGTGGTGGCTGGGAGGTGAAGAGCCTCAAGGAGATTTAGGATGTAGCTAGAATTGGTGATGGAGTTCCCTTTTGTGGTAAGAAGGCCCCTCTCTTTCCAATTAGCAGCATGAGAAAGGATAATGTGAAAAGTGCATTTAGAGTCAGTGTAGATTGTGAGGGAATCTCCCTTTGTGAGGGTGAATGCACGAGTAAGGACCATTAGTTCCACCTGTTGATTGGTGGTGTTGTCTGGTAGTGGTCTTGACTCTACAACCTTTTCCAGGAAGACAAGGGCATATCCAGCCCATCAAATCCCTTAATGGAGATAAGAGCTCCCATAAGTGAACCATATGAAAGTAGGGTTGTGTAAAGCCCACTCCTGAACATTGGAGGGGCATGGAAGTAATTCTTCCAGAATCTCAAGGCAGCTATGGGTTGCTAAATCATGTATATTGGGTTTAGATGATGTCTGGATTTAAAGAAGGGTGTGTCTTAAAGGAAATGGAAGAATCCTTAATAAGAGCAGTTTGCAAAGTTAACACCAGACAGGGTGGTAGAGTTTGCAGACCCCTATAAATAAGAAACTCAGACAGATGATGAGGTGAGAGAACTTCAGTGGGAGCCCCAAAGGAAAAAAAAAATTTTTGCTTCCTGTGTTAACACAAATCCTGCAGCCCATACCCTAAGACATGGTGCCCAACCTCTCGCAATGGGGTCTTGCCTTTTTGATAGTCATGCCACTGGGCCAAATATAGGATTGAACATGTATTCTAAGATCCCCAAAGTGAATCCACTTTTCTCAGAGACAAACAGAATAATCTGGTGATATCAGGGAGGTGTAGGGCTGGGGCTTGAAGAAGGGCTTTCCTTAGGGTCTGGAAAGGGACTTCCACTGGGTTGAGAAGATGTTCAGTGGGAGTGCCCTTTGAAGCTGCATACAAGAGAGCTGCCAAGATGGAAAAAATTGGGATCCAGGATTGTAAATATCATTCTAGCCCTAAAAAGGAAAGAAGTTCTTCCTTGGAGATGGAGTGGGCATGTTCTACAATAATGCTTTTCTCTCTACAGTGATGGCCTTAAATCTAGGTGAGAGGCTGACCCCTAAGTAAATAACCTGAGGTTGGGAAAGCAGTACCTTTGCTTAGGAGACCCTATACCCTCTATCAGAAAATTTAGAAGCTTAATAGTGTCTACTTGAGAGTCCTCAAGAGAGGGACTATATAAAAGAAGATAATCAACATACTGTAAGAGAGAGGAGGAAACAGAAGTAAGAGAAGCAAGATCATGAGACAGTGTTTGGCCAAAGAGGTGAGGGCTATCCCAAAATCCCTGTGGGAGAATTGACCAGGTCAGCTGAGGAGAAATTTGAGTGAGAGAGTCAGATCAGGTGAAGGCAAAGAGATCCTGCAAGTCAGGATGAAGAGGGACAGTGAAAAAGGCATCCTTCAAATCCAACACAGAGAAGTATGTAGTGGAGGAAGGGATACAGGAAAGCAAGGTGTAGGGATTGGGCACAATGAGGAAGATGGGGACCACTGCCGAGCTGATGTTGCAGAGATCTTGCACCAAACAGTAAGATCCATTAGGTTTCTTAACAGCCAGGATGGGAGTGTTATAAGGTGAGTTGGTGGGATGCAGGAAGTCTTTCTGCCTTAAATACTGGATGACTGATTGAAGCCCTAAAAGACTCCTTTGGGGAAGGGGATATTGGACCTAGACTGGGTAGGATGTCGGATCCTTCAAGCGAATGAGTACAGGTGAGCATGTATTTAGAGGGTGTGTGGGTGTGTGGGTGTCCCAAACCTTGGGGTCAACAAGGGAGGGAGGAAGAGGATATGAAGACTCAGGTTGAGTTGTACATTCCTTCAAGGTCATGAGAAGAGGTATAGCCAAGGAGTCTTGGTGGCGGCCCATAGTGGGTGAGAGGGAAATAGAGGTACCCAATTTGGTTAGTGTCCCTTCCCAGGAGGGAAATGGGACACATAGTAATTATCAAAAAAGAATGAATGAAGCAAATTTGTCCCATATGGCAGCTTATTGAAGGGGTTTGCAGGAGTGATATGGTTTATTCTCTATCCCAATAATAGAGGATCTGGTAGGGGTAGTGGGTTCCCAAAACTCCCACAGCACTAAAAAGTGACTGTAGTGTCTATAAGGAAAGGGAACTGCCTGCCTGCCACCATAAGTGTCACCTGGGGCTACCAAATGGTTATGGTCATCAGGTGTAAAAGTCCTGGGCCCCATCAGTTATTCATTGCCAATCCTAGTAAGTCACTGGAGGAAGAGGGCAAGGGTGACCTGGCTCGTCTCTGAGCACAAGGACAATCCACTGCCCAATGTTCTGGTTAATGGCATTTTGGACAAGGACTGAGGGGCTGTTGGGGGTTGGGGCAGACTCATGCCCAGTGGCCCTCTTTTCTTCACTTGAGGCATGGACCTGGAGGTCTAGGAGCTAGGATTCCCCTCATAGTGGTTAACTGGGCAGTTCTAGCTGGCTGAAAGGCTTTGGCTAGCACTAGGTATTTTAATTTGTTTTTTCTTCTCCTTCGTTATACATTTTGAATGCCATCACTAGAACCTCTGGCTGTGGGATGAGGGGCTCCCTATCCAACCATCTCAATTTAGCCTTTATGTCTGGCTAAACTTTGAGAAAAAAAAAAAGTCATGAGTAACTGTCTTCCAACTGGAGTTTTAGGGTCCTAGTTAGTATATTTGAACATGATCTCTGTGAGGTGACTCAGAAAGGCAGATGGGTTTTCAGTCTTGTCCTATATTACTTCCTGAAGTTTATCACAGTTAATAAGTTTAATGGCAACCTTACAGAGACCTGCAAGGATGCAAGTTTGGAACTTGTCCCACTGCAGATGCCCTATCCCTGTGTTATAGTCCCACTGGGGATCCATATCTGGTACTACTTCAGCCCCAGTGGGATGGATCAGGGTCGATTGGTGAACTTCACCCACATAATTGCGCACCTGTTCCCAGACTCTCCTTTGCTCTTCAGGGGTCAAGGTTTTGGACATGATCATATCCTTAATGAAGTTTGTGGAGTTGGAAGTGAAGGAACCTAGTTGCTTCTCTCTCTGGGAAAGATTGGACAGTGAAAAAAGAACATGAACTCTGATCACTCCCTCCACATAAGTCACCTTCTCTAGGGGGGCTAGAAGTATAAATCCCTCAAAACATTAGTATCCAAAGTGCCATTAACTGGCCACCTAGATTGATTATCCAAAGGACACTCTGGTCAAATGTCATTACACAAGCAAATAAGTCTTGATGACTCTAGGTCGGGGATCAGGTGAATGGATTTAAGATTTTCTAGCAAACATCCCAAGGGTGAGTCTGCCAGAATGGAAGACCTAGATCCCATAGTGGAGACTGAGAAACAGTCAATTCAGTGTCCAAGTCATCCCAAGGTCACAAATTTATTGACTGGAGATGAGAAGGCAACACAAGGAGTCATCACTCCTGTCAGTGTGTGCCAGGCAAAAGCTGAGAGAGTTGTGGGCCTGATGTCAGGATTTTCAAGAGAGAAAGTGAAGAGAGGTCTCAACCCTGAGAGAGAATCTCCACCATAACGACCGGGAACCCACCTGAAAGGTAAGTTCAACTAAGGGGTCCAGCTGTAACTGTAAAAGTTGTGGCTGGAGGAACCCCCACTCCTCAACCACCTTGAGGGTGCCAGATGATCAACAGTCACAACTCAGGTCAGCAGAGGAGTGTTTAAGTCAACCTAGGGGAAAACTCACCAATCTGAAGGCTGGTGGTGGAGGTGCAACCAAGCATCTGGGCAAATGGAAAGTGAGACCAGCATTCAGGGGTCTGGGGAGTCAGATGGGATTCCACTCACCTAAGTGGTGGTAGAAGAGCCCATCCAAGTCATGGCACCAATGAAAGCACCCAGAAACCACTCCGGATGGGGGAACTCACACAAGAAACTTTATTAGCAGACAAACAGAGTGTAGGCTCTTCAGGGCAAAAGACAGAGAAAGAGCAAGAGAGTGAGATAGTGAGTGAGAGTGAAAGTGGCAGAGAGAAAAGAGAGAGCAAATAACAGGAGAATTACCTTTAAATAGTGAAAACCTGCAGGCTAATTGGACCAATGACTGACAAGAAAGTTAACAATCTAAATTACAAAATAGTGTGTGGGAAGGGGGAGAAATCAGGGGAGAAATAGCTGCAGCCTTGTTCCTTACACCCAGTATTATGTGCTGTCTATTTGATTCTTGAAATTGAGAAGAGTTTGTTTGATGTACACAGATGCTTCATTGTTTGGGGCATAAATATTTATGACTGTCATGTCTTGTTGATGTATATAATTCCTTTAAACTGTATGAAATGGCCTTCTTTGTCCCTTCTGATAAATTTTGGCTTGAAATCCACATTATCTAATCTGAGAATAGAAACCCCTGCTTGTTTATGTGATCCATGTGACATATTTTTTTTCCTATCATTTTGCCTTCAGTATGTGACTCTCTTTGCCTGAGGTGAGTCTCTTGGAGACAGCATGATGTTGGGTCTTGTTTTTTAACCCAATCTGACAGTCTCTGTCTTTTAATTTGAATAATTTTCTACTTTGACTGACTATTCTTCTAGTGTAGTTCCTCCCTTTGCTAGTTTTCACTTTTATTTTTCATTTCTTCTTCATGAAATATCTGATTGAGTATGTTCTGTAGTGCAGACTCTCTGGTTGTGAATTCTTTTAAACTTTGCTCATCAAGAAGGATTTTATTTCATTGTCAATTCTGAAGCTTAATTTTGCTGGATATAGCATTCTTGGCTGGCACCATTTTCTTTCAGAAGTTGGTATATATTATTCCAATACCTCTTAGCTTTGAGGGTCTGGGTTGAGAAATCAACTGAGATCCAGATTGGTTTCCCTCTAAATGTTACCCACCATTTTTGTCTGGCAGCCTTTAAAAGTCTATCTTTATTCTGCATGTTAGGCTTTTTCATAATAATGTGTTGGGGGCTGTGCCATGCAGATGGCGCTAGGATGGCACCTGGCAGTCACCCAGAGGTTGTTGGCAGCGAGGAGGTTAATTGACATAAGCACACTCAGGTGATTTATCATCCATGCACACAATGCTTGTGCATGTGTTCTCGAGCACTCCTAATTGTACCTGCTTGGACATCTAGCTCCTGCCTAATCTTTGCAAAAGAAGTGTGGCCCTACCCTCTGCCTCCTGGAGGGAATATAAGCAGGCAGTAGGTAGAAGGCAGAGCAGCAGCTAGCAGAAAGAAGCAGAGAGAAGCCACTAGCAGAAAGGAAGAAGAAAAGGCAGCAAGCAGATAGAAGCAACTCGCACAGAGAAGTAGCAGGCAGCAGCGGAAGGCAGATCACACAGCGGAGAATTGAGAACACACCTCTAGACGCACCCTTACTTCACAGCATGCAGGACGCACCTTTAAGAAGAAGCAGCAGAATTAAGAAGATATAGATCTCTGAAAATGTAGTCTCTCTCTCTTAAGCAAAGTCTCTCTCTCTCTCTCTCCTCTCAAAGCAAGTAAGCCTCATTTCCTCTATCCTCTCTAAACAAGCAAGTAAGGAAGCAACTCAGAAATAGAAGTAGCTCAGTTTCCAGTCCAACACTGATAAATACCCACACAATTATTGCTGCGGGCAGTAATAAATATCCGCGGATGGCAACAATAATGTGCCTTGTTCATCTGTTCTAATTTTGTATATTTGGGGTTCTGTAAGCCTCCTGCATTTAATTGTCCTTTTCATTCATCAAATTTTGGAAATTTTCTGATATTATTTTATTAAAAAATTGGGCATTGCTTTTATTTGCATCTCCAAGATTTCATCTATCCCAATAAATCTTAAATTTGGTCTTTTCTTTTCTTTTTTCTTATTTTTTCTTTATTGTAAACAAATGGGATACATGTTGTTTCTCTGTTTGTACATGGAGTAAAGGCATACCATTTGTGTAATCATAAATTTACATACGGTAATGTTGTTTGATTCATTCTGTTATTTTTTACCTTCCCCCCACTGCTCCCACCCCTCTTTTCCCTCTATACAGTCTTTCCTTCCTCCATCCTTGCCACCCCCTTAACACTAATCCTAACCTAACCCTAACCCTAACGTTAACCCCTCCCATCCCCCATTATGTGTCCTCATCCGCTTATCAGCGAGATCATTCGTCCTTTGGTTTTTTTGAGATTGGCTTATCTCACTTAGCATGATATTCTCCAATTTCATCCATTTGCCTACAAATGCCATAATTTTATCATTCTTTATGGTGGAGTAATATCCCATTGTATATATATGCCACAGTTTCTTTATCCATTCATCTATTGAAGGACATCTAGGTTGGTTCCACAATCTGGCTATGGGGAATTGAGCAGCAATGAACATCGATGTGGCTGTATCTCTGTAGTATGCTGATTTTAAGTCCTTTGGGTATAGGCCAAGGAGTGGGATTGCTGGGTCAAATGGTGGTTCCATTCCAAGTTTTCTAAGGAATCTCCATACTGCTTTCCAGAGTGGCTGCACTAATTTGCAACCCCACCAGCAATATATGAGTGTACCTTTTTCCCCAAATCCTCGCCAACACCTATTGTTGCTTGTATTCTTGATAATCACCATTCTAATTGGGGTGAGATGGAATCTTAGGGTGGTTTTGATTTGCATTTCTCTTATTACTAAAGATGGTGAACATTTTTTCATATATCTGTTGATTGCTTGTACATCTTCTGTGAAGTGTCTGTTCATTTCCTTAGCCCATTTGTTGATTGGATTATTTGTATTCTTGGTGTAGAGTTTTTTGAGTTCTTTATATCTTTTGGAAATTCGTGTTCTATCTGAAGTATGAGTGGCAAAGATTTTCTCCCACTCTGTAGGCTCTTTCTTTGCATTGCTGATAGTTTCCTTTGCTGAGAGAAAGCTTTTTAGTTTGAATCTATCCCAGTTATTGATTCTTGCTTTTATTTCTTGTGCTATAGGCATCCTGTTAAGGAAGTCTGATCCTAAGCCGACATGTTGAAGATTTGGACCTACTTTTTCTTCTATTAAAATGCAGGGTCTGATTCCGAGGTCCTTGATCCATTTTGAGTAAATTTGGTCTTTTCAGGTTATTCGATATTTCTCAAAGTTCTGTTTATGGTCAACTTTGTTTTCAAGAGTATATATTTTGTCTTCATTGCCCCAAACTGCCTTCCAAGTAATCTAGTCTGTTGATGATGCTTTCCATTGAATTTTTAATTTGATTTCTGCTTGATTTTTTTTTTTTCAGAGTCTCCATCACTTTATTGAAGTGGTCTTTCACTTTCTATATTTTCTCTCTGATTTCACTCCTTATGTCATCCTTTATCTCACAGATCAGTTTATGTACATTATAGCTTCCTCTGGCATTTCTTCCATTGTGGTGTCAATGGATTCGGTTATTGGTGTGTTTTGGTTCATTCAGGGTGATTTGTTCCCTTGCTTTTTCATGTTGTTTGTGTGTCTACCCATATAACAGTATGGATCTGAGGTAGTGGATTTATAATGTCTCTGAAGGTTCTCGGTGTCTTGCTTGCTGAGAAGTCACCTGTCTGCTTTCTTGGTTTCACAACATGGAGCTGCCGGATCCTCTCCATTTAACCATCTTAAAAGTCATCTATAATACACTTTTTAAGTTCCAAATAATACTAAGTGAACAAAACAGAAGACACTTAATAATTAGTCACATTTGGTCCATTTCTAAGAAATACTTGTAAATAAATTTCAGATCTGAATTCTTACAGCTTATTTACTGTTTTGGTTTGGATATGAAGTATTCCCCAATGTTCTGATATCTTGGAGCCCAATATAGCAATGCTCAGGGGTGGGACTTTTGGGAAGTGATTAGGTCATGAGGGTTCTGAGCTCTTCAGTGGATTAATCCATTAATAACTGAGTAGACTACTGAGAGGTGGTGGAAACTATAGGAATGGGGCATGTTTGGAGGAGGTAGGTTACTGGTAGTTCACTGGGAGATATTTATTGTCCCTCATCAATTTCATTCACTCTCCTTTCCTGGTTGCCATGAATAGAACAGTTTTCCTCTGTCACACCTTTCTGCTATGATGTGTCTGTCTTGGAGTCAGTTGATTTAATAAACTTAATGAACTTAAGCCTCTGAAATCATGAGCCAAAATAAAGCCTTACTCATTTATGTATTTTGTGTCAGGTATTTTGGTCACAGTGACAAAAAGCTAACATAGTCACCAAAATAATAACAGTTTGTCAAATCTCTATCTTCATAATATTCACTCTTTGAAAGAATTACTGGTTGCTAACAATAGTCAGAGAGCTAGTAGGAAGGCTATTAAAATGCAAAGTATGCTAAATGTACTCAGAATATAAAACAAACACAAATAGTCACAGTCCATTTACATCCATTTGCACAATGTATTTATTTTATTTTACAAATAACTAAATAGATTAGTGGAAATAATATCAAACCTCTTATGACTTGAAGAAATAGAAGAGGAAAATATCTCCCAGAGAGTTTTAATGTCTAATATTTTGTGCTACCAAAAGATGTATAATTTTATTTCATGTCTTATTTGTCATTTATGTGGAATTTTTCTTTGAAAAAAACTGATTGCGTATTTGAATCTTTAAAGATATTTGATTTATGTATAAAATAATAGTTATAAAAATACTTCCCATTTTAGATACACTTGAGATCAGGGAAGTTCTTCCCAGGAAGAGGTTCTCACTGACATGTCTACTCAAAAGGAGTGAAGAACAATTCATCAGAACATCAGAAGAACATTCCTGATCTCTGCAAGAAAGGTGTGAAAAAACTTACAGCATGTCTATACCACATAAACTCAAGTAACAACGTGGAGACTAAACTAGCAGGGTTAAAAACAGAAGATTGGAGATAGCTTCAGAGGCCACATTTTTGAAGATTTGGGTCATAAGTAGATTTAGGCATAAGAATAATAGGAGGCCATTGGAGAAATTTAAACAAAGGAATGAATCATGTGACGTGTTAAAAGGCACTGCTTGCTTCTACAAAAGGGGTCAAGAGGGGGAGGGGTGAAAAATATTATAATTGGATATAAGTAAAATATGCTTGCTGAGAATTCACCTGTCTACTTTCTTGGTTTCACAGCATGGAGCTGCCAGGAAACTGACCCTTTCCATTCAACCATCTTGAAAGTCATCTGTAAAATACCAGGGGGATTTAAATGAGCAATATCTGTCTAAATAAATATGACAGATAAAGAGAGGGAGAGCAGAAATAGGCAGAAAGAGTCTTCTAACAGTTATGTAAATGTGGCATTTATGAAACCAGAGCCAGTATTGGACAGCCTCAGATAATAATATAATCCTGAGAAGGTATTGTCAAGGTCAATGGTAGGACCCTAGTGAAAACTGCTCTTTGGAGGAATCCTATGTCAGACAATAATGACTATGTTCTGGTCTTCCCTATACTCAGCCCTTGCTAGGAAGAGCAGCCTGGTAGATAGAAGAACATGGTGGCTGGAATTTGTCAGCTGCCTTCCAGCAGCAAGTTATCTTGATGGGAAATAAGACTGAGCTATCTCTGTGGACAAGAGAGTGGGACTCTTTGGACTTGGGGGACAGAGGTGGAGGTAGTAAGATTTGAATAGCATCCTAATGAATTTTGAGGATAAAACCAATAATATTTATAAAAGAATGGGATATAAGGTGTGAGAGACTTTTGACCTGAGATTCTGTGTGAATGGTTATGACAATTCCAGAAATGGAAATGATTTGGAAGGAATGGATTGCATGATCAAATAAAGGGGACACACAGAAAACTGTTTCAGACATGTTAAATATGAGTTAAGCCAGGCACAGTGACACATACCTGTAATCCCAGTGGCTCAGGAGGCTGAGACAGGAGGATCCCCAAGTTCAAAGACAGTCTTAGCAACTTAGTGAGACCCTAAGCAATGCAATGAGACCCTACCTTTAAATAAACTTTAAAAAGGGACAGGGGAGGTTGCTCAGTAGTTAGGTGGTCCTGGTTCAATCCCTGGTCTCAATCATATATATAAAATATGTATATATGGTTTGACTACTGAGTATACCATGTTCTGGAACAGTTGGAAGTCTGCTCACCTGTGTGATGGTGTTGAGGTGGTGAAGCCTTTAAAAGATGGAACCTGTTGGAATGTAATTTAGTCAGGGGGGTACTGCTTCAGCAGGGATTAATGGTGATCTAATGTAACTTAATGGTTAAGTTCCCATACAAGTGGGTTGTTATAAAAGCAAGGCCACTCCACATGCGTGGTTTCTTCTCTACATGGTCAATTCCTTGCAGTTTCCTGACCATATTGTGATGCAGCCAGGGTCCCCTCACTATAGTGACAATGCTATGTTCTTTGGACCCTCCCTACAGCACAACTGTAAGACCAATAAATCTCTTTATTTTACAAAATAACCAGTCCCAAATATTTTTATAACAACATATAACAAGACTAATACAGGATCCAAAGTAAGATGCTCTAATAGGCAGTTTGTATACTTTACTGGCCAAAAGATGGTCTGCAGATGTAAATTTAGGTTCCATATATGACCAGATGGCTTATAGAGTACAGACATCATCTAGGAGGTGAGCACAGCTGGAGAAGAGAAGAGGGTAGTTGATGAGTCCTGAGTGCTCTATAACATCCAGAAATTGGTAGAAGCAAAAGGATCTAGCAAGACAGAAGGAGCAATGATGGAAGAATAAGTAGTACATATAAAAAGTGAGAATCAGACTCTGAGAACAAGTCATGTAGATAAAATGGAGGTGACAGCTTTCAGAAATATCTACCTAGGATTGTCACAGCAAGAAAGGGATACGAATAGGAAAAGAGGAACTTAAGTTGTCACTATTTGCTGATGACATGATTCTATATTTAGAGGGTCCAAAAAACTCTCCAGAAAACTTCTAGACCTCATCAATGAATTCAGCAAAATAGTAGGCTATAAAATCAACACGCATAAATCTAAAGTATTTTTATACACAAGTGATGAAATAGCTGAAAGGGAAATGAGGAAAACAACTCCATTTGCAATAGCCTCAAAAAAAAAAAATACTTGGGAATCAATCTAACTGAAGAGGTAAAAGATCTCTACAATGAAAACTTCAAAACATTGAAGAAAGAAATTGAGGAAGATCTTAGAAGATGGAAAGATCTCCCATGTTCTTGGATAGGCAGAATTAATATTGTCAAAATGGCAATACTACCAAAAGTGCTATACAGATTCAATGCAATTCCAATTAAAATCTCAATGATGTACCTTACAGAAATAGAGTGAGCAATCATGAAATTCATCTGGAAGAATAAGAAACCCAGAATGGCTAAAGCAATTCTTAGCAGGAAGAATGAAATAGGGGGTATGGCAATACCAGAACCTCAACTATACCACAAAGCAATAGTAACAAAAACAGCATGGTATTGGTACCAAAATAGACAGCTAGATCAATGGTACAGAATAGAGGACATGGACACAAACCCAAATAAATACAATTTTCTCATACTAGACAAAGGGGTCAAAAATATGTAATGGAGAAAAGATAGCCTCTTCAACAAATGGTGCTGGGAAAACTGGAAATCCATATGCAACAGAATGAAACTAAATCCCTCTCTCTCACCCTACACAAAAATCAACTCAAAATGGATCAAGGACCTTCAAATCAGACCAGAGATCCTGCGTCTTATAGAAGAAAAAGTAGGTCCAAATCTTCAACTTGTTGGCTTAGGATCAGACTTCCTTAACAGGACTCCCCATAGCACAAGAAATAAAAGCAAGAATCAATAACTGGGATAGATTGGAACTAAAAAGCTTTCTCTCAGCAAAAGGAAACTATCAGTAATGTGAAGAGAGAGCCTACAGAGTGGGAGAAAATCTTTGCCACTCATACTACAGATAGAGCACTAATTTACAGAATATATAAAGAACTCAAAAAACTCTACACCAAGAATACAAATAACCCAATTAACAAATGGGCTAAGGATATGAACAGACACTTCACAGAAGAAGATCTACAAGCAATCAACAGATATATGAAAAAATGTTCACCATCTTTAGTAATAAGAGAAATGCAAATCAAAACTACACTAAGATTCCATCTCACCCCAATTAGAATGGTGATTATCAAGAATACAAGCAACAATAGGTGTTGGAGAGGATGTGGGGGAAAAGGTACCCTCATACATTGCTGGTGGGTTTGCAAATTAGTGCAGCCACTCTGGAAAGCAGTGTGGAGATTCCTTAGAAAACTTGGAATGGAACCACCATTTGACCCAGCAATCCCACTCCTGGTCCTATACCCAAAGGATTTAAAATCAGCACACTACAGAGATGCAACCACATCAATGTTCATAGCTGCTCAATTCACAATAGCCAGACTGTGGAACCAACCTAGATGTCCTTCAATTGATGAATGGATAAAGAGACTGTGGCATATATATACAACGGAATATTATTCAGCTATAAAGAATTATAAAATTATGGCATTTGTAGGCAAATGGATGAAATTGGAGAATATCATGCTAAGTGAGATAAGCCAATCTCAAAAAACCAAAGGACCAATGATCTCGCTGATAAGCGAATGATGACACATAATGGGGAGTGGGAGGGAGGCAAGAATGGAGGAAGGAGGGACTATATAGAGGGAAAAGAGGGGTGGGAGGAGTGCGGAGAAAAAAAAATAGATTGGTCTTGACGGGTAACCTGGATTTTAGTAAAGATAAAATTCTTTATTTTCCTGGGAAACTTGAATGTCGGTGAAACAATTTATAGAAATTAGATTGTCACACTTATGTGACCGTCCCATAAATTTGTGGCCTCAGATTTAATATATCTCTCAACCTTATTCCTTCATTATGTCATTTACATGCTATATTCATAAAGATAGAAATGAATGATTAATTTAAAAGAAGTTGTGAATATAATATAGAAGAAGGTATAACAAACAAAAATTTTGAAAATGTAGTAGTAATATTTTATGTGAAAATTTGATATTATATATTTGAAGTTATGAAAATTTGTCTTTATACTGTGATAGTCTACTAAAAAATGATTCAAAAAAACAAAAGAAAACAAGATGAGATTGTTTTTTCCTAAAATATATGGTATTCATTTTCTTTTTTAAAGTTTAATATAAAAAATACATTAAAGTTGGATGAATGGTATAAAAACTTCAAAAAAAAATAGAAAGGACTTCAAGAATGATCAATTGTCTCAAATATTGATGAGAAGTTAAAAGGATGATTCCCTCAAATGAATCATTAGATTTAGCAGCCTGGAGGTCAGTGGTGTCATTGACAATAGTGACCTCTGTGAAATATTGGACAAAAGCCTTCCTGGAGAGAGTGCAAGATAGAACGAGAAGACAGCAGGTACAGGCTGTGAGTACAGCAAGAATTTTGAGGAAATTTGCTATAATAGGGAATAAGAAATAGGAGATTGTTCTGTCAAAGGAGAGGTTTTTCTTTCTTTATTTTCCCTCCACAGCTTTCTTGAGGTAAAATTGAAGTAAGATAAAATGCGCATATTTGAAGTATGAAATTTGATCAGTTTTGACATGTATGTAACCAATACAATCAATATAAAAAGCATTTCCATTACTTTTTTTTATTTGAAATCATGCAGACTGTGTTTCCTACATGATTGATTACATTAGAAATCAATCATCTTTAGATATATTGAACACCACCTCCACAAGTCAACTATTTCAAAATTAAATGGCATATTTATAAATATCTAAAAGGTCAAGGAAGAAAGCACAGGAAAAGTAAATAAAAAGTGCTTTGAACTAATTGATAATAAAAACTTAAAATATCAGGATCTTTGGGATGGAACAGTACCCAGATGAACATTTATAACTTAAAGTACTTGTATCAGAAAGAAGCTAGAATAACAATCAAATTATCTTCAAATTATGTAGTAGTAAGAAGAGAAAACTAAGAGTAAGAGCAGAAAGATATGAAACACAGAAGAAATGATACAGCTAAAATTTGATAAAAATCAAACAAATCCAATCAAGATAAAAGCAAGAACACAAAAATTACTGTCAATGGAAAGGGAACTATCAAAATAACCCTAAATATGATAAAAATATATTAAGGTAATATTACAATTATATGCCAACATATGTGATAGCTTATACAACATGGTCTATGTTAGAGAAGGATTCATGTGCTGCTGAAAAGAAAGTGTATTCAGTCATTGATGGATGAAATATTCTATATATATCTGTTAAGTCTAAATTATCCATTGTATTTTTTTACTTCTATAGCTTCTTTCTTAATTTTTTTTTTTTTGGAGGATCTATCTAGTGGTGACAGAAGCATGTTAAAGTTACCCAGTATTGTGGTCTATTTGATTCTTGCCATTGAGAAGGGTTTGTTTAATATACATAGATGCTCCATTGTTTGGGGCATAAATATTTATGATTATTATGTCTTATTGATGTATAATGCTCTTAAGCAGTATGAAATGGCCTTCTCTGTGAAATCCACTTTATCTGATATGAGGATAGAAATCCCTCCTTGTTTACGTGACCCATGTGAATGATATGTTTTTTCACATCCTTTGTGCAAATCTAACAACCTGATTCAGTTCATTCACTATTCCACTGTTGCCTTATAAATGATCAAGAGCTTTGTTAATCTTGAGGTGAAGTTTGAATATAGTAGAGATATAGGACTGTTGGCCAAGCATCAGTCACTGATATTGATTCAGATTAGGAAGAGGCAGAAAGGAAACCTGAAACAAATAACCAGATAGATGATCAAATAATCATAGTTGAATCAAGGAGAGGGTCAGAATTTTATAAATTACCTACTTTGCTTATGGCTTTGGCTGCTCTCTGGAAAGGGAAAATGGTGCATGTGGGTGGCAAGGGGCAGAGAGTTTGAAAAAAATCTGTTTAAAGTAAAACTGATCATTGGTGGTATTAACACATACAAAAAAATACACAACTGACAAGCTAGAAACTTTAGTACAATTGTATGAGAGTACAGCCTATGGAAACCTAATTAAGTGTTAAAAAAAAAAAAAAACAGAAACTAAATTTCTGTCTATGATAAAAACTGAGTGGTGGTTCTAATTCCAAACTGCAAATTGTGAAAAAAATATTTATCAAATATACTGAGATTTGGAACAGAAAATAGAAATTGGAAACAGTGATGAATTGCTCACATATAGCGTTTTAAATTTTCTGCAGCATAAATAATTAACTCAGAAAACTCGGTGAAACAAAGAGAAGAAAAGACAAGGTAAATAGCTAGCAGCATTGGAACTGCTTACCAGAGTTCAATTGCTTTGCCATAAACACTACTACTATAGTACACAGTCACACACAAACACTCATTTACACAAGCACACACACAATTAGTTTAGCCCTTCTCTTGTCTGAAGAGTGATGAACACTGAAAATTGAGGGAAGACATGCCTTTAGGAAAGTTGAGGAAAAAAATGTTCAGAGACAACATTTTTAATTTCAAAGTGCCAGCTTCTCCAGGTCACTGACCCCAGGTCAGGACAAATAGCAGGACTGAATTGCACCACCATTCCAAGAAGGATTATATAAAGACACTGTGAAACTTGGAGTTGATTCATTGGTTAGTTTCGATATTGTAATTAAGAGGTGCAAAAGATAATGCATTTTTAAATTTTCTTAAATTAATATATCTGGCTCCAAATTTGTATAGTGCAAAGTTAGTGAGAAGTTCTAGCTCCTTCCTGGGGCTCCAGGATTAGGTCCAGTGCCTAAGTTTTTGAGAATTCCCTCTCACCCTCTGATCTCACTTCACGCTAGTTAAATTGAGGAGTTTGTTGTCTTAAACTTGGTGATTTCTTAAAAGTTTCTTCGATTTCTGCCATTTCTTTAAATCTTTGAGAATTCAGAATTCCCAGACCTTGGGAGTAGCCTTGATACATCTCCATGGTACTGCTGATGATCATTTTGGAAAAGGTCCCCGGTGTATCCATAACCTAGCACCTCTTTCCTTTCTACTTAGCAGCCTCAGCCACATATCACCCCTTCCACAATTTCTCCATGATCTTTGTTCTCCCTCTTCCTCTGGGAAACTAAATTGAACCTGTTAAAAATTCTAGGTTAAAAAAAAATAGGGAACTACATTTGTGATCTTGGATAAGGCAATAATATCTTAAAGATGACAAAATAATGGATTATAAAAGTACACTAAATATACTTTATCAAAACTAAAAACTTCTTTCTTTGAGACATCATTAAGAAAATTTAAATGTAAATAACAGACTAGAAAAAATTTGAAAATCACATCTGATAAAACATTTGAACCTACAATATCTGAAGACTTCCAAAACCTCAGTAACAAGAAAATAAACAAAAACCCAACTGAAACCATTGAAAACAGCGAACAGATACTTCATTAAAAAGGACATTTGAATGGCAACCAAAAAAAAAAAAAATACTTGAAAAAAATTGCTAAACCTCACTGGTTCCTAGTGAAATGCAAATTAAAACCACAATGTACTACCACTACACACCTATGAGAACTACTATTTTTTTTCTTTCTGACCATACAAGTATTGGAGAAGAGATGGAGTAACTGATATTCACATGTCTCATAAAATTCTGATGGGAATGTGAAATGGCATTCCCACTTTGAAGAATATTTTGAAATCTTCTTAAAAGCTCAAGGTTGATCCTATATCATTATTCCATTCCTAAGTACAACCCAGCAGAGATTTAAAAACATGTCCACATGAAGACTTGTATAGGATATTCATAGCAAAGCAGCCTTACTTATAACATGGAAACAACCAAATATCCGCCAATGCTTTATTCATGCAATGAAAAACCCCTCCAAAATAAAGAGAAAGGACTATTGGTAATATGGTAAAACTTGGATAAATCACAAAATATTTATTCCAAATAAAACAAATAAAAAAGTCAGAAAATAAGACTGTAGTATGTATATTAAGGGGACAAATGGCAGGAAAGATCAAGTCCAAGAAACTACCAGAGTCAAGAGGAACTTTGATCTTTCTCTCACTCATCCCCACCTGGTACTGGAGATTAAACCCAGGCATGCTCTCTACACTAAGTTAAAACCCCAACTTTTTATTGTTTACTTTGAGATAGGATCTCTGTCCATTGCTGAGGCTGACTTCAAACTTGCAGTCTTCCTTGCTGAGTCTCCTGACCACTGTGACCATGCCAGACTACAAGAAGAAACACTTGAGGTGAGAGATATTCTCATTATCTTGATTTTAGTGATAGTTTTATGGACATATATATATATATATATACATATATATATATATATATGTATATATATATGTCAAAATTGGTCAAATTTGTGCAGTTAGTGTATATTTACTATCCATACCCTAAAATGTACTTGATAAAGCTATTTAAAATAAAACTAAATGCAGAAAACAATAGTTGACAAAAATTGTGAATGACTCACATTTAAGAAGTATAATCTATAAACATTTTCTTTTAACTGAATTGACTACAATTTAAATATATAATTTATTTAAAGTAATTATTTTCATTCTTCTCTTCTTGTATGTGACCCCAAATTCATAAAAATTCACATTTTTGCAATGTCATAAATCCTTCACATTTTGGGATGTTAAATAGCATTAAGCAACTGACCTAGCAAATAGCTTCATGTCAAAAATTCTGAATCAAGAATAATGTCAGAAATATGGCAGAATAGAACTGAGCATGGTGGTGCAATGCCTGTAATCCCAGGAACTCGGGAGGCTGATGTAGGAGAAACACAAGTTCAAAGCCAGTCCTAGCAATTTCCAGAGTCCCTAAGCAACTTAGCAAGAGCCTGCCTCAAAATAAAAAAGATAAAGGGGGACAGCGGGGGATGTGGCTCAGTAGTTAAGGACCCCCGGGTTTATTCCCTGATATGAAGAAGAAGAAGAAGGAGAAAGAGAAAAAGGAGGAGGAGGGGTAGAGAGAGAAAAGGAACAGGAAGAGAGAGAAAAGGGGGAAGGGGAGGGGGCAGGGGAGGGGGAGGAGGAGGAGAAGGAGAAAGAGAAGGAAAGGAGAATAGGACATTGGGCCAAAGTTCAACCAGCAGCTATGTATAGGTAAAAACACTTTAGTGCAAACCCAAAAAATTGGGCACAAGCCTGAGACACCCAAATAGACTACGGAATTGATTTAAAAATACATTTGAAAGGTAAAAATACATTTGAAAGGTAAGAGTCACTCTGACAGTACCACCTTTCCCCCCACCCCCAAAATTGGGACAGCACCATAACAGACACAGTCCCTCTAGGCCCATGGTTTCTTCAGTGGGAAAAGAGAACCTCAGTAGACATCCAGTGTTCCAAGCATTCCAAGACATCTCTCAGAAAGCCAACTCTGGTCTCACATTATGGGGAACAGCTTGAAAGTTAAAAGCATGACAAGACCACCTAGTCAGACAAGACAAAGGAAAGAAGCATTGCTCACAAGAGATAGCCATGGATCTTGGTGGTGATCTTGAGTTACTTCCAGTAAGGTGTGGCTGACCAAAGGTATTGGTGGCTTAGTCCACCCTCAAAGTGGGTCACTCTCAGAAGCACAGTAGAAAGCTAAATCTGGCTCAAGTCCCTGGATGGCCAGCCTCCATGCCCACCCAATGAACCGCACCTCAAGATGCTGCTGAAGAATATGCCTGCCCCAGAGTATTTTAGCAAAGCACAGGGCTACTTTTACCACCACCAGGACATTTAACAGTGGCTCAGCTCAACCTCAAAGCCCACCCCATGAGCCTACTCAGGTAGAGAGATGCTCCACACAATGCATTTAGGCTAAGTAGGAGGATTAGACCAGTCCCACCTGACAATTCAAATAGCAGTTCACCTCTGCCTCAAAGTCTATACCAAGGCTTCAGAAAGATTACAGTCAGGAAATTATGACACCTTCAAAACCAAGTAATGAAACTACAACAACAGACCCCAAAGAGAAATCTATGAGATGACTAAAAAGATCCGGAATAGTCCTCTTAAAGAAGTACAGTGAACTACAAGAATATATTGATTGAAATTTGAAAAAATACACATGAACAAACTTCAGATTTTGATAATGAAAGAGAACGGATGAAAATATAAGAACTGATTATATGTCATAAAAAAGACTTACCTAGGAAATATAGCAACTATAATTATTGCCATTTTAGTTTAAATTCTCCTGGTTTTAGATCAGATATAGGTATTATACAGGAATCAAAGTTTTATGTCCTCATAATCTGTATACTCATAACTTCAATATCATTTGTGACCCATTGTCTTTAGTGTTAAAGAAGGGTCATTAATTTAATCTATTATACAAAATTAATGACCTTTCTTATGAAATTCAGTTTTTATAGTAAAAGCTCTACAATGAAAAGTATAAAATGCTGGCACAGAGAGCAAAGAAGACACAAGTAAATGGAAAGATATTCCATGTTCTTAAATAGAAAGAATTAATATTGTTAAAATTTTCTGTAGTACCCAAAGCAATTAGAGATACAATCTCAATCAAAATGCTAATGATATTTTTACAGAAATAGGAAAGAACCATCCTAAAATTTATATAGAATATAAACAACCCAAGTATCCAAAAAATAGTGAACAAAAAGAAAGAAGCTAAATATACTATCTGATTTCAACAAATATATAATCATTAAAATCACCTAGTACTGATAGAAAAACAGAAACATCAATAAATTGAAAAGCACAGAGGGCCAGAAATGGACCCAGGTTTATAATCAATTGATTTTCAACCAACGTGCCAAGAATAGATAAGGGGAAAAAGGACTGTCTCTTCAATAAAGTTTTGGAGACATTGGACTTGTACCTGCAGAAGAATGGAACTGAACCCTTATTTATGTCACACACAAAAATCAGATTTGAAATGGATTCAAGTGTTTAAAATGAGACCTGAAACTGCAAAAATTCTAGAAGGAAATGTATATGGCATTGATCTAGTCAATGATTCTTTCTAAATTGAACCCCTAAAGCTCAGTCAACAAAAATGAAAGTAGACAAATGGGATTATTCCTAAACTAAAACCTTCTGCACAGCAAAAGAAACAAAAGAATGAGGACAACCTACAAATCGGGAGAATATATTTTCAGACAATAAATCTGATAAGTGACAAAGATCCAAAATAGACAAGAAACAAAACCTTCAAGAATTAAAAAGCAACTAGTGTTTAAAAAATGAAGACTTGGGATATTTCTCAAAAGAAGACATATGAAGCATCAACTTCTCTATGAAACATGCTCATCATCACTTATAATTAGTAAAATACAAAATAAAGTAAAAACTATTGTCTCAGTCATCAAATGGCGAATATAAAAATGACAAAAGATAAAAAGTGTTGATGAGGATAGGGATAAATTAAAATTCCTGTATCTCTGTTGGCAAGAATGTAAAGTGGGAAACCATTATGGAAAATGGTATGAAGGTTCCTTAAAAAACTAAAAATAGAGCTTCTTCTCAGCAAAGGAAACAATCAATAATGTGAAGAGAGAGCCTACAGAATGGGAAAAAATCTTTACCACATGACCTCAGACAGAGCACTAATCTCCAGGATATATAAAGAACTCAGAACCCTTAACACCAAACAAACAAATAACCCAATCAATAAATGGGTTAAGGAACTGAAGAGACACTTCACAGAAGAAATATAATCAATCAACAAACATGTGAAAAATGTTCATCATCTCTAGCAATCAGAGAAATGCAAATCAAAACTACTCTAAGATTCCATCTCACTCCAGTCAGAATGGCAATTATCAAGAATATAAGCAACAATAAGCATTGGTGAGGATGTGGGGAAAAAGGTACACTCATACATTACTTGTGGAACTGCAAATTGGTGCAACCACTTTAGAAAGCAGTATGGAGATTCCTAAGAAAACTTGGAAGGGAACCACCATTTGACCCAGTTATCCCACTCCTCAGTTTATATCCAAAGCACTTAAAATCAGCATACTGCAGAGATGCAACCACATCAATGTTTATAGCAGCTCAATTCACAATAGCTAAAGTATGGAACCAACCTAGATGCCCTTCAACAGATGAATGGATAAAGAAAATGTGGTACCTATACACAATGGAATATTACTCAGCCTTAAAGAAGAATGAAATTATGGCATTTGCAGGTAAATGGATAGAACTAGAGAATATCATAAGTGAAATAAGTCAATCCCAAAAAACTAAAGACAGAGTGTTTTCTCTGATAAGCAGATGCTGATCCATAGTAGGGGTGCTAGGGAAGAATAAAGAAACTGTGGATTATACAGAGGGGAGGGATGGGGTGATGGGAATGGGAAGGATGGTAGAATGAGACAGACATTACTAACCTACATACATGTATGATAAAAAAAATTTTTTTAAAGATATGGGGGAAGTTGAATGAACAGTGCATGAGTTTTTCCTGTGTTATTTGTACAACTTTGTGTAAATCTATAATTATTTTAAAGTAAAAGTTTACAACAAATGGTGCTAGGAAAACTGGAAATCCAATGCAACAGAATGAAACTAAACCCCTATCTCTCACCCTGCACAAAAATCAACTCAAAATGGATCAAGGTCCTAGAAATCAGACCAGAGACCCTGCATAGAAGGGTCTTATAGAAGAAAATGTAGGTCCAAATCTTCAACATGTCAGCTTAGAATCAGACTTCCTTAACGGGACTCCTAAAGCACAAGAAATAAAAGCAAGAATCAATAACTGGGATAGATTCAAACTAAAAAGCTTTCTCTCAGCAAAGGAAACTATCAGCAATGTGAGGAGAGAGCCTACAGAGTGGGAGAAAATCTTTGCCACTCATACTACAGATAGAGTACTAATTTACAGAATATATAAAGAACTCAAAAAACTCTACACCAAGAATACAAATAACCCAATCAACAAATGGGCTAAGGAAATGAACAGTCACTTCACAGAAGAAGATCTACAAGCAATCAACAGATATATGAAAAAATGTTCAACATCTCTAATAATAAGAGAAATGCAAATCAAAACTACACTAAGATTCCATCTCACCCCAATTAGAATGGCAATTATCAAGAACACAAGCAACAATAGGTGTTGGCGAGGATGTGGGGAAAAAGGTACACTCATACATTGCTGGTGGGTTTGCAAATTAGTGCAGCCACTCTGGAAAGCAGTGTGGAGATTCCTTAGAAAACTTGGAATGGAACCACCATTTGACCCAGCAATCCCACTCCTGGTCCTATACCCAAAGGACTTAAAATCAGCATACTACAGAGATACAGCCACATCAATGTTCATAGCTGCTCAGTTCACAATAGCCAGAATGTGGAACCAACCTAGATGCCCTTCAGTTGATGAATGGATAAAGAAACTATGGTATATTTATACAATGGAATATTACTTAGCCATAAAGAATGATAAAATTATGGCATTTGCAGGCAAATGGATGAAATTGGAGAATATCATGCTAAGTGAGATAAGCCAAACTCAAAAAACCAAAGGACAAATGATATCGCTAATAAGTGGATGATGACACATAATGGGGCGTGGGAGGGGTTAGTGTTAGGGTTAGAGTTAGGGTTAGGGAGGGGGGCAAGAATGGAGGAAGGAAGGGCTGTCTAGGGGGAAAAGAGGGGTGGGAGAGGTGGGGGGAAGGGAAAAAATAACAGAATGAATCAAACAACATTACCATATGTAAATTTATGATTACACAAATGGTATGCCTTTATGCCATGTACAAACAGAGAAACAACATGTATCCTATTTGTGTATAATAAAAAAAAAAAGAAAAGAAACTGTGGTATATATATACAATGGAATATTACTCAGCCATAAAGGATAATAAAGTTATGGCATTTGCAGGCAAATGGATGAAATTGGAGGATATCATACTAAGTGAGATAAGCCAATCTCAAAAAACCAAAGGACGAATGATCTCGCTGATAAGCAGATGATGACACATAATGAGGGGTAAAAGGGGGGCAAGAATGGAGGGAGAAGGGGCTGTATAGAGGGAAAAGAGTGGTGGGTAGGGAAGGAAAAAAATAACAATGAATCAAAAACTATTACCCTATGTAAATGTATGATTACACAAATGGTGTGCCTCTACTTTATGTACAGAGAAACAAGATGTATCCCATTTGTTTACAATAACAATAAATTTTTAAAAAAAGTAAAAAGTTTTTAAAAAAATTTTTTTAATTAAAAAAAAAAAAAAACCTAAAAATAGAACTGCCATATGATCCAACAATCACTCTTCCAGGTTTATGTCCTACTGACTTAAAGTTAGTCTACAAAAGAGATATCTACACTCTCGTGTTCAGTGCAGCATTATTAAAATGGCATTTCATTTTTATTTTTATTTTTTTTATTTTTACAGACTGCACTTTGATTCATTGTACACAGATGGGGTACATCATTTCATTTCTATGGTTGTGCGTGATGTAGATTCATACCATTTGTGGAGAAGATCATACTAAGTGAAATAAGCCAATTCCCAAGAACCCAAGGCTGCATGTTTTCCCTGATAAGTGGATGATGATATACAATGGGGGTGGGGAGTGGGGAGTGAGAGAAGAATGGAGGAACTTTAGATTACGTAGAAGGAAATGAGAGTGAGGAGGGGCATGAAAAATGGTGGAATGAGACAGACATCATTGTTCATACATACACCACATTTTCTTTATGGAAACTTAGGTTGATTCCATATCTCAGCTATAGTAAACAATGGAATGTCACCTTTGTTTTTAAAAAAATAAAATTCTGTCCCTTTTGACAGCATAGACAAACCTGGAAGAAATTATGTTCAGTGAAATAAGCCAGGCAAAGAAAGACAAAACCCACACGCGTTTAGTTGTGCAGGGAATCCAGAACAATTGGATGTGCAGAGGCTAAAGGCAGAATGGTGATTAACAGAGACTGACGGTGGTGAGAACGGGCAGATCTGGGTCAAAGGACACCAAGTTGCAGTTCAGAGGACTGAGAGACAAGTATTTAAGGTGATGACATGTTAATTAGTTTGATGTTATCATTCATCACTATATACATATATTTTAACAGCACTGTACACTGTCATAATTTGTCGAAAACAAGTAAATAAATCTGAAATATCTACACTTTTAAACTTTTAAACCTAGGAGCATTCGGTAAGTGGGGTCTGTATTAGTTCTATTTTGTGTATTTCATGCTGCATATGTTATTTCCTCTGAATTGCCACTTGAAGAAAATCAAGAGATTTCATGGATGCTAGATTCACCAAAAAATGGAGGTAAGGCAAAGCACAGGTATCTCCTAAACCTTCCTCCTTCATGTACTGGAAGGGCTACCTTAGTGTTGAGCAAAATTTAAGTCCTGGAGAGCTGCACAACAGTCAACACTGATGCCTTGAGAGAGACCTGTGTTAGTCAGCTTTGTGTTCCTGTAACAAAACACCTGACATAATAACTTAAAGATGGAAAGGTTTTTTTTTGTTTTTCTCTTTTTTGGCTCATGTGTTAGATATCTAAGTCCCTAGTTCCTTGGTTCCATTGTCATGGACTTGTGGCAAGGCAAAACATCATGGTGGGTAGGATGATGCAGAGCAAAGCTGCCCTGTTCTCATAAAAAGAGAGAAAGTGAGGAAGAAGCCCAAGGACAAGATAAACCCTTCCAGAATATTCCAGAACACACCCCCAGTAGTTCACCTCCTCCAGCCAGGTCCCAGCTCCCACGGTTTCTACCACATCCCTATAGCCCATTCAATTATAAATCTACCAGTAGTGTGACACGTTGATGGAATCAGTGCCTTTATAATGCAATCTCTTCCCAAAAGCCCCACCTCTGAACATTGCTGCCTTGGTGAACGAGTCTTCAGCATATGAGCCTTCAGAAGACATTCCAGATCCAAACCATAATATCTTCTCTTTGGAAGGCAGAAAGTGGTATTGTCTGAAGGCTTGGCTACTAAAGAATGAAAAATGAGAGATATTATCTTCACCCAAGAAAATGTGACATTATTCAAATCAAAATAGTCTTCTAAACTCACATCCAATTCTGGACTTGTAAATATATTTTCAACTTGCAATGCAAAATAGATTTTTAAAAATAAGTATTTAATGTAAATTGACATCCCCATTACCTATTGAATTTGAGTATTGCAAATACTTAAAATAGTTTAGGAAAGAATATTTGCTTAGAAAGTAATTAAGGAAATCAGTTTTTTAATGAAAGCAATTAACATATTCACAGTGCTTCCATTTAATGTAATTGCTTAATATTAATGTGCAGCATAGATGGTTTAGTTAAATTAGCTTTCATTTGATATAGAGCATCAAATATTTCCACTGAGATTAGATTTCATCAAATAACCTGTATTTCTAGATGCATAAAGTATTTAAGGATAGTATCAAAGAAACATTTCAACATAATTGAAAATTATATTGGAAGATCCCTTATTGGTCTTTGTAGGCAAAATTGAGTTAAGTCATTATGATGTAAATCTGCCTAAATTTCAGCAATGTAGGATCTATAGTAAGTTGGTATCACCGTGGAGTAGGCTCATAATAACAACACAACTATTCAAATGAAGGGTTGTTTCATTTTGTTTTATGCAGCATCACTGAGAATCAACTATTGATGTCAAGCTTTTCCAGATTCAGAATTGCTTTCCGAGAGTAAGTTTGGTGCAGTAAGCATGACCCTCCTCCTCTCCCATCCCCCAGCCCTTCCTTGTGTAGAAAAAGGAATGAACTTTCAGGACAATCATGAATTTTCAACTTTTTTTTTGCAAATCTGCTCTGCAAACTGTAGAGCAGGCATCTAGAGATATAGTTCTTTCAAACAGAGAAAAAGACCTTGCTTCAAGGGAAAAGTTGGTATGTTATCTAACAAATCTATCAAAAGATCATCATAACTCTGTTCCTGACTAATGCGCAGATCTATGCAAGTTATTTACCATCTCTACTTCCTCACTTTGAATGGTAAATAAGAGTAACTACTTCATAAAGTTGTTATGAGAATTAAAGGAATTAATAGAAATAATGTACATAAGGTAATACCTAGCACATACTGAACATTCCATACATGTAGAAAACATCATCATTATTACTAAATCGTAAGCTCCGTAAGTGCAAAATTATCTTATTTGTAATTGTATCTACTAGTGTTTGACTCAGTATCTTATAAATTACTTCCACCTCCTACTTTATCTAATTCCAGTTTCAAAATTGGAAAGGCCTTACTGATTCCATGAATTTTACAAACCTTCTATATGTCCCAATAACCTGTGATGCTTGTTACCCTTCACTTGATTACTCGATTTAAAAAAATAAAATAAAAGTGAACAAGCATCAGAAGGGATTGTCTATTGGTCACTATTGTGTCATTCACAACTATCTTAATGTCTAACATGGAGGTATTCAGTGAGTATTTGCTGAATGAATTAATTAAAATAGTAAGTAGAGCAGACCTAGTTGCCTAGATGCTAGTTGCTCATACTGATAGCCAAGTTTAAAGAAAGAAAAATCTGACACGTTAGTAGAGTGAATTAAAAAGATCGGTGGGTGGGAATATGTTCATATTTTGCATATTTAGCACTATTTTCTAACAGGAAAATTAGCTACTTTCATGTCATTAAGTAACCATGTCATTTATATTAGTCAAAAATGTGCATAAATAAAAGTAAATAACATTATGAAACGAGAGCTCTAATCTCCATTGGTTCTGTCTTAAGGTCTTCCCTCCAGCTTTTTGAAAAACCTGTTTATTATTTTCCCTCTTCCTGATTACAGTTAAAATGTGAAAATCAGCCTTGCTCTGTTCTCTCTCCAGCAATTTCACAGAAACACTTCACTGCTCCCTTCCTACCAGCCCTTTCCTGGGATCACCCTCCTCCACCAGGCTGGTCCTGCCTTGACAGTGGCCTATTCCTTTCCTGATGATAATTCCTTGTACAATGTGATTTTTCTTAATACTAGATAGGATTGAATTCTGGGTATTTGAATATTTTGAAATTAAAATTATGCCTGTGGGAGATTCCTTTTCACAGCAGACATCTTTCTGTACAGTGGAAATACTTTCCCTTTGAAAAATAAGTATATGACCTAATAAAGGTTCAAAATCGACACCAAAATACTAATTGCACAAAAATTTCTCTGAAATTGATTAGAGTGATCATAGTTTGTAAAAGTAGGCGAATAAAAGAATATGCTACTGACTCTAAATTACATATAACTGTGAATTCTATTTATTGCTTCAATTTTGATTTGAAGTGCATCATAATAATTAATAATATGTGCCAGTGTTATTTATTATATTTTTGTAAATACTACATTATATACCTAAAATGGTAATCAACTAATGTTCTCTCCATAGCTTTAACTTGTTGCATCTGTTTCTTTTATATCATATTGTTATTGATTTTTGTAATCACACCCAGATATCATCAAACACAGAAAAATACAGTAGCATATTTATTCTCTAGTACTAATTCTCTTCAATGATGTGATCCCTATTAATGTTTTCTTTTATTTTGTTGAGATCTATATTTTTAAAACCACTATTTAATATCTTTTTAGAATGAATTGGCACTGAAAGAAAAATTTCTGGGCAACTTTAGATAGAATTAGCTAAAATAATTGCAGCAGGGTAGCCTGTCAGTGCTTTTTGAGTGACCTATTCAATTTTGAGACAAGTGGGACATTTTCAGTCTTATGCTGTTCTTACACAGGAGACAACTCCTGACCCGTGTTCGTTAGTTGGGTCCTTGGATGACTTTTGCCAGTAGGTGGCATGACTGGGTCTTACAGGCAAGCCCAGTCCCTGCTCTCCCTCAACAGCCCTGTGACTCCCTTTGGTTAGACCTTCTGTCACTCTCCACGGCTGGCCTCTCAAACCTGAACCAGAGAACCACCCAGTAGCAGCTGTTCTTACAGACCCATCTGGAGACCTTCATCTTCCTCCATTCTTTTCCAGTTTCTCTGTTAAGACTGGGAGGGCACCAGACCACAACTACTTCCTTGGTCCAGTTTCTTAGGGTTAAAAGAAGTAAAGATAAAGGAAATGTTCTCTTGTGCCTCTTATAGAAAGTCAGGTCTCAAATGCACCAGAAAGCCCTACAAGGGTCTACTGAGTACTTCTTCAGTATGGAACTACTTTGCCCAAGTTGGCTGAGAAACTAAGGAACTGTGAATATCCACGGTATGGTTTAGTGTTCATAGTCAAAATAAACTGGAGAATAATAATGGTAGTAATACAATATATTGAAAAATTTGAGGGGTTAAAAAAAACTTCCCCTTTATGAAATTCTGTAAATATGTCTATGAAGTATCAATTATTATTACTCCCATTTTTCACATTAAAAACTGCCTCAGGGAAATTAAGTTGCCCAAAGGCAAATTCCAAATTCATGTCCTGAACTGCACAATTTTCCTGCTCAGTCAGATACTGTCTTAGAAATATAGAATTACTACAACAATAGTATCAATGCATGAAATGCTAACAGGAAATGCAAAAGAAAAATTAAAACAACAACAAAAAAGAACATGATACAGTAATAGTTTAACACTTGCCTATCATGTTTATCTCAAAGTGAATGACAACTCCAAAACTTTTGTTTAGAACATATCTTGATAATAAAGAGAAAATAAAGAGACAAGAAACCGAGATGCTGATTTTCTCCTGAGTCCGCCATATTAGCCATTCAGTTCTAGGCTTCACTCTCCTGTTTAGGATCCCCAGGTTGCTCTGTTGTGCAGGGGCCAGAGGTCCCTATGGAGAAGGACTGACTCCTGAACACCTGGAAATGGTTCAAAAATCTGAAGAGACACTGCCCTGAATGAAAGCAGGGAGCTTTAAGAAGAAAGCTACCAGAGAACCGAGCAGGCTCCGAGTCCCGGAGCCGCTGCAGTGCAGTGTACTCCTGCAAAGAACCAGCGGAGAGCCTCGATCTGCAGTCAGCCTCAGGGATAAGGGCAGGGCAGCCGGAGACCTCTTCAGGCGGCTCTGCCCACTCCGGCTGCGGGCTCTCTTCACGGGGCGATCCAAGATGGCGGCCTAGAGGGAGACTGCACCCCCGGTCGCTCCAGAACCCAGGAGTTAAGAAGGGGAGGCATTGAGAGACTCGGACTGAAGTGGAGCCACGGGTGAGTCTGCCCACTGGGTAAAGCTCGGCCCGGGTGGCAGGCCCAGATAGAGGTGGCTTATCGAGCCGGGCAGGGCAGCTAGAGTCATCCACAGGCAGTCCTGCGCACTCCGGCGGTGGGCCCCGCCCACACAGCCAGCTTCTCCAGGTTCTCGGAACGGAACTGGCCCGCTAGTGAGAGCCTGTCTGAACAGAGCAGGCTCCGAGTCCCGGAGCCGCTGCAGTGCAGTGTACTCCTACAAAGAACCAGCGGAGAGCCTCGATCTGCAATCAGCCTCAGGGATAAGGGCAGGGCAGCCGGAGACCTCTTCAGGCGGCTCTGCCCACTCCGGCTACGGGCTCTCTTCACGGGGCGATCCAAGATGGCGGCCTAGAGGGAGACTGCACCCCCGGTCGCTCCACAACCCAGGAGTTAAGAAGGGGAGGCATTGAGAGACTCGGACTGAAGTGGAGCCACGGGTGAGTCTGCCCACTGGGTAAAGCTCAGCCCGGGTGGCAGGCCCAGATAGAGGTGGCTTAGCAGAGCCGGGCAGGGCAGCTTGAGTCTTCCCAAGGTAGTCTTCCACACTCTGGCAGTGGGCTCTTCCCACACGGCCAGCTGCACGGTGCAGGCCCACAGTGAGAGCATTTCCGCACAGAGCCAGTTCCAAAACGTGGAACCAGTAGGGGGCTAGGGGCAGTATTCTTCGAATGAGCTGCTTTATCAGATTCCTCCAAGACATCAGGCTACTGAAGGCTGGGAGGTGATACACTGGAAATCTACTGGGACACTATAAGCCAATAGTGGAAAACTGCAATATCTCAGGGTCCCACTGACAACTGACCATTATGAGAAAACAAGGGAAGAAAATGTCCCAAACAAACCTAGATACTACATCAATAAAACCCAATGACAGCACAGCAGAAGAAATGTCAGAAAGGGAGTTCAGAATGTACGTAATTAAAACGATCAGGGAAGCTAATGAGGAGATGAAAGAGCAAATGCAGGCATTGAAGGAGGAGATGAAAGAGCAAATGCAGGCATTAAATGATCGCACCAATCAACAGTTAAAAGACCAAATACAGGAAGCAAGAGATCATTTCAATAAAGAGTTAGAGATACTGAAAAAAAACCAAACTGAAATCCTTGAAATGAAGGAAACAATAAACCAAGTTAAAAACTCCATAGAAAGCATAACCAATAGGATAGAACACCTGGAAGACAGAACCTCAGACATTGAAGACAAAATATTTAATCTTGAAAACAAAGTTGAACAAACAGAGAAGATGGTAAGAAATCATGAACAGAATCTCCAAGAACTATGGAATATCATGAAAAGGCCAAATTTGAGAATTATTGGGATTGAGGAAGGCTTAGAGAAACAAACCAAAGGAATGAACAATCTATTCAATGAAATAATAACAGAAAATTTCCCAAATCTGAAGAACGAAATGGAAAACCAAGTACAAGAGGCTTATAGAACTCCAAACATACAAAATTACAACAGACCCACACCAAGGCACATTATTATGAAAATACCTAACATACAAAATAAAGACAGAATTTTAAAGGCCGCGAGAGAAAAGAATCAAATTACATTCAGAGGGAAACCAATAAGAATATCAGCAGATTTTTCAATCCAGACCCTAAAAGCTAGAAGGGCCTGGAACAACATATACCAAGCCCTGAAAGAAAATGGATGCCAACCAAGAATCTTATACCCAGCAAAACTTACCTTCAAATTTGACGATGAAATAAGATCCTTCCATGATAAACAAAAGCTAAAGGAATTTACAAAAAGAAAGCCAGCATTACAGAACATTCTCAGCAAAATATTCCATGAGGAAGAGATGAAAAACAACGATGCAAATCAGCAACAGGACGCGCTAGCCTAAAGGAATAGCCAAATAAAGGAGAAACCAAATCATGTCAAAAACAAATATGAGTCAATTGACTGGGAATACAAATCATATCACAATAATAACCCTGAATGTTAATGGCCTGAACTCATCAGTCAAAAGACATAGACTGGCAGATTGGATTAAAAAGAAAAATCCAATAATATGCTGCCTGCAAGAGACTCATCTCATAGAAAGAGATACCCATAGACTAAAGGTGAAAGGATGGGGACAAACATACCATGCACACGGACACAGCAAAAAAGCTGGAGTATCCATCCTCATCTCAGATAATGTGGACTTCAAACCAAAACTAGTCAGAAGGGATAAAGAAGGACATTACCTGCTGCTTAAGGGAAGCATAAATCAGCAAGACATAACAATCATAAATATCTATGCCCCGAACATTGGCTCATCCACGTACGTCAAACAAATACTTCTCAATTCCAGAAATCAAATAGACCACAACACAATCATACTAGGCGATTTTAACACACCTCTCTCACCACTGGATAGATCGTCCAAACAAAAATTGAATAAAGAAACTATAGATCTCAACAACACAATCAGCAATTTAGACTTAACGGACATATATAGAATATACCATCCAACAAAGAACGAATACACTTTCTTCTCAGCAGCACATGGATCCTTCTCTAAAATAGACCATATTTTATGCCACAAAGCTATTGTTAGCAAATACAAGAAGATAGAGATACTACCTTGTACTCTATCAGATCATAATGGATTGAAATTAGAAATAAATGACAGAATAAAAAACAGAAACTTCTCCAATACCTGGAGACTAAATAATACACTATTATATGATGAATGGATAACAGAAGACATCAGGAGGGAAATAAAAAAATTCTTAGAAGTAAACGAGAACAAAGACACATCATATCAAAATCTCTGGGACACTATGAAAGCAGTACTTAGAGGAAGATTTATTTCATGGGGTGCATTCAAAAAAAGAAGTAGAAATCAACAAATAAACGACTTAACACTACAGCTCAAAGCACTAGAAAAAGAAGAGCAGACCAATACCAAAAGTAGTAGAAGACAGGAAATAGTTAAAATCAGAGCCGAAATCAACGAAATCGAAACAAAAGAAACAATCGGAAAAATTAATAAAATAAATAGTTGGTTCTTTGAAAAAATAAATAAAATTGATAAACCCTTAGCCACACTAACAAAGAGAAAGAGGGAGAAAACTCAAATTACTAAAATTCGGAATGAACAAGGAAACATCACAACAGACACGAGTGAAATACAAAACATAATTAGAAGCTATTTTGAAAATCTATACTCCAACAAAACAGAAAACCTCGAAGACATCAACAAATTTCTAGAGACATATGAACTATCTAAACTGAACGAGGAGGACCTACACAACTTAAATAAACCAATTTCAAGCAATGAAATAGAAGAGGTCATCAAAAGCCTACCAACAAAGAAAAGTCCAGGACCAGATGGGTTCTCAGCCGAGTTCTACAAAACCTTTAAAGAAGAGCTCATTCCAATACTCCTCAAACTATTCCATGAAATAGAAGAGGAGGGAACCCTACCAAACTCGTTCTATGAAGCCAATATCACCCTGATACCTAAACCAGACAGAGACACATCGAGGAAAGAAAATTTCAGACCAATATCCTTAATGAACATCGATGCAAAAGTTCTCAACAAAATTTTAGCAAATCGCATACAAATATATATTAAAAAGATAGTGCACCACGATCAAGTGGGTTTTATCCCAGGGATGCAAGGTTGGTTCAACATTCGGAAATCAATAAATGTCATTCACCATATCAACAGACTTAAAGTTAAGAATCACATGATTATTTCAATAGATGCAGAAAAAGCATTTGATAAAATACAGCATCCCTTCATGCTCAAAACACTAGAAAAAATTGGGGTAATGGGAACATTCCTAAACATTATAAAGGCCATCTACGCTAAGCCCATGGCTAATATCATTCTAAATGGTGAAAAACTGAAAGCGTTCCCCCTAAAAACTGGAACAAGGCAGGGATGCCCTCTTTCACCGCTTCTATTCAACATCGTCCTTGAGACTCTAGCCAGAGCAATCAGACAAACCAAAGAAATTAAAGGGATACGAATAGGAAAAGAAGAACTCAAACTATCCCTGTTCGCTGATGACATGATTATATATTTAGAGGAACCTGGAAATTCCACCAGAAAACTTTTAGAACTCATAAGTGAATTCAGTAAAGTAGCAGGTTACAAGATCAATGCTCATAAATCCAATGCATTTTTATACATAAGTGATGAATCTTCAGAAAGAGAAATTAGGAAAACTACCCCATTCACAATAGCATCGAAAAAAATAAAATACTTGGGAATCAATCTCACAAAAGAGGTGAAAGACCTCTACAATGAGAACTACAGAACACGAAAGAAAGAAATTAAAGAAAACCTTAGAAGATGGAAAGATCTCCCATGTTCCTGGATAGGCAGAATTAATATTGTCAAAATGGCTATACTACCTAAAGTGCTATACAGATTCAATGCAATTCCAATTAAAATCCCAATGATGTACCTTGCAGAAATAGAGCAAGCAATTATGAAATTCATCTGGAAGAATAAAAAACCTAGAATAGCTAAAGCAATCCTCAGTAGCAAGAGCGAAGCAGGGGGTATTGCAATACCAGATCTTCAACTCTACTACAAAGCAATAGTAACAAAAACAGCATGGTATTGGTACCCAAATAGACAGGTAGATCAATGGTACAGAATAGAGGACATGGACACAAACCCAAATAAATACAATTTTCTCATACTAGACAAAGGTTCCAACAATATGCAATGGAGAAAAGATAGCCTCTTCAACAAATGGTGCTGGGAAAACTGGAAAACTATATGCAATAGAATGAAACTAAACCCCTATCTCTCACCCTACACAAAACTCAACTCAAAATGGATCAAGGACCTCGGAATCAGACCAGAGACCCTGCATCTTATAGAAGAAAAAGTAGGTCCAAATCTTCAACTTGTTGGCTCAGGATCAGATTTCCTTAACAGGACTCCCATAGCACAAGAAATAAAAGCAAGAATAAACAACTGGGATAGATTCAAACTAAAAAGCTTTCTCTCAGCAAAGGAAACTATCAGAAATGTGAAGAGAGAGCCTACAGAGTGGGAGAATATCTTTGCCAACCATACCTCAGATAGAGCGCTAATTTCCAGAATCTATGAAGAACTCAAAAAACTCTACACGAAGAATACAAATAATCCAATCAACAAATGGGCTAAGGAAATGAACAGACACTTCACAGAAGAAGATGTACAAGTAATCACCAGATATATGAAAAAATGTTCAACATCCCTAGTAATAAGGGAAATGCAAATCAAAACTACCCTAAGATTTCATCTCACCCCAATTAGAATGGCGATTATCAAGAATACAAGCAACAATAGGTGTTGGCGAGGATGTGGTGAAAAAGGAACACTCATACATTGCTGGTGGGGTTGCAAATTAGTGCAACCACTCTGGAAAGCAGTGTGGAGATTCCTCAGAAAGCTTGGAATGGAAACACCATT
Source organism: Sciurus carolinensis (assembly GCF_902686445.1). Taxonomy (NCBI): domain Eukaryota; kingdom Metazoa; phylum Chordata; class Mammalia; order Rodentia; family Sciuridae; genus Sciurus; species Sciurus carolinensis. The sequence continues at coordinate 40,682,360 of NC_062216.1, read as the reverse complement.
TGACCCAGCTATCCCACTCCTTGGCCTATACCCAAAGGACTTAAAATCAGCATACTACAGAGATACAGCCACATCAATGTTCATTGCTGCTCAATTCACCATAGCCAGATTGTGGAACCAACCTAGATGCCCTTCAGTTGATGAATGGATAAAGAAACTGTGGCATATTTATACAATGGAATATTACTCCGCAATGAAGAATGATAAAATTATGGCATTTGTAGGCAAATGGTCGAAATTGGAGAATATCATGCTAAGTGAGATAAGCCAATCTCAAAAAACTAAAGGACGAATGATCTCGCTGATAAGCGGATGAGGACATATAATGGGGGGTGGGACGGGCTAGCATTAGGTTTAGGGTTAGGTTTAGAGTTAGGCTAAGGAGAGCAGTAAGAATGAAGGAAAGAAGGACTGTGTAGAGGGAAAAGAGGGGTGGGAGGGGTGGGAGGGGTGGGAGGGGTGGGGGGGAGGGGAAAAATATAATAAACATCATTACCCTATGTAAACGTAAAAAAAATAAATAAATTTAAAAAAAAAAAAAACTTCTAGAACCATTATTTTTAACAACTTATTATTTATTTCTTCCTAAATATACATCCCCTTTAACCATGCACCTGGGTTTCAACTCAGGAGGAATACGTTTATGTCTTCATCTGTCCAGGTGTTGTAATTTCAGTCTCTGTTTCTGGTGGTGGTGTATCATGTATGTTTGATTAAAAAAAAATTCTGCACATGGATAATAGCAGTTTAAACTACATCTTCTCTTTATGAGAATGCCTTTCTTCCACATGTTCATCAATACTATTTAACTTTGTGTATGTGATGTGATTTTATTTTTCATTACCTACTTTTTAAAGATTTTTAGTTTTTTATGATTATGGAACACTTATAAATGGCCTATTTAAAGTGAATATTCAAGTTTCTTTCCTTCTTTTCTTTTTGCACTCTGTAGTTTTCTTCTTATAAGTGTTTAATTATATATGAGGTAATTAGGTCATTTGTCCTTGTACCATTTCATGGAATCATTTGATGAATGAAATTTTTATTTTAATATTATACAATTTATGAATTTAAAAAATATTTTTTGTGTAATTTGAAAATAAAGAACTTTTTTGTTGTTAAAAAAAAAAAAAAAAAAAAAAAAAAGAAACCGAGATGCTATTGTAGTACGTAAAAGATTTCAGGGAGAACTTGAGGACAAGATACACAATAATACTTCACAATTTTGCCTTACTGTCACCTTTCCTATAGCGGCTTTTCCCCTGTGAATTAGTGATCATCAACTCATTTCAGAGAAAACATAATCAGAGATCTGGGCCATTAGCAGAAAAAGAATACAATTTTTAGACTTCAGACACTAATGAGCTCTGAATTGCCAAACAAGATGGTCAGTGTATGTCCTTACCAGTTTGGTCCCTTTTGGTCTCATTTGTGTTTTCTCCTTCTCCAGGTGCTTTCTGTTCTATTGGTGTCCCCAAGGTTCCTTCTTCCTATCTCTACTTTCACCTCTCTCTACCCTTCCTAACACATCTCATCAAAGTTCAAACTCAACCTACATCTTTTCCCATCTTTCCTCTGACCCCTTTTTGTATCATCTCCTTAAATTTTCTTTTCCTGTCTGATGTAGACAAAAGAAGAAGTTGAAGGAAACAGCACAATGTTCTATCACTGATGAGAAAAGAGGGGGAAAAATGAGACTGTTTATCCCCTAGTAGGGGAGATAGCATTATTTTCCTCTTACCTTACTTGTCTGACATGATCCCAACAAAAACTTTTTAAATGACTTAGTAAGAAGGCAGATATTTTTAAGGAGGAAAACTTTTCCCAGAGCCTAAAATAGCTTCTGTAAAACACAGTAAATGTCTTGCTTGGAATTGTGCTTAATTGAAACTCCAAAACGCTCATAAACATCCTCTTACCAACAACATCCATTCCCCACTATCCTTCACATGGTGTCTAACGCAGCGTAGTTTTCAAAATGAATAATCAATAAACATATTTGAGGGTCTCTGTAGAACGCGTGAGATATTGATTTAGGTCAAATCATAAAAGATACATGCTCCATTAATAAAAAAAAAATCAAAGATATTTTCTCTGCTTATCTCCTTCATAGATTGTTCTAGTATCAATTTTCATTACAAAGTTTCACCAATATCTGATTATAAGGAGGAAAAATGTTATAACTTTTAACTATTCAGATCTTTCAGGGAGATCTCTTTGATATGAACCATGAGCACATCATTATAGATTGATTAATACTATATAGGTGGTTAATCATTATAGATGGTTAATATTTAAATAATTCATTTTCAAAATATTTAAATTACATTCATTTTCACAACTTTCCCCTTGAAAAAAAAAGAGTAGGGATTATTTAATTAATTTTACACCTAAGAAAATTGACATTCAGATAGGTTAAGCATATTGCATAAGATCACATATCATACAACTGAGTTTGAGTTTATCAAAGATATGCTTCACTTCTTATCCTGTGATCCTTTCACAATATTAAGCTGCCTGCTTCTTAAGGACAGTGCTTACCATAAGTCTCTATCAAGGTTGGGCTGAAAAATGTTAGGAATTAGTGAAGTTTGCCTTCTCTTCAACCTTATTCTTTATGTGTAGATCTCTCTTCCCCTCATTTTTAGATTCAACCCACCTCTTAGAATTTTATTTGCCCATGTGGTAATAGGTGAAAAAGTTGCCCTTGGTAAGTTGAATCCTATGATTTCTATCCTGTGCCCCAGAAATTCTTGTCCTAATTCTGTCCCTTTCAGTGCTACTCAGACTGAATTAGTCTTGGGTATAGAACACTGGTTTCAGTGCCTCAGACACAGGGCACACACTTAGATATGGGTTATTTGTATTCTTCGTGTAGAGTTTTTTGAGTTCTTTATAGATTCTGGAAATTAGCGCTCTATCTGAGGTATAGTTGGCAAAGATATTCTCCCACTCTGTAGGCTCTCTCTTCACATTTCTGATAGTTTCCTTTGCTGAGAGAAAGCTTTTTAGTTTCAATCTATCCCAGTTGTTGATTCTTGCTTTTATTTCTTGTGCTATGGGAGTCCTGTTAAGGAAGTCTGATCCTAAGCCAACAAGTTGAAGATTTGGACCTACTTTTTCTTCTATAAGATGCAGGGTCTCTGGTCTGATTCCGAGGTCCTTGATCCATTTTGAGTTGAGTTTTGTGTAGGGTGAGAGAGAGGGGTTTAATTTCATTCTATTGCATATGGTTTTCCAGTTTTCCCAGCACCATTTGTTGAAGAGGCTATCTTTTCTCCATTGCATATTTTTGGAACCTTTGTCTAATATGAGAAAATTGTATTTATTTGGGTTTGTGTCCATGTCCTCTATTCTGTACCATTGATCTACCTGTCTATTTGGGTACCAATACCATGCTGTTTTTGTTACTATTGCTTTGTAGTAGAGTTGAAGATCTGGTATTGCAATACCCCCTGCTTCGCTCTTGCTACTGAGGATTGCTTTAGCTATTCTAGGTTTTTTATTCTTCCAGATGAATTTCATAATTGCTTGCTCTATTTCTGCAAGGTACATCATTGGGATTTTAATTGGAATTGCATTGAATCTGTATAGCACTTTAGGTAGTATAGCCATTTTGACAATATTAATTCTGCCTATCCAGGAACATGGGAGATCTTTCCATCTTCTAAGGTTTTCTTTAATTTCTTTCTTTCGTGTTCTGTAGTTCTCATTGTAGAGGTCTTTCACCTCTTTTGTGAGATTGATTCCCAAGTATTTTATTTTTTTCGATGCTATTGTGAATGGGGTAGTTTTCCTAATTTCTCTTTCTGAAGATTCATCACTTATGTATAAAAATGCATTGGATTTATGAGCATTGATCTTGTAACCTGCTACTTTACTGAATTCACTTATGAGTTCTAAAAGTTTTCTGGTGGAATTTCCAGGTTCCTCTAAATATATAATCATGTCATCAGCGAACAGGGATAGTTTGAGTACAAATAATCCAATCAACAAATGGGCTAAGGAAATGAACAGACACTTCACAGAAGAAGATGTACAAGTAATCAACAGATATATGAAAAAATGTTCAACATCCCTAGTAATAAGGGAAATGCAAATCAAAACTACCCTAAGATTTCATCTCACCCCAATTAGAATGGCGATTATCAAGAACACAAGCAACAATAGGTGTTGGCGAGGATGTGGTGAAAAAGGAACACTCATACATTGCTGGTGGGTTTGCAAATTAGTGCAGCCACTCTGGAAAGCAGTGTGGAGATTCCTCAGAAAGCTTGGAATGGAAACACCATTTGACCCAGCTATCCCACTCCTTGGCCTATACCCAAAGGACTTAAAATCAGCATACTACAGAGATACAGCCACATCAATGTTCATTGCTGCTCAATTCACCATAGCCAGATTGTGGAACCAACCTAGATGCCCTTCAGTTGATGAATGGATAAAGAAACTGTGGCATATTTATACAATGGAATATTACTCCGCAATGAAGAATGATAAAATTATGGCATTTGTAGGCAAATGGACGAAATTGGAGAATATCATGCTAAGTGAGATAAGCCAATCTCAAAAAAACTAAAGGACGAATGATCTCGCTGATAAGCGGATGAGGACATATAATGGGGGTTGGGAGGGGTTAGCATTAGGTTTAGGGTTAGGTTTAGAGTTAAGCTAAGGAGAGCGGTAAGAATGAAGGAAAGAGGACTATATAGAGGGAAAAGAGGGGTGGGAGGGGTGGGGGGAAGGGAAAAAAAATAAACATCATTACCCTATGTAAACGTAAAAAAAAAAATTAAAAAAATAAAAAAATAAAAATAAAATAAAAAAAATAAGTAAGAGAAAGAAAAAAAAAAAAAAAGATATGGGTTGACTGGAAGTGAATTAGCCCATTGCCTTGGAACCTGCTACCATCTTGTAAAGAAATTTGGGGAACAAGATACATGAGCTGCTTGAATTATGGCTTACTATGTTACTTTCTTTTTTTCCCCACTAACACTGCTAATCAATAATAATCATCATCACTAATAATCATTTTCAATATTGATGTCCTCCTCTGACACTACTTCCCACCTGGATCATGTAAGAAAATCCAAAATCAAGTATACACTTTGAAAGCATTTTTTTTTCACCTACTGGATAATGTAAAGGAAAAGACTATCTCTACCTCCGTGGATTGGTTTCCACATGCTGGTAGCACGACAGCATTTTAGTAGTGGTATTCCATCCATACTCTCACCAAAATGTGACTGGTAAGCTCACTCAAACATATTTTTGCAAAGATATGTTTTCTATACATACAACCATTTTAATCCCAGTACATCTAGATTTATGGCAACAGAGCCCCTGATCGAGTTTAGTCTGTGGAAGTTTGTTTTAAATATTATGGGAAGATGCACAGGCTACAATGAAAGAGGGCAAAGACAAAGGGAATGAAGGAAAAGGAAATCAACTTCTATCAAGTACTTATTCTGTCAGGCAATTTATACACCTTAATTCTCAAAAAGTCCCAGAAGGCATTATTAATATCCTTGTTTCATACAGAAAGTAAGTGAACTTGGAGGGGCCAAATATTCCTCCCCCCCAGCTCATTGCACAGTACATTCATATGTACATATCCGACTTTAGCAATCTGGTTAACAATGCACTCCATGCTCCTTATAAGAGTGGTGGTCAGTCCAAGTTCCAGGCCGAGTCCCTCCACCACAGCCTCTTAAACATATAAATAGTACCTGTATGTGTGTTAGTAGAAAGGGACAAGGAACTGAGCTGAATCATTACCTGAAATACTAAACCAGTGGTACCACTTTATAATAGAGACTAACTGCTCTAAAATTTCTAATATACTAAAATGAGATGGAACATAAAGATACATCAATTATTATATATTGGGATGTAGTCAGATTCCAATTCATAGTATACACCTGAAAGGAAAGTGAATGGAACTTAGAAACATAAAGTAATTGTCCAGATTTAAAAGAATCTTTAGATTGTAAAGGCCTATCTATGATGACCTTCCAGATTTTCTAGTACAACATCTGGACATCTGATCTGACTACTTTATTTTCTAGACCAGGCACTTCATATCTCAAAAGTAAAATGACGTGCTGTAATGTACAGGTCTTATCTGCCACATGCACATCATTTTTTCAAGCAGATTTTCCTGGGATGTCAAGGTGCCCTTCAGTAATTGTGGGTCCACTTCTACAAACCATCATTATGAAGATTAATTATTTGTTTAACACTGATGGATCTGGCACTGTACCAGGCATAAAGAATATGTGATCAGGGCTCCAGAGACACAGAGTCCAAATTAGGCAGATACATAGATATTTTAAGAGCTCAAAAGGTAAGTAGAACCTTGAGATGTAAGCCACCATGTTTACATTTATTTAAAAAAATGTTATTCCCCCTTTCATGTCCTTAATACTTCATAAATGCCACTGAGATGGGGAAAATGACAATAAAAACATTTGTGAAACTACATGCAATTACTGGAAAATATTACTCATTTTAGTGAGTTTATTGCTGGACAGCTGTTTACAAATTTAGAGGCAGATTGGTCCACGGGTGAATGAGTTTTGGTTGAAGAAAAGAAACATGAGGGGCCTTTAAGGTCTTTTCTGATAATATTCACACTAACCAATGTTCCACAGTTTTCCATAGGGAGCTGTTGAATTTTTCCACTCCAGTTGATTAGTAGTAAATACTTTATCTTGACAAAGTATAAGGTATAAAACATATCTTTAGGGACACCAAAAGCCCAGGAGTCCATCTGGAGCCAGGAAAAAAGAATTCAAACTTTAGCAGTGAAATACAGGAAGGCTTGAAATTTCTGAAGGCTATTATCTACTTGTCATCAAACGGGATGTAGTCATCTGACCCATGTTAATGCCAAAATGAGAAGAAAAAAAACTCATAAGAGTCAATTTTTAAATTTTTTAAGAGAGCATAGATTTACAATCACGATAACTGATTTCAAATCCTAAACTTCTTACTATATGTCTTTGTGCCAGTTCCTTAAACTTGATGAGTTTCAATGTCCCATTACATGAAAAGGAATTATAATACCAATATCCTCGAGTTGTTTTTAAGACAAATTGATTTTAATGTTTTGAAAAGCAAACATAAAGCTTGGTATAGCATAGGCACTCAATATATAATAAATAGAGATAATATTACTAATACTACTATTCTGACTTATGCACCTTAATTATTTTGGAGGTTTGCTCTACCCACAAAAAGAAGAAATACAGTTCTTAGTAATGTGCCATAAAGGAGTTTGCTTTGAAGTCAGATAGGCTGAAGCCTAAAAGATGTATTAATTTTTCAAAAGGTTGAAATTCACTGAGCCTCGGTTTTTGCAATGGAAAAAAACTGGAATAATAAAGCATAACTCAGAGAGCAGTTGTGAGAAATCAAATAAGAGATTATGTTGGCAAAGGGCCTGGAACATCACGGATACCCAAAAACTGTTACCTCACAGACATAGCTTTGTCTCAGTAGATCACATTTTATTGTAATTGATTATTTGTGCATTTCATCCCTTGTCTCTGTAAATGTTCTAAGGGAATCAACTGTTTTTTTTTTTTTTTTATCTCCATAATCCCAATGTATGAGTAGTAAGAAATCATTCATTTTTTGTAGAGACTTAATAAGTATTTTATTTATTTCTTAAAGATGATGACTAAGAAGTGTTTCAATTATAATTAAAAATTAATAGACTATAGGATGTTTGCATTTTAGTTTTCAACCCTTCCTTACATAAGATATTTAAGAATTTCTTCTATAAAATGAATAGGAAAAAAGAAGACACCTAGATATCCAACATTTATTAGTTTTTCCACTCATTAACCCAAAAACGTCTCAGCATCTTATAAGAATTTGTCATATGATCATAATAGATATTTTTCGCATACCCTCATGGAATTTTAGTACAGTGGGAAAGGCAGATACTAGTCAAGTGAAGTCAACTGTCACCAAAAATTGTAAAATTACAACTTTGATAATTACTATGAGCAATAAGATCAGAGCGTCAGGAAACTTATGTAAAAGAATGTAAATTCCTTTCATCTCAATATTTTGATTAAGGTCCCTCACAGGACAAATGATCATACCCTCTAAAAAGACTCGGCAAGAGGTAGCTCCAAAGTTCCTATCAATCCGAATCACCTACATCCAGTCCATAAAAGAGATAGCTAGAAAATAATTCTGAAAGCAAACTCACTGAAGGAAAGAACTCCTTGAATAAAATTCACAAGAGTGAAATTTCTAAGACATCTTAAATTACCCATTTCTACTCCTTGAAAAAGAAAGGCAAATCCTTGCCTTTGAAGGATGCTAGTGTTGTCTGCATTAGCGGATAATTAAATCTCACTCTGGGCTTGGGTGCCTGAGCTGCAGAAACTCAGGGACTCACACAATACACTCATAAGAAGGGAGCATCAGAGAGTCTCACCTGCATTCTCAGGAGTTTTGGGGCTTATATGAAGCATAATTAGCAACTGCGTCTTGACAACAGAATACTAGAGGTAGAAGGAGAGGTCAGGATTAGGAGCAATCTAGACCACTCCAGTAAAGCAGGGCAAGGTACCTGTGAATCAAACAGATGCAGTTTAGCTAAGCTCAAGTTATTCTGGAAGGATTCCATTTAAGAAGTTCACCTGCCAGGACAGGGGAACTTAGAGCAAGAACTGAGAGAGATTATCAAGGAATCACGTGGAAAGGAAACAAGTCTATGACACCAATCCCAGAGAGAACAAGAAAAGGTTACTGTGTAATACGATAAGTTTGAAGATAGAAAGAGAAAACAAATTAAAACATCTGCCTTAATTGAGATAAATAATTCACAATTCTTCCCCACCCGCTATTACTCCTGTTCTCTTGGACATAATATTATTTTGTTTAATTTTGCTTCTTAAGAAAAGGCACTAATTATTTGAGATAAAATACTTGTAAACTAGTGTAAAACTCCTAGTGAAGTTGAAGTACAATAACAGTAGAAGCAGTTGAGAAGGAAAATTGAAAATTGGGTCAGAGAGGGAAATGTTTCATCCACGGTTTGAAAGCAGAACCGTGTGGAAAAAAAACAAGATCCTAAGCTGAAAAGAAAGAATGGGTAGTTGAAATAGTATGAACATTTAAAAGATAAAGAAAATCATCTCAATTTTCCAAAGTATCTCTCAGGAAAAGATGAAAAACTGATTATTGTTACCTTTAGTAAAAATATCCAAGATCCCATTTGTCTGAAAGTTGATTAAAAACACCACCACCCTGCCTCTTAAAATTTAACCTAGAGTTTGCAAAATAGGTCAGGCATCATTTAGTTCACTCCTAAATAGGAAGAACCCAGTGAAAAAATCCAAGGGTAGTTTTCACTTGCCCACAATGAACTGGGCTTTGAGCAGTGTGAGGAGCGAGAATTCAACTCCAAAATGAGGGCTTTTATGTAAAAGGCATTTGCCTGGATTGCTCTGTTCACTGATGGCCTTCTGGGTTTCCACATGAAGAACACCTTTGCTGAGGTTCCATTCCATTCCAGGGACTTTCTGTTTACCTATGAGAATTCTCCAAGATCCTGGCCTTTTTCTGGAATCTTTGATAATGACTGCTATAGTTTGGATCTGAGTGTCCCCCAAAACGTTATGTGTGAATGTCTTGATCGCCAGGCTGTGCACTATTAAGGGGTGGTGGAACCGACAGGATGTGGGAAGGAAGTTAAGTCACTGGGGACATGTCCTTGAAAGGCATGTGGGAACCATGGCTCTTTTCAATCTCCTTTCGTTCCCCAACTGCCATGAGATGAGCAGCTCTGCTCTACCACCTGTTTCCTGCCACGCTATCCTGGGCTGTCACAGTTCCAAAAGTGACAGGGTCAAGTAACTGTGGACCAGAACCTCTGAAAGTGTGGGCCAAAATAAATAAATGTTGCCAATTTTTAAGTTGATTTTTTTTCAGTCATTTTTCTCTCCGCAACAGAAAAATGACTCACACAATGGTATTGGTACTCATCAGGATTTCTGAGTGACCTGTTTTACGTGCACAATAAATCCTTTTGGTTTGGTGCTTTGAGTGAGGTCCCAAGATATGGTAATAGTGTTAATTTCTCATACCAACTTACTCATTGGTGAGCCCGCCCACAGGTGAGGAATGAAAAGTCATTATCGGCATATATAAAACCTGACACTGATCTGTAAGGATGGAACTCAGCACAGCACTCTGCTTTACTTTTAATACCCGGATGACTGCAGTGTGTGTTTAAAAATCAAGACTATGTCTGCCATTTATGTGATGCATCTCAGTGTTCAATTGTAACCCCTTTATCAAGGAGGTCGATTGCAGCCTTCTTGCTTATTATGTAATTTCTTAATAACTTTGCATACAATATTTCCATATTCTGTCTTTAAAATACGTGTCATTTTCTTTTCTACCTCCATTTTTCACTTGGTTTGTCGCCTTGAGATTGTTGTCTGTATTCTAAATTCTGTCCTCATCCATTCCCCTTACCATAAGCCCTTCCTTCCACTTATCGGACTATTCTCACAGTATTAGCCATCCCAAGTAACTCCTCCTTCTCTAGGTTCTTTCTATCCACGGAAGCTTCCTCTTTAATCACTTTCTCTCAGTGTATGTCTATGTGTGTGTGTGAGTACACACGTCCTTGGGCAGTCCTATGGGGTCCTCAAACCTCTATCCTTTACTCTTTTTTTTTTTCCCCACCACAGAGGAAATTTGAAAGTAAAGAGTGACATGTGATTAATCAAATGCAAATTCATGCATGTCTTTTCTTTTCCCCAAAGCATTCTTTCACGGAGCAAACACATTTTTAAATTGAAAGCACTATAGCAGTTTAAGCTTCATTGTTCCATTATTTTTTTTAAAAAAAATGTATTGATTAAGTACAGACTATGTTTAATAGAGTAAGACAGAGATCAAAAAGAATAAAACATAGTCATTATTGTAAGAAGCTTACTACATGGGGTTCAGATAACAAAATGCCATAATAAATACGGTATAAACAGAATAGAATAAATCTCAAGAGAGGTCCAAAAGAGGGCTATGGAATATTGAGAAGAGCATATTCAAAAATGGGTATCAGGCATTCCCTAGAAAGAGTGTACATTTGAAACAGATGGAATCAAAGACAAAGGAGAGAGACAGAAAGGGATTGGAGAAGGCATTACAGGAGAGAGAAGGAGCAACAATAACAAATGTTCAGGATTATTGGGGACCAACAAGTAGCAAAATGAAGCTCTTGAATGGCCACTGAAGCTCTTTGGTAAAGTCAAGAGTGCACAGGTAGGAATTCATGGATCAATAGGCAATGATAGCCAAGGAAGATGTGAGGAGTGAAAAGCAGCATGATCAAAATTTATCAATCTGTTACAATGAATGAAAAAAGAATCATTATGTTATTAAACATTTTAACAATGTTTCACTGAAATAACTGTCTTATTGGATTTCTTAGGAAATACTACATTACATTAAGAAAAATGGCCTGCTTAACAAGTTATGTGGATTACCAATTTCCAATAATTATAGTATAGGACTGTTCATTTAGCATATCAAACTCACAATATATAATGTGTCTTTTTCATGATTCAAAAAGAATTTCAGAGCTGGGAGCTGTGGCACATGCCTGTAATCCCAGCAATATAGGAGGATCACAAGTTCAAGGCCAGCCTCAGCAAAAGCAAGGTACTAAGCAACTCAGTGAGACCCTGTGTCTAAATAAAATACAAAATAGGACTGGGGATGTGACTTGGTGGTCAAGTGCCACTGAGTTCAATCCCCAGTACCAAAAGAGAAAAAAAAAAAAAAAAAAAAAACAGAATTTCAGAAATTTGCAGATCTGAGCCATTATTATCAGTAATATCTGTTTACAGGTTTACTAAGACTTATTTTGTGAGGCTGATGAGATGAACACTGACAGCAATCTTCATTTTCTTTTATTAAATGTAGCAGCCAATAACTGAAACTGAGTCAAGGTTGCAGTCACAATTCAGTTATGTAGTAGTAATTTTTTAATTTTTTCCTACAATCAAACTCAACTGACATAGTTTAGCTTCTGATAATATTAAAAAGACCAGAATCCTTTTACTTCAAAGTAACTTAATCATTTTGGGTCAAAAAATTTAGATTCTCTTAGATAAATATTTCAACAAATTTAATATTTCAACAATGAAAAACGTAAACTTTGTGTCTGGACTGAATCCCACTCTTAAAGACACTGTTCTTCTTTTCTAGACTTTGAGGGCAAGTGAATTATAAGAGAGCACACACACTGGGACCAGGGTCCCTGGCCTTCATGCTGTGCTGGCTGTCCTGGAGGTGTCTAATCTTGCTTGGACTTGGACTTCAGTGAATATGCCGCAGAAACCAAGGGTCATAATGTCTCTCCACTTCTGCATCACACTGTGATTGTTTCTCGGAGCCTAGTCACATCTTTCTCAAAGGGCAACAGTTCCTGGCATGTTCATAGCCTCTTCAGAGGCAGAACTGCAGATTGCCTCTGTGCCCCTAAGACTCAGGGAGAGTTTGAGGATTTGCCTTCTCCTCTACCTCAAATCCATGCCGATGTCCCTGATCAGAGAAGCTGCCTGTATTTTTGCAGGGTGTTCTGGAAGGTAGGGTCCTCAGGACACACACACACATACCTTTCCTTGTGTTATCATCCCTCAGGTTTACCTCTCTCTACTCCGCACATCCAAGACAAGAGAATGAGAGTCATCTGTCACTGCTTAGGGATCCAGGAAGTCTCTACAATCTAGACCTGCATTATTAAATCCCTTAAGCTCCTTCTCTCATCCCAGGAAAGCCTTATTTTCTTTTCCCAATCATGGAAATTTCTCTGTACATCATATCCTATATCCTTCCAGTCTCTCAGGAATCTGATGTTCTAGGTGGCCCTTTACGTTTACTGGGAAACTTGAAATTTAGAAAAACTCCATCTTCTCACAAGTGATTGACTCTTTGCAGTTAAAATTCAGGCTTTTAAAACCGGTACTTCTTTTTTCTTTTATTTTATTTTGAACGTCAAAATTTTAAAAATTTTTAAATTTTATTTTGAACATCAGTGTTCTCACAGAATTTTCTTTTCATCTAAGAAAAGAATATATAGAAAACTACTAATCCTATCTGACTAGTGTGCTTAAGGGTGGGGTAAAAAGTAAAACAATCAAACAAATAAAAAAGTTTACTAGCACACTACTATCCTACCCATATATGGGGGATATTATCCTGATCAGGTTCCTAAAACAAAATACCACAGACTGGGTGACTTAAACAACAGAAATCTGTTTTGTCCCAGTTCTAGAGGCTGGGAAGTTCCACCATCTGGTTGCCAGCAGATTTGATTACTGGTGAGGCCTTCTTTCTCATTAAGCCTTAATTTCCTCCTTAGAGACCCTATGTCCAAATATAGTGAACTGGATATTAGGGCTTTGATATTTGGAGAGCAGTAATTCAGTCCATAACAATGAGTAATTGCTTACTTAAATAAAGTATTCACTAATAAATTGTGACTAATTCAATTTATTCTTCACAATAATCATCATATTTATTCTAGAAAGGAAAAGTTTTAAACCATTGAAATGATTGAAAGGACATGATGAGATGTCCCTAGTATGTTCATGAGAATGTCTTGGCAGGTCCATCTCCAATCGAAGACTCAAAGTCACTAAAAAAAGGAAAAGAAGAGGGGATTTAAGGAGAAAAGAATAGGACAATGCATCTTTCCTTTGTGTCCTCCTGTGAATAAAGAAATGAAAAAAAACTTCTCAGTAAATGGGTGATAATTCAAATTGCAACGATTGTTTCAAATCCAGAGTTAAGACTAAGCTATTTTATTAACAAAGAGATGAAATTAGAATGTTTAAAAAAAAAATACTGTCCATCCAAGAATTTGGGAAACTATAGCCCATGGGCTAAAAATCTGGCCCATAGCCTGTTTTTGAATAACCAACACTGTAATGATTTTGGTAAAAGAAAAAGAATACATGAAAATTACATGAAATTCAAATTTCAGGGTTCACAAAATTTTATAGGAACACAGACCATACCCAGGTACATACATCTTGTCTATGACTGGCGAGACTTACAATAGCAGATAGACCTCAAAGGCTGACATTATTTACTCTTTTACCCACAACAGGACAAATTTGCTTACCTTTGGTCCCACCAGTTCAGGCTAATGGAACAGTAATAGGCCATGAATTCAGCCACAGATCCCAGATGTGTAAGGTAGCATCACCTTGATTCAAAGGTAGCTCTGCTCATCAGGGTTTCCTGAAGTACAGACCTCTCTTGCTTTACTTCTATTTATGCATTGTCATGAACTTGTAGCATGATCTCTCCTGGCTGCAAGGGCAGAGATGAAGGTAGTCTCCAGCTGGAAAGCCATGAAGCCAGATTCAGTTCCACTTCTGATAATAAATCTAAGTTGCCACTCTCTGCTCCAGCTATCTAAGGTTTCCTTATTCTTGATCCTCACCCTGAACTTCTGTCTCCCTACACCGAATTTTCATTCTCGCAAAGGATGGGATAAAAAGAGACATACGATTCGAATACAAAAAAAAAAGTATTTCTGTTGTTTGCTACCAAAACATTCCCATATTTTTCTTCAAAAGACACTTAAGAGGTAAAAATGAGATTGATATTTTCTGATAACCTACACTCAAAGTCTTAAGAAATTAATTCTAAAATGATATTTTTTAAAAGTTTTCTTTGTTTTAATACTATTAACTCATACTCAAAGTCTTCTGTCAGTCATGAATTTTCCTTCATCCTGTAATTACTTCCATGCAACTATTCAATATGAGTATTTACTCTATGGAATCTCACACCAAGATTATTAAAGCAAAACTATTTAATGAGTTTATGCCTCCACCACAGGATTATGTAGGATAAGAACTGGGCTCATTGTCTTTATCTTACCTCTAGGCCAGCTTTAGATGCTATTGGACTGGAAATACTAATAATCTTATTTTTCTTGATAATTCTCATTAGTTATGCATTATTAAAACACATGTTTTAAGTTTGGTTTAATACAGACACTAAATAGAATAATACATCATAAAGTTCCATTCTCTTGCTCATGATCTAAAACCAAAGTAAATGAAAACACCTCTTCCATTTGAGTAAATTCTATAGTTCTAGATAAGGGTAAGGGTAAATTATTATGGATTTATATTTCATATTACCTTGATTTTCCCAGAGAAAGATTAGTTATATTGTTCCACAAGAGTTTAGGCTTACAGTTTTTTGGATGTTATTTCTGATTTCTTATTTGAAAGTTTAAGATTCATATCCTTCATTGTAGAAAGGTGTTACCAATGTCAATTATTTATAGCAACTTACCTCCTTGCAATGAAAAGAAGAGTTTTAAGGTCAATTGTTTTAAGTGCTCTGATTCAAAAATATGCTTCTTGGTAAGAAATTTATCTGAAAGGACAAAACTTAGAAAAGGAAACAGAAGGCTAAAACTATAGAATGTTAATGCAGGAGGGAGTCTTGGGGATGACCTAGTTCATGCTGGCAAAGTGCAGACCATGGGTGAAGTCCATTTGCTTATAGATTACATGCGACTGTTTTCACACTGTGCTGAAGAGGTGAGTGGTTACAACAAGACCAAGACCATGTGGTCTACAAAACTGAAAACCTTAGCTACCTGTCTGTTACCAAAAGATGTTTGATACCCACCAATTTAATCCATCCACTCTGATCATCTGAGCAGACCCTGAGTTCAGGAGAAGTTAAAAAGATGAAGAATTAGACCCCACATCTCTTGTCTCAGAAACTAATACCTCAAAGACTAAGAACTTTAAAGTGATCCTCGTTTCTTTATTAATGCAGTAATAGTCTAGGCTTTAGTCTGCTCACACAAATTACTCGATGTTCCTGAAAATGTATTTCACACACTTTCATGATAATGCCACTTCTTGTGTGCTTCCATCTATTTGGAATGCCATATCCCCTTAATTTGTAATCTGGAAAACTCCTACTTACTCCATAAGGCCCAATTCAGATATCATGTTGACCCAGAAGCTTTACTTGATTACTCTAAGCAAAAGTAATGGCTCTCTATTTTCATAACAATTTATGTGAACTTTGTGGAAAAAAAAAAAAAGATGTAAGGTCAAACTAGCACAAACTGTACATCTATAATGGACAAAAATAAGCCAGGCACAGTGGCACATGCCTGTAATCCCAGTGGCTCAAGAGGTTGAGGCAGGAGGATCAGGAGTTCAAAACCAGCCTCAGCAAAAACAAGGCGCTAAGCAACCCTATCTCAAAATCAAATACAAAATAGGGCTGGGGATGTGGTTCAGTGGTTGAGTGCTCCTGAGTTCAATCCCAGGTAACCCCCTACAAATATACATATAATGGACAAAAACATAAATTTTATATTATATGTATGTTATCACAATTTTAATTAGCAATAATTATGTCTCAGATAAATGTCATTGACTATGATCCTGTCAATGTGCAAAATTGTTTATCATAATTTTTAAAAAGGGAAAAAGGATTTTTCCCCCTTCTGTAGGCTCTCTCTTTATGTTCTTTATTGTTGCCTTTGCTGTGAAGAAGCTTTTTAGTTTGATGCCATCCCATTTACTGATTATTGATTATATCTGTTCTTTAGGAGTCTTGTTAAGGAAGTCAGGTCAAGAACCAATATGTAGGAGTGTTGGTCAGGGTTTCTGGTCTACTTTCTAGGTCCATGTTGAATTGAGTTTTGTGCAAGGTGAGAGATAGGGGTTAAATTTCATTCTGCTACATATGTATTTCCAGTTTTCCCAGCACCTTTTGTTTGAAGAGGTGAGGCTATCTTTTCTTCAACGTATGTTTTTGGTGCCTTTGTCTAGGATGGAAGTAACTATATTTTCGTAGATTTCTCTGTGTCCTCTATTATGTTCCATTGGTTTTCTTGCTTGTTTTGGTGCCAATACCATACTATTTTTTTTTTTTACTATAGCTCTGCAGTATAATTTAAGGTCTGGTAATGGGCCTCATGCTTCTCTTTTCTCACTAAGGATTACTTTGGCTATTCTGGGCCTCTTACTTTTCCAAAAAAACTCCATGACTGCTTTTTCTATTTCTATGAAGAATGTCATTGGGATTTTGATGGGAATTGCATTAAATCTGTATATCATTTTTGGTAGTAGGGTCATTTTGACCCTATTAATTCTGCCTATCCAAGAGCATGGGAGATCTTTCCACCTTCTAAGGTCTTCCTCAATTTATTTAGTGTTCTGCAGTTTTCATTGTAGAGCTCCCTCACCTCTTTTCTTAGATTGATTCCCAAGTATTTTTTGTTGACATTTGTTTGGTTTTTGTTGTTGTTTTGTTTTTACACTATTGCGAATGAGATAGTTTTTCTAATTTCTCTTTCAGCTGACTCATCATTGCATTTATTTCTAGGATATACATAAAGAACTAAAAAAATAAATTAACACACACACAAAAATAACCCAATCAATAAGTAGGCAGAGGAACTAAACAGACATTATCAAAAGAAATATGAATGGTCAACAAATACATGAGAAAAATGCTCAACATCTCTAGCAATTAAAGAAATGCAAATTAAAACTACACTGAGATTTCATCTCACTTCAGTCAGAATGGCAATTATCAAGAATATGAGTAACATTAAATATTGGTGAGATGTGGGGAAAAGGATATATTCATACATTGTTGGTGGGGCTGCACATTGATGCAACCACTCTGGAAAGCAGTATAGAGATTCCTCAAAAATCTGGGAATGGAACCACCATATTTGACCCAGTTATATCACTCCTTGGTACATAGACAAAGGATTTAAAATCAGAATACCATAGTGATACAACCACATCAATGTTTATAGCAGCTCAATTCACAATAGGTAGGTTATAGAACCAAACTTGATGCCCTTCAACAAATGAATGCGTAAAGAAAATGTGATACACACACACACACACACACACACACACACACACACACACACAAAATGGAGTACTACTCAACCATTAAGAGAAATCACTTTTTGACAGTTGCAAGTATATGGATGGATTTGGAGACAATCCTGCTAAGTATAATACACCAGTCCCAAAAAGCCAAAAGTTGAATGTTTTCATTGATATGTAGAAGCTAACTCACAACAAGGGGGGAGGGGGAAAGAACAGATATTCAGGAGACTAGACAAAGGGGAATGAAGAGAAGGGAGGCAGTATAGGAAAAGGAAAGATAGTGGAAAGAATTTGACATAATTTTCCTTGTACACCACAGTGAATCCCACTATTGTGTACATCCACAATAATGTGCCCTAATTAGAATAAAATATATTCCATGCTTGCATAGTTATATGAAAATGAATCCTATTGCCATATAACTATTGGTTCTATTGCCAAAGAACCAATTTTAAAAACATGTTTTAAAAAAAGGAAAAAGGAAAAAGAAAAAAGAAATAATGGGCCTTATTCAGGCACCATTCTGAAATTCTTTTATTACCAGTGTGGGGACCATTCTAATAGCAAATGTCATGAGCATCTGTTCCATTCCAGAATTTTTCTAAATCATAACCTGAATATGCTGAACTTGTTCTTATGTAAAACATTGCTCTGCCCTAGTCCTAACCACCATTGAACTGAAAGCAAGCATAAATTATTAAATATCTATATGTCAGAGTTCTAGGTCTTCATCTTCCATGATTATTCTAGCTATTTCTATTAATCTCTGATCATTATTTGCATCTTGTGTTAGATGGATCCCACACTAACACATATGCTGAAGTAAGGATTATATAGTAATCACACAGACTCCTTGTTCTGTCTGATGTTGGCCAGAGTTCAGAATTAGAAGGAAAAAAATGATTATTTTAATTATAAGACAAACAGCCCTCACTATTTCTACCCTCACTGATAACTGCACAAGTTTGAATGCATGCAAAAATACGATTTTCTGCATTTCTGTTAATATCTCCTGCTCACCAAGATGGAATATTAGTCTGCTGATACTGAATGACATTAAAAAAAAAAAAAAAAAAACTTATCACTGAGAATCCTGAGGTCTAAAGCTTGCTTTGTTTTTCGTCAATATTTGTGAAGGTACTCTGAATACTGCTTCATCCCTGCCTTCGGGGCAGTTTCTTGTAACTGTCTTCACACCCTAGCATTTGCCTCCTCCTGAGGTTTTAAGATGTCAGCTGAGACTCAGCTCAGACTTAACCTCTTTAAATTCTCACACCTAAGGTAGGACCAGATGCATATCAGGACATATTAAAAATCTAATTATATTATGTCGGAACAAAGAGTCAACTAAACGATTCTAAAGAAGTGGTCCTACCTAAGTAGTTGGGAGTGTTCAAATCTTTGCAGGTGGGATGCCAAACATCTAACCAATAGACCAAATTGCCAGTTAAGGGAGCATAAATGAAAAGTGAATAAGAATAATTAAAAAGATTGAAAAAAGATTAACAAATTTATGGAACAAATACTGTCACTGTCAAACAAAAGCAAATAAAATTCTATTTTCATGGTAATATTGCTCCCAAATAAAGAAATATAAATATTTTAACTATATCCATTTTAGGTAAATTGATTCAACTTTCAGAAAAGTGATTTGTCTGACTCTATCAAAAGTCCTGAATGTATGTATAAGTCTTAGTCCTATTATTCAATTTTTGAAAACATATCTAAAGAAATGTATGAAAAATTTATGTGAAAGATGTTCAGTTTAGTATTATTTATAATCAAAAAATTGAGAGCCCATTGATTATGAAGTGTGCTTTAATGGTTTAATTATGGCATATTTACTCAATAAATTATTGTGATAAAGTATTCATATGCTTATAATGGGTTTAAAACAGCCTGGAAACAAGATTAAATAAATAAGTTAAAAAAAGAAAGAGAAAAAAAGGTAAAGGACTAAACATCCTAACCAAAAACATATAAAAGAAGAAAAAAATGTAGAAAGGAGATTGAAAAAACTGAAAACATTGAAAGTCACAAAAATACTATGAATGATATAAATGTTGATTTTTTTCCTTGTGTACTTGTTTACAAATTTGCAATAATTATCTTTATAACATATATAATGGGAAATTTTTAATATTTTGTTTAATGTGATCAAACTATTTTCAAATTAATCATATAGTATCTTGAAGTGATTAATTACTTTAGATATTTAATCACTTAATATTTTGCTTAAGATGAATTATTTGAATAACTGAAAACTTACCAGAACATTCTTGTGATTATTACTTTAGTTTGCCAAGTTTGCTGTTGGAATTCTACTGCCATGTACTAAATTATGTTAGCCAGAAATGGTACAGTGTCTGTGAGCCTCAGTGTTCTTGTGTATAAAATAGTAGTAATATTAAGGACTACCTCACACAAGTTTTATCAGGCAATACAGGAGATAACAGATATACTGAGAGCTGATATTTTAAAATGTTAGTTCTTCCCACAAGAATCTTTTGACATTGGATAGCACTGAGTCAACTGCCATATAGACTCTTAGCTTAAGTTGGAAAAACTAGCAACAATATTGCATAGGATTGTGTCCTGAATGAGCTTAAAATTGAGGCAACAAGCATTAGGAAGAATGAGAAGTTTTATATCTAGTGTTATGGAAATTATATGCTCTTGGGAAAGACTTTAAATAGTTTTGGAGCGAATACTTACACCATTTCTAATAGGATCCAAATACGATTAAATGTGTTAGACTGTTTCTAGAATAATGGTCCAAGTACATTTTGGAAAAAATATGAGTCTTGTTAATATGCTAATTTCACAGGCATATTTCTACTTGACAACTGTGGGTATTATTTTAATTAGAGTCATACTTACATTCTAATGTAAGAATTACTACTAAAAGCAGCCTTAATTTTCATCAAGAATAATTTATTGTATTCTTTTCACTTTATTCTTGAATCCACACCCGTTGCAAATTATCTTGTCTCTTTTAATTAGTAGCCTAAAGCAGCCTTCTTGTTTTCTACTCCTCTGTGCTATTTATATCAATTATCTTTATTTCTTTTCCAATTTTCCCTTCATTTAAATCTCATTGTGATAAAACTTCACAATAAAATGATAAAAGAATTTTCTGATTTTTAAATAAAAATATAATTAATTTTCTTTTATTTCCAAATAGTGGGGAAAGATACACACCTTTTGTGTGATACAATGGAAAGAGTAAGAAAAAAAACAAACCTAAATCATCACTGTGTTTCAATTGGAAGTGTATTTTTATCTAACCACACAGGCCTTTGGAATAATTGAGAAATTTGTCTGAATTGTTTTATATGTTGCCATCTTTCCTATATGATTCTAATTTGGACCAATTATTTCACAGGTGTGAGATAAGCCTTTTAAGAAGAATATTCTCTCTTTTGAACCAGTAGCACTCCTTCATAATAATATTTACTCACTATACTTATATAGCTAGACATATACAAATCTGAGTTGTTATGGTAAATGAATGGTTGAATGGATACAATTAAATGTCTCTAAAGTATTTTCTCTTATTTTCCTATGAGCACATCATAAATATTCTTTAACACATAATACATATGTAATTACTGCCAGGCATGGTGGCGTACACCTGTAATTCCAGTGACCTGGGAG
Organism: Sciurus carolinensis; assembly: GCF_902686445.1. Classification (NCBI taxonomy): domain Eukaryota; kingdom Metazoa; phylum Chordata; class Mammalia; order Rodentia; family Sciuridae; genus Sciurus; species Sciurus carolinensis. Next base: position 40,660,761 of record NC_062216.1, on the reverse strand, counting down.
GCTAAATCAGGAGGACTGCAAGTTCAAAGCCAGCCTCAGCTACTTATGGAGACCCTAAGCAACTCAGTGAGACCCTGACTCTAAATAAAATGTTTAAAAAAAAGGGCTGAGGGTGTGGCTCAGTGGTTAAGTGCCCTGGGTTCAATCACAATTCCAAAAATAAATAAATATGCAATTACTAAAATCTATTAAATGCATTTCTTAGATTGGTGACTAATAATTTGGAGCAATATTCAATCATATATATGTGTGTGTGTATATATATATATATATATATATACATATAGTGCCTTAGAAACAACTAAGTAACAACTTGTACATATATTGGACGAATTTCCCAGTGAGAAAATAATATTCCAGCATCATTAAGTCTGAGGATTCATTCAGCTGTCAAATATGTCAATTTTGCTAATACATTTTTGAGTGTATTATTTTGAAGGAAAATTTAACTGAAGTTTTAATGGAGATGGACATTTTGTAGTGTTGCTATGTGAACTAAACCTATAAAATAGAGATATTAAATGTCTCCTTGTAATAGGAATTTGTGAATTTAACAATATTCTCCAGGATAAGAAATTTCATTTAATCATCTAATAGCAGCTTCTAGAATTGGTGTTTTGTCTATTCTTTATATCTAACTAAACCAACTAAAATGTGTTCTTTTTTTTACAGTATTTGTTTAACACACAATATTTTTTAAGGCAGCCAATCTCTCTTCCAATATTCAGATAATTTTCCCCACTTTAATCACCCTCATTAGAATGCAGAAATGTTTGAAAGTAGAGATTAACCATCGGCAGAGTACCCATTTCACCATATATAGAAAAATCAGTAACACATGTTTCACAGTTAAATTTCCCTCTGTTAGGACTAATGTGGTTTTTCATCAATGTGAGATTATAAATCTTCCTTTCTTATTCACATTTATCTTGCAGGTATCAGAATTTAATAACTACTCACAAGTATCCTTTAGTTTTGGGAGATCTTTTGAAACATTGTGGTTTTAGTTTTTTGAGATCTTCAGATCCCTTTTGAAAATCTAATGAAAACTGTGAAACATCTTCCAAAATTTCCTGAGAAACACTTAAAAATCTATTTCTTTAATGTACACTGATCCTGACTCTTAAAACCTGGTCTTTGATTTGTGTCTCTGCTCCTCGATCTTCCAAAAGCTGTCAACTTGGGTATTGTCTAACTACTTCACTATGTGCTCCTATCTAAGTTCCCTTTTCTGTTCAAGTGAGTTCTGAACCAGTTTTTGTAACACTCTTTCTGCATTAGTTAGTTCAGTTTTGAAACTTCTCTGTAACAAGCTTGTTTCTGCTTTCTAGGAAACACGGATCCAAAATCCTTGATGTGTTTTTATCAGTGCTTTAATATGATAGCATTTTCTTGCAAACCAGTATTGCAAAAAGCTCCATTATATACATATCTGATATCATAGATGGGAGGAGAAACAGTTAAGTAATCTTTTTATGAAGTATGCTCATTTGTGCAGTTAAAATAGTTGATTCATGTAAAAAGTCAAAATAGTTGATTCATGTAAAATGTTGGACAGCAATCCCTAATTGAACATTACATATAAGTCCCAAATCGCAAGACAGTTACTCCTTAACTTTCCATATTTCTTGGGTCATGCAATAAATATAACTGCTCTATAGGTCATTTTTTTTCCATTTTTTCTACCTAACCATATGACAGTCTTTAATGACCAATGATATGTAAAGAAGGTACACATCAAGAAAAACAGAAGAAAAAATATTAGAAGGACGTGATCTCCTATAGTTGGAAAGTATTTTCTAAAATAATTCGTGAAGCAGAATTGTGTGCAGATAAAATCTCTATTACATGAAATAGTTTAGTTATGCTATTTTTAAAAAAAATCTTTTAGTCATGTGTTAACCAGAGATTCTACCCTGTTTTTTATTTTCTAATTTCTGAAATGGTCAATAGCAGATCATCATTTGGCCATCAGGACTTACTATGTCATGTGGCAACTATGACCACCAGTAAACAGCATAACCGCATTTGTAGATTATTTCTATTTGTTACTAAATCCCTGGTTAGAATGTGATAGTGTTTTTTCTCTTTTTCAATTAAAGTAGAATCCTCAAGCAAAAAATTACCAAATAAGGAGTCTAATTTTATAATTCTTATTTAATTAAAAATTGTTATACAGATAAATTTGTGCATTTGTTATTTAAAAAGAAACATACAAATGGTGTGGACTTTAAGTGTTTTAGATAAAATAACTTCTTGTTTAATTATATAGTTGATTAAGGAAGGGATTCATAATCTGACATTAGAATATACATAAGTTGTTTATCATTGTTTAGTAATATTTAGATTGGATTGCCAGCAATATTAATAATAAATAAATTTTTACAAAGGTCAAAAGGGGAAAATCAAGTGAAGTGACGAAGTCTGTGTGTGGGTTGTGTGTATGTGTGTATGTGTGTGACGGGGGGGGTTATGTGTTTGTGTGCATGCTCTACCTAGGTCCTTAGAGTGGGTATCACAATTAAGGGACATCCAACATTGTTGTTAATGATAAGAACAGAAAACAGCAGCAGGTAAATGATATTTTTCAGTCATTTCCAACTCAGAAGGCAATGATGTTTCAGTTAGAGAACAGAAGAATATTCAAAAGGTATTAAAGAGTTTATGTTAATTGAGAGAAAATAGCTAAATGAGCTTCCATGGAAAATCAACAGCGTAGGCTTCTGGGGAGAATAAAAGAAGGGAAGGATGTAATCACCAAAACCCAGCTAAGCAGCAGCTGGAGAAATGTAAAAAAGGATGGTCAAATGTGAATCAAGGATTATAACAAACACCAACTATATAACACTGTTCAGTTCTTTTGGCAACTAAAAAAGGCCAAAGCTGACTGAAGCAGAATACCAAGAGATGTATCTCAACCTCAAATAAGGAGATCAAGTCTTGTTAAGGGAGTCCCTATGCTTGGAATTTAAAAGGTTCACAAAGATTGGGACAGAGCAGCTGGAAGCCTAAGAGCTAAATGATTAATTTTTATTAAAACCACAAGGGGAATTGATAAATTAAAGACTGAGAATCTAGGAGTCTCCAATCTACATCTATTCAATTAATCAAGACCTTTTGATTCTATTCAGCAACTATCTCTCGGATCCACTCTTCTTTCACCATGATGACACCATCCTAATCCAAACCACCATCATTTCTCGCATGGTGAAAGCAGGAGACCCCTAAATGGTATTCTGTCACCCACTTTTCCCTTCCTCCAAATCGTTCTCTAAATGTTCACCAGAGAGGAATATTTTAACATATAAACAGATACAACCAGAACATATTGCCTTTGTATGAATTTTTAAAGTATCTTTTCCTCAAGACAATTTACTTCCATCTGTCAATAAATTGTCAGAAGACACCTATTTTGTCTGAAGAAGACATTTTATAACCATCTACTAGAAAATCACTATCATAAATACATAAATAGATGTTAACATTTTGAATAACACCCCATAAAAGTGGTGCTTTCCTTTATTGCAGCCCATGTACAGGTGACACTACATGTCACCTGTACAATATGCAGCAACCCATGTAGACTTTCACTGGCTTCTGGTTTCCCCTAGGTTAAAGCCTCAAAACTCTAATATGTCTCCTAAGTCTCTAAACTTTATCCTCTCCTGTATCTCCATCTCCACTCACTACCCTCCATCAGTCTTGTTCTATATCCACATAACTATAGGAGACAAGTATTTTCTCTTGGTGGATATTGTACTGTTTTGTATGCATTCTCTCATTTAATTCTCAGATCAGCTCTGGTATAGTTATAATTTTTATTCAGAATTTGAGAAAATAATAAAACCTAAAATATTTAATAACTTGACAGATAATAAGGTATAAAAGTATGACTTAAAATTAGGTCTGCTTAACTCCAATGCCTACATTTATAATTACTAGACTAAAACACCTCACTTAGCTCTGTGGTGACTGACTCACCTTCTTTAGACAGCTGCCCTCTTCTGGTCTGAATGGATCAAGACTAAAGTTCAACTAGGAGGCATGGGTCTTGTAGGCTTCATAGCTCACACACTTAATTGACTAAATCAAAAGAAAAACACACCTGGAAGAATCTGATAAATTGGAAAGTTAGCCATGGAATCATTCACATCTGGGGACATGCCCTAGCAGAAAGTGTGTGGCAGTTCTCAAAAGTCTACGTGGAAATGACCAATGTCAAACACACTGGGTTTATCTGATCCAAGGAGATGGTTGGGTTGCTCAAAATACGTTTTACTCACAGCTGGTATGGTGGTTTCCTGACAATAGAAGTGTTCAGCTAGGATGGAAATTTGTATCAAGTCATCATATTTTGGCAAAGTTTGAAAGTTGTTGATTTCTAAAATCAAACCCAGGTACTTTAGTTTTGTTCTTTCCAATAAAAAAAAAAATATATATATATATATATATATACATATATATATATATATATATGTATATATATATATATATATATATGGCTTTAGCAGTGGGGAGATTATTAAATACTCCTAAACCCCAAATGATTTCATTTTCAGATAAGGTCATTGTGATTTGATAATTTCCAGATATTTGCACAAGGTCTTTTTAACTAAAGGAAGAATATGAATAAGATATAGATCTTCTGATTTCTAGTTAATTATTTAAAAATACATGACCTTTCGTGAGTATGAAAATACAGGTAAATGAACTCTTTCATGTATTTGAAAAAAAAAAAAAAAAAGATATGTTTTACTCCTTGCATTTGGGAGAAGAGGGAAATCCAGACAGCGTTTATTGATAGGCAATGGGTCAAGGAGTCCTGGGGAAGTAGAGACCTACAGATGACATTCAATTCCAATTAACAAAAGGGCAGGTGTCCCAGCTCTCTTATAATATTTTTCCAAATTCCTCTTCCATTTGCAACAGATGGCTTCCCACCTCTGTTTAAACTCTACTGAAGAGAAATTCAGTACCTGTTCTGCTATTAAACAGAAAAGCTGATTAGAATATTCCTTTAGTTTAGCTATAACTTTCATCTCTTTTAGAACACACTTTGATGGTGATTATCATATTCTCTTGATCTATACTATGATTTTTGTTATGCAGGCTCTATCTGCTTTAATATTTTTTGGCGATCATATCAATTTGTCTGCTCTTCTTAGGGTTAGTGAATTTAACTCTTCAGATTCTTTTCAGAGATTTTATTATTCAATCATTTAGTTTATTCTTTCTTCTGAAAGCAAATTTTGGGGGTACCAGGGATTGAACTCAGGGGCAATCAACCACTGAACCACATCCCCAGCCGCCCTATTTTGTATTTTATTTAGAGATAGAGTCTCACTGAGTTGCTGAGCACCTCACCATTGCTGGGGTGGCTTTGAACTCATGATGCTCCTGCCTCAATCTCCCAATCTGCTAGGATTACAGGTATGCACCACTGCCCAGCTGAAAGCAATTTTTAACTTAAATATAAACCATAATTATCCCTGCTGTGTTGTATTTTATTGTCTTAGATTTGCTCAGAACATCCTTGTGTAATAATTGCTGAATTATATCCCCCCAAAATTTATAAGTTGAATTGCTGCTAGCCCTCAATCTCTTAGAATGTGACTTTTTGGAATAGAGTCATTGCAGATATAATTAATTAAAATGAAGTCATACTGGAGTATTTAATCTGATATTAGATGGTATGCTTATGAAAAGGGGAAGTTTGGGTACGGATATCATGCAGAGAGAGCACCATGTGAAGATAAAGGCAGCGATCAGAGGGATATGAAGGAGTGATGCTTATACAAATGATATGCAAAAGACTGAGAAAACAACAAAAAGTCAGGGGACACCCACACGAACCAACCATACAACACTTTGATTTTGGATGCCTGGCCTCCAAAAATGTAAGACAATGAATTTCTGTTTTATAAGCCACCCATTTGCAGGTACTTTACTACTGCAGCCCTAGCAAACTAATGCAATTACTTTTAATTGGATACCTATTATTTAACTGAAGCATCTCGTAGAAGTACTCCTCAAAATTTATCCTAGGCATAGGAAGACTGCATAAAATTGAAATTTTAAAGTCTCATTTTAAATGTGGCCAATCTAGAATTTTTGTCATCTGCTCTTACTTCATTATAATCTCACTTAACCCTGTCTGGGTTCAATGCCCAAAATAAAAAAAAAAAAAGAAAAGAAAAAGGTCAAGAAATGAGAATAACTGACAAACCATACTCTTTAAAAAAAAACAACAACAAAAAATTTTTTTCCAGCCCAGATTCTCTGGATTTCTTTTCATTTTCTTTCTCTCCCTCCTTTCCTTTCTCTTCCTTCCTTTCTTTCTTTCTTTCCTCTTTCCTTCTTTTTCTTTATCTTTCTTTTGTTCTTTCATCGTTCTATTTATTTTGAAAAAATTAGGTTTACGTTCATGTATCCATGTTGAGAATGGAATGGTAAGCTAATTTAAAATATCAAGCGCTTCCCCTTGGCTAAATGTATACTAGTTTTATGCCTGTAAGAATGTAAACAGTTTGGAAAATTTATAAATTCAGGTTTTCCAGGCACAGACTCAGAAACCAAGGGTCAAACGTTTTGTTTCATATATGGAAGCTAGAGCAAAACAAAGAAGGGGTTTGGTAAGGGATCTAATATCATAAAGATACAGGGAAGATCATTAGAGCAGAACAGCAAGAGTGAGGGAGGAAGGAGGGAAGGGGAAGACAAATGGAATGAATTTAACAACACCATGTTTATTCATATATAAACGTACCCAAAGGGAATTTCACTTTTATGTATGTGTAGTAGCTAGAGGAGGAAACACAGAAGGGAGGGAGGAGGGGAGAAAAGGAGGGTGGGGAATGGGGATTAAAACCAAATTCCTTGCATGTATGATTTAGTCAAAATGAACACAATGGCTATGTCTAAGTATGATGCTCTAATACAAGTAATAAAAACATGGAAAGAAAAAAATTCGTAGGCACAATAGTAGAACTATATTGTATGCTTTACCCCATTTATACCTCCTGCTTATATCCTAGAAACCAATGCTAATATTAATCCCTTTTAGAAATGAATATGCTGGGGGCGATCCAAGATGGTGGACTAGAGGGTGACTGCATCTCCAGTCACTCCAGAACCCAGGATTCAAGAAGGGGAGGCATTGAGAGACTCGGACTAAAATAGAGCCACGGGGTGAGTCTCCCCCAATGGGTGAAGCTCGGCCTGGGTGGCAGGCTGGGATAGGGGTGGCTTCTCAGAGCAGGGCAGAGCAGCTAGAGTCTTCCCCAGGTAGCCCTGCTCCCTCCAGCGGTGGGTTTCTCCCACACAGCCAGCTTCTCAGAGCAGGACCCCCAGTGAGAGCCTTTCTGCACAGAACCAGCTCCGAGTCCAGGAGCCAGCGGTGAGCTCCGGCCCTCAGGCAGCTATAGGAACCAGGACAGGGCAGCCAGGGACTTCCCCAAACAGCCCTGCTCCCTCCAATGGCAGGCGTCTTTCATGGCCAGCTTCTTGGATCAGACCGCCGAGTGAGAGCCTTTCCACACAGAGCCAGCTCCAAGACCTGGAGCCAGTAGCGGGCTAGGGGCAGCTTTCTTCGGAAGCACTGCATTATCAAGTTCCTCCAAGATTTCAGGCTACTGAAGGCTTGGAGGTGATATACTGGAAATCTATGGTGACACTATAAGCCAATAGAGGAAATCTGCAATATCTCAGAGTCCCACTGACATCTGAGCAATATGAGAAAACAAGGGAAGAAAATGTCCCAAACAAACCTAGATACTACATCAATAAAACCCAATGACAGCACAGCAGAAGAAATGTCAGAAAGGGAGTTCAGAATGGACATAATTAAAACAATCAGGGAAGCAAACAAGGAGATGAAAGAGCAAATGCAGGCATTGAAGGAGAAGATGAAAGAGCAAATGCAGGCATTAAATGATCACACCAATCAACAGTTAAAAGACCAAATACGGGAAGCAAGAGATCATTTCAATAAAGAGTTAGAGATACAGAAAAAAAAAAAAAAACAAACAGAAATCCTTGAAATAAAGGAAACAATAAACCAAGTTAAAAACTCCATAGAAAGCATAACCAATAGGATAGAACACCTGGAAGACAGAATCTCAGACATTGAAGACAAAATATTTAATCTTGAAAACAAAGTTGACCAAACAGAGAAGATGGTAAGAAATCATGAACAGAATCTACAAGAATTAAGGGATATCATGAAAAGGCCAAATTTAAGAATTATTGGGTTTGAGGAAGGCTTAGAGAAACAAACCAAAAGAATGAACAATCCATTCAATGAAATAATATCAGAAAATTTCCAAAATCTGAAGAATGAAATGGAAAACCAAGTACAAGAGGCTTATAGGACTCCAAATATAAAAAATTACAACAGACCCACACCAAGGCACATTATTATGAAAATACCTAACATACAAAATAAAGACAGAATTTTAAAGGCTGCGAGAGAAAATAATCAAATTACATTCAGGGGGAAACCAATAAGAATATCAGCAGATTTTTCAATCCAGACCCTAAAAGCTAGAAGGGCCTGGAACAACATTTACCAAGCACTGAAAGAAAACAGATGCCAACCAAGAATCTTATACCCAGCAAAACTTACTTTCAGATTTGACGACGAAATAAGATCCTTCCATGATAAACAAAAGCTAAAGGACTTTACAAAAAGAAAGCCAGCATTACAGAACATTCTCAGCAAAATATTCCATGAGGAAGAGATGAAAAACAAAGATGCAAATCAGCAACGGGAGGAACTAGCCTAAAGGAATAGCCAAATAAAGGAGAAACCAAATCATGTCAAAAACAAATATGAGTCAATTGACTGGGAATACAAATCATATCACAATAATAACCCTGAATGTTAATGGCCTGAATTCATCAATCAAAAGACACAGACTGGCAGATTGGATTAAAAAGAAAAATCCAACAATATGCTGCCTGCAAGAGACTCACCTCATAGAAAGAGACACCCATAGACTAAAGGTGAAAGGATGGGGAAAAACATACCATGCACACGGACACAGCAAAAAAGCTGGAGTATCCATCCTCATCTCAGATAATGTGGACTTCAAACCAAAACTAGTCAGAAGGGATAAAGAAGGACATTACATGCTGCTTAAGGGAAGCATAAATCAGCAAGACATAACAATCATAAATATCTATGCCCCGAACATTGGCTCATCCACGTACGTCAAACAAATCCTTCTCAATTACAGAAATCAAATAGACCACAACATAATCATACTAGGCGATTTTAACACACCTCTCTCACCACTGGATAGATCGTCCAAACAAAAATTGAATAAAGAAACTATAGATCTCAACAACACAATCAGCAATTTAGACTTAACGGACATATATAGAATATACCATCCAACAAAGAACGAATACACTTTCTTCTCAACAGCACATGGATCCTTCTCTAAAATAGACCATATTTTATGCCACAAAGCTACTGTTAGCAAATACAAGAAGACAGAGATACTACCTTGTACTCTATCAGATCATAATGGATTGAAATTAGAAATAAATGACAGAATAAAAAACAGAAACTTCTCCAATACTTGGAGACTAAATAATACACTATTATATGATGAATGGATAACAGAAGACATCAGGAGGGAAATAAAAAAATTCTTAGAAGTAAACGAGAACAAAGACACGTCATATCAAAATCTCTGGGACACTATGAAAGCAGTACTTAGAGGAAGATTTATTTCATGGGGTGCATTCAAAAAAAGAAGTAGAAATCAACAAATAAACGACTTAACACTACAGCTCAAAGCGCTAGAAAAAGAAGAGCAGACCAATACCAAAAGTAGTAGAAGACAGGAAATAGTTAAAATCAGAGCCGAAATCAACGAAATCGAAACAAAAGAAACAATTGGAAAAATTAACAAAATAAATAGTTGGTTCTTTGAAAAAATAAATAAAATTGATAAACCCTTAGCCACACTAACAAAGAGAAAGAGGGAGAAAACTCAAATTACTAAAATTCAGAACGAACAAGGAAACATCACAACAGACACGAGTGAAATACAAAACATAATTAGAAGCTATTTCGAAAATCTATACTCCAACAAAACAGAAAACTTCGAAGACATCAACAAATTTCTAGAGACATATGAATTACCTAAACTGAACGAGGAGGACATACACAACATAAATAAACCAATTTCAAGCAATGAAATAGAAGAGGTCATCAAAAGCCTACCAACAAAGAAAAGTCCAGGACCAGATGGGTTCTCAGCCGAGTTCTACAAAACCTTTAAAGAAGAGCTCATTCCAATACTCCTCAAACTATTCCATGAAATAGAAGAGGAGGGAACCCTCCCAAACTCGTTCTATGAAGCCAATATCACCCTGATACCTAAACCAGACAGAGACACATCGAGGAAGGAAAATTTCAGACCAATATCCTTAATTAACATCGATGCAAAAATTCTCAACAAAATTTTAGCAAATCGCATACAAATATATATTAAAAAGATAGTGCACCACGATCAAGTGGGTTTTATCCCAGGGATGCAAGTTTGGTTCAACATCAGGAAATCAATAAATGTCATTCACCATATCAACAGACTTAAAGTCAAGAATCACATGATTATTTCAATAGATGCAGAAAAAGCATTTGATAAAATACAGCATCCCTTCATGTTCAAAACACTAGAAAAAAATCGGGGTAGTGGGAACATTCCTTAACATTGGAAAGGCTGTCTATGCTAAGCCCATGGCCAATATCATTCTAAATGGTGAAAAACTGAAAGCATTCCCCCTAAAAACTGGAACAAGGCAGGGATGCCCTCTTTCACCACTTCTATTCAATATTGTCCTTGAGACTCTAGCCAGAGTAATTAGACAAACCAAAGAAATTAAAGGGATACTAATAGGAAAAGAAGAACTCAAACTATCCCTGTTCGCTGATGACATGATTGTATATTTAGAGGAACCTGGAAATTCCACCAGAAAACTTTTAGAACTCATAAATGAATTCAGTAAAGTAGCAGGTTACAAGATCAATGCTCATAAATCCAATGCATTTTTATACATAAGTGATGAATCTTCAGAAAGAGAAATTAGGAAAACTACCCCATTCACAATAGCATCGAAAAAAATAAAATACTTGGGAATCACTCTCACAAAAGAGGTGAAAGATCTCTACAATGAGAACTACAGAACACTAAAGAAAGAAATGAAAGAAAACTTTAGAAGATGGAAAGATCTCCCATGTTCTTGGATAGGCAGAATTAATATTGTCAAAATGGCCATACTACCAAAAGTGCTATACAGAATCAATGCACTTCCAATTAACATCCCAATGATGTACCTTACAGAAATAGAGCAAGAAATTACAAAATTCATGTGGAAGAATAAAAAAACCAGAATAGCTAAAGCAATCCTCAGTAGAAAGAGTGAAGCAGGCGGTATCGCAATACCAGATCTTCAACTCTATTACAAAGCAATAGTAACAAAAACGGCATGGTATTGGTACCAAAATAGACAGGTAGATCAATGGTGCATAATAGAGGACATGGACACAAACCCAAATAAATACAATTTTCTCATACTAGACAAAGGGGCCAAAAATATGCAGTGGAGAAAAGATAGCCTCTTCAACAAATGGTGCTGGGAAAACTGGAAAACCATATGCAACAGAATGAAATTAAACCCCTATCTCTCACCCTGCACAAAACTCAACTCAACGTGGATCAAGGATCTCGGAATCAGACCAGAGACCTTGCATCTTATAGAAGAAAAAGTAGGTCCAAATCTTCAACTTGTTGTCTTAGGATTCGACTTCCTTAAAATGACTCCCATAGCACAAGAAATAAAAGCAAGAATTAACAACTGGGATAGATTCAAACTAAAAAGCTTTCTCTCAGCAAAGGAAACTATCAGTAATGTGAAGAGAGAGCCTACAGAGTGGGAGAATATCTTTGCCACTCATACTTCAGAAAGAGCGCTAATTTCCCGTATATATAAAGAACTCAAAAAACTCTACACCAAGAATGCAAACAACCCAATCAACAAATGGGCTAAGGAAATGAACAGACACTTCACAGAAGAAGACCTACAAGCAATCAACAAACATATGGAAAAATGTTCAACATCTCTAGTAATAAGAGAAATGCAAATCAAAACCACCCTAAGATTCCATCTCACCCCAAGTAGAATGGCGATTATCAAGAATACAAGCAACAACAGGTGTTGGCGAGGATGTGGGGAGAAAGGTGCACTCATACATTGCTGGTGGGGTTGCAAATTAGTGCAGCCACTCTGGAAAGCAGTGTGGAAATTCCTCAGAAAGCTTGGAATGGAACCACCATTTGACCCAGCTATCCCACTCCTTGGCCTATACCCAAAGGACTTAAAATCAGCATACTACAGAGATACAGCCACATCAATGTTCATTGCTACTCAATTCACAATAGCCAGATTGTGGAACCAACCTAGATGTCCTTCAGTTGATGAATGGATAAAGAAACTGTGGCATATATATACAATGGAACATTACTCCACCATAAAGAATAATAAAATTATGGCATTTGCAGGCAAATGGATGAAATTGGAGAATATCATGCTAAGTGAGATAAGCCAATCTCAAAAAACTAAAGGATGAATGATCTTGCTGATAAGCGGATGAGAACATATAATTGGGGGTGGGAGGGGTTAGCGTTAGGGTTAGGGTTAGGTTTAGGATTAGGGTTAAGGAGGGTGGTAAGAATGGAGGAAGGAAGGACTGTATAGAGGGAAAAGAGGGGTGGCAGGGTTGGGGGGGAAGGGAAAAAATTAACAGAATGAATCAAACAACATTACCCTATGTAAATTTATGATTACACAAATGGTATGCCTTTACTCCATGTACAAATAGAGAAACAACATGTATCCCATTTGTTTACAATAAAAAAAAAAAATGAATATGTCAAAGGTTAGATGGGTAAAGAAGAATCTTGCCCAAGGTGGGGTCTGGCGACAAGAATCTTTCCCAACACTGCATAGTCAGTATGTGAGGGAACCAGAATTCGAATCCAAATCTGTCTAACTCCAGTGCTCAAAGTGGTAACTATATGTGTGCTTCTATTAACAAGGCACAGCACTTCAGCAACTTAATAGTTACACAGTGTTGGGCAATCAATGTTTTTTTTTCATTTTTTTCTTTTATAAAATGAAAAGAGTAAAGACTTTCTAAGATTGTCATATGGATTAAATGAATATGAAATTAAATATATAATACACAACAAATAGAAAATTTACTTTTGTTACTTAGTAAATGCAGTTGGTTCAGTTTATTCAATTGATAAAAACTTTCATAACATCGGAAATGTTACTAAAATGAATGAATTTGGGGGGAAGGGAAAATAAATGTTTCTCAATGCCATCTAAAAGAAGAAATGATTTAGCTTTCTAGTTTCACTTCCTATACATAGGCAAAGTAGCTTCACTGAAAAAAAAAATCATATAGTTCTGTTCCTAAATTTAGTATTAGAAGAAAAAAATATATACATATGCTATCAGCCCTCTCTATTCTTGCTCGTAGATACTATCAACTGCAGATCAAAAATATCTGAATAAACTTCATTTGTACTGAACATTTATAGACATTTTTTCTTGTCATTGTTTCTTAAACCAAACAGTGTAACAATGATTAATATAACATGTGCATTGTATTAGGTTTATAAGTAACACAGAGGTGATTTAAAGTGTACAGGAGGACATTTGCAGGTTATATGCAAATACCATTATCATTTCATATTAGGAATTTGAGCATCCATGGATTTGAGTATCTGCAGAGATTCCTGGCACCAATCCCCTAACTGTATACTCCTTTAGGAATGGTCCTTGAATTGTTGTATGGAAAGGATTCAGTGAAATTTTTCATAATATAGCATGCATATAATGGGCTGAGTTGAGATAGCACATTTACAATAAGATGAGTAAATAGGAAAGTTAGTTTGTAGAGGAGAATTAGAATAAAAAGCTAGTGTTCTGTGCATTGAATCTCTGCCTGAAAGTTGCACACTCTAAATAAATTGAAACTTGCTTGCCCATTTCGTTAGACTGGTAACTATTAAACTGACATGCTTGAAATGTTTATTATTTTGTAGTTCGTAAGATAAAATGGCCAGGTATGTGCTTTGATCTTTCTCGTTATTGCCACAGTCCATTATTTCCCGCAAACACACCCTTATTCAATAATTGTAACAATTGAGGGATCAAAGAGATTGTTGTGTGGTCCAGACCCTGGAGATGTTTCAAGATTGAATGGAAATTTTTTTTTTTTTTTTTGCAACAAAGAAATTGATTTATTAGTAAATAACCTAAAAACTATTGACTTGGCTACAATGGTCAAATTAGGTAATTAATTTGAATTCTTTTCTACATCCTTGCTATTTCTTCAGTTTAACAAATAGCACTAAAAATACGTTTCTCCCATGTTTTTTTTTTTTTTCTTATTTGTTTACAAAAGAGAGACAAAGAAAGCTATATTCCTTTTATATCTCTAAAAACTACTTTTTAAATGTTTGCAATTATTGTTTGGAAAGTGTCTTGGATAGTTCTTCCTCCTCCACCAGGTGAAAACAGAAGACAGAACCCTGTGAGACACGGTGAAATTTAAAGAATGAAACTATTTTCTCTAGGTTAGTGTTCTCAATAATTGCACTAAGTGGAGGCTGGAACAACCTAATTGCACTTTCATTTCTGCCCAGATAATTACCTTAACTATACTGAAATCTGGTATGTTTATAGTCCCAGCATCATCATTAAGCTAAAAATTGAACATTCTATCTTACCCTGAAAAATTCCAATTAAACCCATTTGGAGATGTCCAGCGAATGCCAGCACTAATTCTTTTCTGTAAAGATCAAAGGTGCCAGGATGTCACACTAGAGAGAGGCCAATAGTCAGCTCATTAGCAAGATTGATGAACTAGACCAGCAGTTCCTACTGATGCGAGCATCTCAATGTGGACTAAAGTCGCATTCTGTGAGACCGTGTGGGAGACAGAGCAGGTCATCTCTCATTAAAAACAAGTTTCTATGGATGCTTCAAAATGGAATGGTCTAAATAACTGAACTTTGGACGATATCAAATCTAAAGAAATACACAAATGGAGTTAGGCACTCAGAAAAATGGGTGGGGACAAATAGAATGTTTGGGGTATAAAGAGAAATTGTAGTGGAAGAAGAGGACTCCAGAAGATTTTGTTACTTAAATTCTAAAGAGAATGGACTTCGCTACTATCCATTAAACCTATCAAAATCAGGTATCAGGATTTCTTAATAATTATCTTAAAAGTTGGCAAAGGAAGTCCTTTCTTCAAATAAATACTTCAGTAAGCTGTTGGGTTGGAAGTGATACCCTGAAAATATGGCAGCAGGAAGTTGAAAAACAAAATAGTTGATTAGTACTGTTGTAGCAATTGATATTGATTGGGGAAGGGCATCAGAGAAGCAGAGGGAACTGTAGTGCACACGGAAGAGAGAAATGAGAGAGACAGGAAAACAAGGCTTCAGGAAAGATGGCCATAACGCGTATCCTAAGATCAGGAACAGCTAATGGTAAACTGTGAGCTGCTCTCATTCCAGTGACAAAAATCCTCCTCTATCTCACAAGATCCTCAAAGAAAAACTTAGTGCTTATTTATGAAAAGTGTCTGTTTCTTTTTTTTTTTTTTTTTTTCCATTGGGTTTGTTTTGGTGAAAAAGATAAAGAATGGAGTGCCTTCAACATCTGCATGAATGTTAGGTGGAGTTAAAAAAATAGCAGCAGCAAAGAATAGAACACAGATAAAAATTAAGATGAGAAATTACTCTAATTAGTCCCTACACACACACACACGCACACACACACACACGCACACGCATCCACAAATCTGCAGAATTGTTAGAGAAAGCATCGAGTTTCCAGAAGCTATAAAATGGAGTTGTAAATTCATCTCTTCTGGATATTCAGGATGAAGAAGGACTCCCAGAGACATGTAGCTTACTTCTTTTGCCTACATTTAATAATAATTACACATTGAAACAAACTAAATTTTCTTTCCCTTTTCTAAAAGTCCTTTGCCCTTTATCATTGGTCTTTTGAACTAGGAAAATGAACCAACCTTCAAATAAAAGAATTACTGGCAATATATCTCTACAAGTGTTGAGAATTGAAATGCCCTATTCCCCTAGACCTCCTGCTCCTAATGAATTTCATTTTAACCACGTGGTACCTTCTGAGCTCCTACCCACTGAACTTCATCTAACACTACAGTTGCAGTAGTCACTCCTAGGATTTTCTAGCACTTGAAATTAAACCCGTGAAATTGAGCCCACAGTGGACTGCATTACCTCTTCCTGAAAGACTAGCAATAAGGGGATTAATTGCATTACATGATTCAACACACCAGTCATTTAAGAGTCCAAGTGCCATTTTGACTGGCAGTTCAGTACTCACTCACTGTATGAGGATGCTAGGGTCAAAATGTGTAGTGATCCTCCAGCAACAGAGGGCAGTCTTTGCCGTATTTGCACTACAAACCCCAAAGCCTACAGAGCAGTAATTATAGAGGGACTGCCTAGGGCAGAACCCATTATTTCCCAATATATGCCTGTTCTGTATTAAGATTTTTGTCCCAATATTTCCTTCTTTTGATAAACACATCAAACCATCTTTGATTAACTGCCTAAACTACATTTAAGTAGAAGGTGATTTTGATTTTTTTCTTTTTTTTTTGCTTCCAGCAGACTCATCAAGTAGGAAATAAACCCACAAGGTCTGAAGAGAAGAGAATTGATCTTAAGAATAAATTCTAATTTCTGTGCAGATAGGCGCCAGATAGTAGTGGAGGACGTTGCAAATGGTTTCTTTCTAAATCTCCAAATAGATACAAGCCACCTGCTTCAGGAATCTGGGCAAGTGTAAAAGTGGGTGTCTATATTTTTAACCTCTGACCAGCTTTGATATTTCATCCTCTTTCGTGATTCCTAGTTGGATTCTTTGAGACTTCCTAGTCTTTGGGACATATCTATGCTTCCTAAGTAAAGCCTGAAAAAATTTAGTAGTACAAAATGGCAGTAACCAACATTCAGGGACTGGTTACTGTATACCAGGCTTTGTTCTAAGTGCTTCATTACAAATGCGTTTGCTCTTTGAAGAACAACCCTACAAGAAAACTGATGAACAGAGATGTTAAGAAAACAGTGCAAGTAAATGTCACAGAGACCAAAAACCATCCCAAACAACTTGAGACCAAATATTCCTTTATTTACTGTTATTCTATATGTGAATTTTTTTTTTGACTACTTAGAATTAAGCTGTTGCTCCAGACTGAGGATCGATTGCCTCTGCCATCACTGCAAAGTCCTTGTGCCATAGCATGTACCAGTCATCGCTTATCTCTTCTTTGCCATCCATGCTCTCTTCATGATAATTTGGTATCATTCAATTGCAATCCTCTCTCCACTAAAGTGAACCCCATTTGCAATACTTGATACACCACTCTGCGTGGCCACTGCACTTGACAACTTCAGAAGGACACCAGTCCCATAAACCACAGTGAATGGTTTTTGCAGGGCCATATAACATGGCAGCCCTGGGACCAGCCTCATCATGTAAAACTCCTTCTTAATCACAGATTTATTCACTGTTGACTCTTCTAGTCCTCCATCCACTTCATCTTAAAGATTGAAATCCAAGTTAACGCTTAGTAAGAGGATGGATTAGACAAAAGGGAATGAAGCAAAGGGAGGGGGGAGGGGGATAGGAAAGACAGTGGAATGAGTCAGAAATAACTTTCCTATGCTCATATATGAATACACAACCAGTGAAACTCCACATCATGTACAACCACAAGAATGGGATCCTAATTATGATAAGTTTTACTCCATGTAGGTATAATATGTCAAAATACACTCTACTGTCATGTACTTATATATAAAAATTAAGAAAAGGATATCAATCCTTTTCAATTTCATTGAAATCCTTTTCTTCAATGTTGATCTGTTAATCTAGAATCTCATGGATTCCCAGTTTGTTCCATACTATGTCCCCTGAATGATTTTTGTTTCCCTTTGACTGATCAAATCTTCCTGTTAGTAGTGTTGGCAAATTTTCCAACCAGATCCCTATCAGACCCTTGACACTTGGACCTCCAAGTATATGTTCTCAGAGGACACTCCTGGCAAGGAATACTTTTCATTAGTAAGTAGTATTCCACCCCTAATATTTTCTTAATTTTTTTATTTGTTCTTTTTAGATATACATGACAGTAGAATGTATTTTGACACATGTGTAATGTATATTAGTATATATAATTAGTTTAATAATTAGTATATAATTAGTATGACTTATACTAATTAGGATCTCATTCTTGTGGTTGTACATGATATGACATTTAACTAGTCGTGTATTCAAATATATACATAGGAATGTTATGTCTGATTCATTTTTTAAGTGAATGCATGAGTTGGAATGAATAATGTTTCTCAAAACTAAAAACCTCATTTATTCTACTTTGAATGTGTAAACTACTCAGTCCCTATTTCCTTTTCTTTGTTTCCTACCAAACCTTACAAAAAAACAGAACTTGAAAAAAATCAACAGGTACATCTTATTCCACATATTGTACAAAATAAAAGGGAGAACATTTGATAAAAGGAAACATTCAAGTATATTATAAATCTGCTTAAAATATTTTTCTTAGTATTAAATTAAAAATAATTCACTGTAGGAAATTTGATAAATATAAAAACTAGAAATACTGAAGAATAGTAACATAGTCACACCACTTATTCTTGGTTGCTACTGGATAAATCTGTCTCCTAATTTTCCTATGATTATGTATCTTTTTCCATCTGTATCATAATTGTGCATGCAGTTTTGAACGTGTAAAGGTTTCTGAGAAAAATTGTAATGTGATTATAGCCGTGCCTTGGAAAGCTACGTTTAGCAGATGCACAGATATAATCATTTAAGAAGGAGAATCTGGAGTCCAGAAATGCAAAGGCATGAATGGAGATGAAGGCAGCACAAATGAAAAGGCGACATTTCTCTGAGTCATTCTCTTCCTTGGAGCTCAGAAGGAAGTGAGAGGGCAGTTGCCTCTGGATGGTCGATGGTTTCATAGGTGGTGATCTCCTTTTTAGTGATATTTAGGAAGTCATAATTAAACACAGTCCCTTATTTGCCTTCAGTTTTCCCATTCTTAGCTCTCCTACAAGGTTTCCTAATTCCAGCAAGTAGGCACAAAGGTTGCTAACATGGAATTTATGATGCCAATATTAAAACTCTAGTGCCCCTCTGTCACCACTCTGACTACTACAGTATATTTATGTTATTCATTGGTCAGCTCTCAGATATCAGACTGCATACCTCTTGACTTCATTTTACATGATGTGTTCCACAGGTGTGACATATACATATTCTTGATTGCTTACCCAGAATTAAATATCAAGCATTCCAAGTCATTGTCAAGTGGTGGACCTGATCATGTTCATAGATCAGGAGACAAACCTAGATTCTTCTTTGGAGGCAAGACCAACACGTTACTCACACAAGAACACTACTAAATGCTTGATGCATGAATGTACATCCAGTAGCCATGAATCGAAGTATTAGCACTAATTTTTAAATGGCATATTTGGAACAAAGAAGACACTCATATAAAATAAGAAATATGTTTATACCATGTTTCATTAAGAGAACTTAATAGGGTTGTTTGAAGTATAGGAGGAAGAGTTCATAGAGCTGAAATATTTCTTATGATTAATCAGGGGATTATTTAGAATTCCTTGGTACCTCCTGAGCACCATGGGAGGTGGTAGGGGGAAATCAATTCATACCTGTAATTATCATTGTCTTTTTTTCAATCAACTTACCCATGTAACTAAGTTGAGCTGGTTTATTCCTGGGAAGTGACACACATTCCCTATTTGCCACTGCATTCTGGTGTGGACTGGCAGAGAATACCTGCCTGCTGTAGACTTGCTTGAGAGATGAGCACTGAGAAAATCATGCAATCAATGAGCTAAATCTAGGGGGCCAGGAAAAAAGAGAAAATTACCAGAACTCATGTCTGCTCTTTCTTTTGGAAAATGATAGAGAGGGGAAAAAAAGTTCCAACAAACCAATCAACAAATTCCCTACTTCATTTACAGCTGGCTATTTTTAGCAGCTCCTCTTTCTATAGCACAGCATGACTTCCATCATTTTCCTAGCTTCAACAAATTGCTTGCTTTTTATAAGATTTTATTTCGCCATTCTAAAACAACTACATATCTGAATTAATTGCAAACTATTTAAGAATACATGGATGGATTTTGCAAATTTTATCATAGGAAATAATAGCCCGATATGGTACATTGGCAAGTCAAGTACAGAGGAGAGAAAGAATTTGTCCTCATGGTCTCAGTTTCTCTCTTCTGGGAATCAGGAAAAAAGAAAACACTAATAAATAACTGGTTAAACTGAGAGTTTTATGTTTTCCCAATTTGTTTCTTGTTTTAGTTCATGAATAATTTCCACAAAATATTTTTTCTTTTAAGAAACATGTTAATTCAAAAATGAACATATTTTTATATTGTATATAAATTTACTAACTGCATTTCTGCAAAGTATTAGCATAACTACTGGGGCTTGTAGAGGTGTTCAAAGATTAATAAAGTATTGACTTTGCCTTGTAACATGAAAATCAAGAACTATTGTCCCAGATGATGGAAGGATAGAACAAGTCAGACTGTGGTAAAGTAGTCTGGCGAGTCTTGTAGTCTCAGGTTTACAAGTGGAAATGACCTCTTTTGGTAAAGAGGAGATCCTTTAACATCCTGTTCTTCTTTCCCAAAGAATAGGGCAATGGAACATTTGCTCCAGTACCCACATCAACCTAAGGACAGTGAGTTGACAGAAAACAAGGGGGTTCAAATCATTTGGGGGGAGAAGAATGAACCCAGGATCTCATGCATGCTAGATAATCACTCCACCACTAAACTACAACCCCAGTCCTATTTTAAATCTTGTCACAGTCTCACAGAGTGTATGTGTCTTTCAAGTCCTTGCTAAAATCTCACATTCTTCAGTCATTCTCTTTAATACAGCAATTGCTCTTTCACACCCTCTCCAACACTTCAAGCCTATTATACTGCTCTGTTTTATCTATTATCCATGTTTATTACACGTATTTCATTGTCTATTTTCTCCCTTATAACATACACTAAACAAGGTAAAATGTTCTTCTTGCACATGGATAAACAGTGCTTTTTGTAGAGTAGATACTCAGTAAATATTTGTGGAAAAGAATGAACAAAGAACATTAATAGCTTCAAGTTTTTAATTTAGGGATTAAGGGAAAGGACTCTGATGTTTAAATAATAACCTGAATTCTACAAGCAACAATAGGTGTTGGAGAGGATGTGGGGGAAAAGGTACACTCATACGTTGCTGGTGGGGTTACAAATTAGTGCAGCCACTCTGGAAAGTGGTGTGGAGATTCCTTAGAAAACTTGGAATGGAACCACCATTTGACCCAGTTATCCCACTCCTCGGCCTATACCTAAAGGACTTAAAATCAGTATACTACAGAGATACAGCCATATCAATGTTCTTAGTTGCTCAATTCACAATAGCCAGATTGTGGAACCAACCTAGATGCCCTTAAATTGATGAATGGATAAAGAAACTGTGGTATATATATATACAATGGAATATTACTCAGCTATAAAGAATAATAAAATTATGGCATTTGCAGGCAAATGGATGAAATTGAAGAATATTATGCTAAGTGAGATGAGCCAATCTCAAAAAACCAAAGGACAAATGATCTGGCTGATAAGCAGATGATGACACATAATGGGGTATGGGAGGGGAGCAAGAATGGAGGAAGGAGGGACTGTATAGAGGGAAAAGAGGGGTGGGAGAGGTGGGGGGGAGAAAAATAACAGAATGAATCAAACATCATTACCCTATGTAAATGTATGATTATGCAAATGGTATGCTGTTACTCCATGTACAAGCAGAAACAAGATGTATCCCATTTGTTTACAATAAAAATAAATTAAAATTAAAAAAATAACCTGAATTCTATCAAGAGCCTGGGTAAGTTAATTAAATGTTCTCCATCTTCGTTTTGTCACCTATGGAACATACTACATGATTTAATCGGTCATGAGGAACAAAGGACATCATCACATGAAGGACTCCATCTATTGTACTTCCAATGACTCTTTGCTATTGTCGCTGTTGTTATTAAGAGGAAAACATGCTATGCTGACATTAAATGAAGTCCACCTCAGTTGGCAAGAGAAGTAACAAAATGTGTATTTTTCCCTACCATTTTTAGTGAATAGAAAAGCAATTTGTAGAATCCAAGGTGAACCTGATGGTGGAGACTTATCAAAAGCCTAGAGAGTAATCCTCATTCTTGACCACACTACTTGTAGGTCAGAGTCAATTGTCAGAAGTAGGGGAAGTGCCCAGAAGGTACTGAGTGAAGCTTAAAATTAGAGTCAGGAAACACTGCCAGAAAGCATTTAACCAGATGATGCATTAGCTTGGACAAGATGGTTAACAGATTTGCATATATATCTTTAAAATGATACGATCACATTGACACTTAAGAGTAATATGAACTAGGACAAGCGACCAAGACTAAAAGTTTTGCTCTACATCTTTACAAGTATCTTATTATAAGAAAAGGCAAAAGGACAATCGACTTGAACATCTCGCCATGTGTAAGTAATACCATGCTCTAGAGAGAAAGTTTTTTAAAAGTCATTCATAAAATTCTCCTTCAATCTAAAAGTAACATTCTTTATTTCTTTCTAATATTCTTTCCCACCATGACCACTAGAAAATGTTACACTTCACAGCAAACCATTCTCTCTCTGATTTAAGCTTCTCCTCAACATGAACCTTAGGGCAACTTTTTAGGTTTCTCCCAGCAGCTGAGACTCTCCTTTCTGAAATATCAGCCCGAGAAAGAACGGCTATGGCAATTGCATCTGCATTTGCAAGTTGGTTGGAGAATGAAGAAATCATTGTGCTAAAAATGTAAACAATCAGTAGTCTTCCTGCATAACAGTGGTCCTCATTTTGAAACTGTGTAAAAGTACAAGACAGGAGGTATATAAGACACATCTCAGAGCAAAAAATAAGTACTGTCCTTGGGCAAAATTCCCATGCACCAGCGACCATCTTCACCTGCCCAAATGCCAGCATTAACCTGTCAGTCTTTTTTTTATTTTGGTGCTGGGGATCAAACCCAGGGCAGCACTCTACCAACTGAGCTATCTCCCCAGCCCCTTAATCTGTTAGTCTTTTACTGGGGTAACTAATTTTGCTGTTAGTCAAATCTCTTCTAATAGAAGTCTATTCAATAAAGCTTTTCACATTTCAAATTTTGATTTATTCATTAAATCTCATATGTAGATATGAGAGTGTGTGTGTGCTTAGCTTGTGTTTTAGGTATTGATAAATTGTGTAATTTATATAGATTTACTGAATTATTCAAAAACAGAAAAATAAATTCAGTGTGAAAGGTGAAGCAACATGGGGATTAACTTGCAGATGTTTTATCACATCCAGCCTCGTAAAAAAAAAGTTCATTTTGTATTATTTCTTTTTTGCTTTTTTGATTGGCATGTTAAAATCCATCGAAGCTGGCTAAAGGATGTCATTCAAATGAGCATAATCATAAATACAGCTAAAAATTTGTCACAGCTTGGTGATAAAAAATTGTCAAAAAATGTCTTGGAAGAAAGAAAATACATATATGGTAATATTTATAAGATTAGAAATTCAGTTTAGATTCATAAAAACTAAGTGAACAAACCCAGGTGAGATGAGAATGGAGATATAACCATAGTAGGCAAAGCTAGAGATTTTGAGTCTACACAATTCTTTTTGAAAATACTGAAGCTGTGATTCACCCTATTTAAAGATGCAATTGTTCTTTAACATCCGCATTTAACTAAATTCCCATAATAATTATGTTAATGAAATGTAGCAGGAGCAGAGATTTCACTTATAATAAAAATTGTTTCATTCGACCATTTCATATCTTGCCTGTGAGATATTTTATAGAAACTTTTAAACGCTTATTCAATTAGTTTCTATTTCAACTTATATAACTCTGTCAGTCACCATGGTTCTATTGTAGAGGCAGTCAAAGATCTCTCAGTTCCCTTAAAGGTGAAACTGTTGGAGTGTGTTCCTACTTTATCCTCAAGGTAACAGTAGAGACAAATTGACAAGCCCTCAAGGAATACTTCACTGAAGCATAGACCTTGAGGTAGTCTGCCTGTATCTCATTTTATTCATCAGGAACGTTGGGAAAATTCTGTATACATAAGCCATGTTGTTTTGGAGAAGTCACAACTGATTTTTGTCAAAAAATCACCTGACCAAATTGTGTCAATTCAGTTGGCAGAGACTAACAGTTTGTCTTTAGATTCAGTTTGAAATTCCCGATCCCCTTATTTATTTAACCTCTGACGTAAAAAAGAAAGGACTGCGGGCCATCCCAATCCTACGTAAAATGGTAGTTCATTTTACCAAAAGGATTTTTTTAAAAAATCTGTATTAGAATTATATACACCATAATTTTTATACCTCATTGGTTTTATAGTTTCTCATTAAATTGAACTAGAACTTACTATATTTAAAATGCACTATTTTCATTTTTTAAATTGAATCTGGATATCCATTAAAAATAGTTTTTTGGGGCTGTAGCTCAGTGGTGGAGCACTTGCCTAACACATGAGAGGCACTGAGCTGGGTCCTCAGCACCACATAAAAATAAATATATAAAAAGATATTGTGTCCATTTACAAAAAATATTTTAAAAAATAGTTTATTAAAAAAGATTCAGTCTTAGCTGGTCCCAGTGGTTCATATCTGTAATCCCAGCAGCTCAGGAGGCTGAGGCAGGAGGATTGAGAGTTTAAAGCCAGCCTCAGCAAAAGTGAAGTGCTAAGCAACTCACTGAGACCCTGTCTCTAAATAAAACACAAAACAGGACTGGTGATGTGGCTCAGTGGTCAAGTGACCCCAAGTTCAATCCCTGGTTAAAAAAAAAAAAAAAAAGATTCAGTCTTACTTTCAGACAACTTTGTTTTCTTTATTTCTTTTTAAATGTCTTATTTACTATATTTTCTTCCACTTAATATCATAAGTGTGTCTAACTCTACTGAGCTGAACTTATTTATTTAATCATTTTACTTAATGAATCAATTGTAACTGTGGGTTTTATCAGTGAATAAGTATATGTAGGAACTAGCACAAAGTGTGCATCCAATTTAACATTAAATTCCTTATTTAAAAATTTTATATTATAGAAAGCTAGCCATATATCTTTAAAACAATTTTTAAAGGAAATTATATTCAAGTTATGAAGGAATTCCTGAATTTGACATTTTTTTCTTTCCCCAAACTCCAGAATCATGTGACCCTTCTTTCATAGTGCAAAAATCTTAACACAAAGTCAGCTACCCTAGAAGAAAATGCTGTTTGCTCTAAGTTTTCTGCAATACTTCCAGTTCAAGAAAACTATCCTAGCAATAAATAAATATTTTAAAATTAATTTTAAAACTCTCAATGTAAATTACAAAAGAATGAAAGTAGTTGACTGTAACTCTTTTCCACATGCATTACTCTTAAATCCTATTTACCAAATCTGTTTTTATGTAGTTCCTATTTAGTCGTGTCTCATTAGAATGGCTCAATCTCTTCTTTTGATCACCATGCCATGAAATAGTACAACAGGGCTGAGAACCTAAACCTGCTGTAGGCTGCCCAGACTTTTGTCCTGGATAATAATGAACCAACAGTGCATAGTCATGAAATTTGGTCTTTGAATCAATTACAAATTCCTTTGGGTGACAGGTTAGTCCACATTTCACTGTCTTGTCCAGAGTATTATCAAAAATGTCTTTGTCAGATTTCTTATTGAAATTCAGCTATGTTGTGTTTGTAGCATTTGCAAATTTTAAAATGAATATTTTAAAAAGTTGATAATTTGACATTTCTTGATCTTAGTTAATTCATCCTACCCATTAATGATTACCATTTGCTATCTAAAAGCTCAAGAGTATTTTATAATTCACTGAAATATTTTTCCATAACTTTAGATTCACTGAAATGATGTTATATTATATGATACTTAAGAAATTATCACTCTCTCTTAAATCCAATTCACCTTTCTCACAATCACATGCCTTTATAGTTTCATTGAAAAAAAGAAAGAAAGAAAAATATACTACAATAGGCAAAGCACAGTGAATTATTAAGTTTAAGCATTGGGATCCAGAAATTCTCAAAATAAGAAATGACCTGAATTGGACCAGAAACAAAAAGAAGAAACAGAAGACTGGTGCGTATTGGCATTTTTATGGCAAATATGGGCAACTTTGTAAGTTACTTGGTAAGACTTTAATTGAATCCATTTAGAGAGAATCACAATGCCTGTGTTTTGAGAGATTTATATGCAGAGAGTTTAGACCAGGCTAATCTTTCCTTCCTACACATACATTTTCCCCTTTCTATACACAGAAAAATAAAGTATGTAATGGGATTAAAATATCATTGTTAAGTAACTTAAAGACTGAAGGAAATAGTCTGTTCACATCTAGCATTTTTGTTGTTGTTATTATTGTAATTATTGAGAACAAAACTGTTGAAAGGCAACATCAGAGCAGGTATCTCTATCCTGTGTACATCTTCCTGGATGTCATAGTAAAGAGGAATTAAGAACAAAAAAGAAACAAAATAAAATAAAATAAAATAAAATACCACTCAAAAAAAAAGAACAAAGATTTCTCATGAATATTCATTCCACAAAAGGAGTAACACCATTTTCATAAAAATAAATCCTGGCCTGGGCTTGTGGCTCAGTGGTGAAGCGCTTGCCTAACACGCAGGAGGCACTGGGTTCAAACCTCAGCACCACATACAAAACTAAATAAAAATAAAGTTATTATTAAAAATCCATTTTAAATAAATAAATAAATAAATAAATCCTTATCCAGAAAGTTCATAAACCTTTGTTTCAGGTATTCAGTGTTATTGTCAGGTCATCTGGTCATAGAAATGTAAAAACCCATTGAAACAGAAATGTACATGAACTTTCTCAGATAAGCATTCCTAATGGGGACTATGCTACAGTACTATATATGTTCTCATACTTGAATGAGTTTTCTTATTTTAGAACATGCTTTGTTTGAGAAGCCTACTTAACATTGATAGATTCTAACATATGGGTCTTAGAGAATGTATGTATATATATATATATATATATATATATATATATATGCAACACTTTATGAAGTTTCTATTTGGAATGTGTTAAATTTTATAAAATGGTAAAAACTCTGATAATTATATCCACAGACCTATGCTTCTACTCTTAAACTATCTATTTCTGTGATCCTTTTTCTTTTTTTCCATTTCTATTTATTTAGTTTTTAATTTTTTAATTAAATGAGTTCTGGGTGAAAAGTCTTCCATTTTTTTTTTCTAAAGAATGCTAAGATTAAAAGAAAACAAAATATACCAGCTCTACCTCAACTGTTCCTAATTCTTTCAGAATTTATATCGATAGAAAAGTAAGTGTATGAACCAACAATCATCTTACCATAAGATAAAAAGAATATATGAGACAGACCAAAGGAAATCAAAGGAATACATGGTTTTATTTATCAGGAGGGGATGATTAGATAGGTAAGAAAAAGAACTGCCAACATTTTCGTATTTTCTTAGTGCATACCTGTCCTCCTTCACAGTCTTCAGCAATAGATCCCTTTGCTATTACACGAACTGTCATCTCCTAATTGATGTTGCAAATTTGTGTCTAATTTCTTAAATCAGTGACAAACACTGACATATTACTATTAATGATTGTGAAGAGCTTAGAAAGGGGGCTGGGGTTGTGGCTCACTGATCGTGGGCTTCCCTCGCAAGTGGGGGGTACTGGGTTCCATCCTCAGCACCACATAAAAATAAATAAATAAAGATTTTTTTTTTTTTTTTTAAATGAGCATAGAAAGTGCTTACCTAACAATCAGGGTGGAACTTGCAAACTTCGGAGAGTATGGGTGCTCAATTGATACTAATTCGTGATAGTAGTATCAGTGCATTTAAAACGATACTTTCTTCTTTGAAATTTAGATAAGGTAACAAGATTACATTACAATGATATCATGAGGATAAACTTGAGATTTGTACAATGACAAGGTATTCATTCTTTCCATTTCTCTTAATTGGTGGATCATGTTTATTTTTCCATAAGTATATTTTTATAACAAAATGTGCACAATGCTTCCTGCAAGTACTTTTCAAAAAACTGGGGTGAGGAGCTAAGGTGTGGACGGAACTATTCTATGATCGAAGACATTGTGACGAAGTCCCTCTCAGTTCTCTTAATGAGTGTGCAATGAAGAATTTGCCTGAGTGGGATGGGGCTTACATGTATTCATTCTCTGTGGTACACTGTGCATCAGCCTCAGGGCATCAAGCCAAAGAAACAAATGGCTTTTTGATTGGATCAGTCTCATAGCTCATGAGTATAATGCCATGCTTCCGTGACTTGGGTTTTTTTTGTTTTGTTTTGTTTTTTTATGGTATGTGATAGTAAACACTCAAATGTTATGATGTAGGCACTGCAATTCTCAGCACAGGGCAACTCAAGCAAACAAAAGACATCATAACTCACAAGTGTTATACCTTACCCATAAATTACTAGCAGCTATGGATGACAGTGAGGAACTGACCCCCATCCATCTCCACATTGCCATTTAGCTCTTAGAAAGTCTATGAGCAAAGAAGTAAAACATGATTTATGGTATGTTGCAAGACACCATGCTTGCATATTGCTGTGTGTGGAGCAGAGATCAATTCATGGCTTACAAATTTGTCACAGGACAGTGCATCTTCCAGTCTGCCACCTTCAAATTAGGTGTCATGATGAGAGAAAAATATGGCAGTGCCTTAGGAAAAAAATGCCACATTTTGATTAGGCTGCAGAAATGGCATGGGACAGTGAAAGACAGGACACTGGGGTTCCCACTTGATCACAGCATTCAATCTCAAATCTAGGAGATAGAAACAGGAGAGTGACTATGTAAAAAAAACAATAGGAATCCTGTCAACCAAAATGAAAATGGTGCCTGGGATTTTAGGGTACAATAAAACCAAATATCCATCGTCAGCAAGAGGGCCATTTTCCTTCTATATCCTGATCACAGTTTCTACAGATTATAAAGGAAATCAGTTTATAACTTTACTATTCAAATAAATGTATGCAGATGTCACCATTTTGTGAACATTTATTTGAAAACCTTAATTTATGTACTTTATATTTTATTTTGTAACTTCGATAATGAGGCAGCTTTGAGACACATGATCAAATAGTGAATTATTTTATTTCTTCCTCCATTATCATTTGTAAATTATTCTTACTTGAAAGTTTGGGCTTAAAAAATCTATGTTGGAATTGTGAATTGGGCAAGTAAATAATTCAAGCCCTTCAGAATTAGATAAATATTATTCTGCAGATCTGCCTTTATAGAACTTTCCAGAAGTTCTGTGAATTTGATTTTCATTCATTCCAGTTGCTTACATTAGTATCTCAAGGTAGAATCAGCAGATATGAGCTTTGCTTTCATATTTCTCCTATTTCAAAGAGCAAAAAAACTATATTGTGTATAATGATTGAGAGTATATTTTGACCAGTGAGGAGGGCCTTGATTTCTGTATGAGTTAAAAAAGTCTCCTTGGATTTTACACATGTTCTTAAACTGAGCATGTCCAAATCTGAATTCTTAGTCTTGTTTCTAAGTCTGTTTCTATTCCACCTTTGTAAAAGTCATCTTCAGCTCCCCATTGTTCACCTCATATATCTGAGGATCTCTATGGTGTCTTCTCCATCACCATCTGTACAATACACTTCCCCAGTTGCTATCAGTTATGTCTCCAAAATAATTTCAAGAACCCCCAGGCCTCCTTCAGCTACCATCATCCCAAGTGCAAGCCACCTTCATCTCTTTCCACCCCCAACAGTGACAGCCTTCAATTGGTCTCACCATTTCCACTTTAAAACCCAATGATTTCTTAAAAAGAAAATCAAATCGTTTTCCTCCCATATCCTAAAGTCCTCAGTGTGTCTCAATTTCACATAAGATTAAACTGCAAATCCTAACTGTGACATGTGGAGCTCTTTTCTGACTGTGGTCTCTACCTTTGGCTCCAACACACATGGCCCCTTTTCTCCCTTGCTGTGGTCAGGCATCCTGTTCTCTTTTCAGTTTGGTGAATGTCCCCTACTGCTTACTTGTGCTGTTCTGTCTACTCAGAACCTCTCCTCCCCAACCCATGCTCTTGAGTCACTAATCTTCATCCTTTAAGTCTCAATTCTTCTAAGGAGACCTTTCCTGATTTCTAATTCACGTGGGTCCTCTCTGCTATACTTTCTGTAGCATCCTACATCTTTTTAATGCAAATTTGTAATTTTTAGTTTAATACTTGTTATCGAACATTACTTTTTCCCCCTCACCTGCAGACTTTATTCTATTAGATATTTTATTTATCACGGTGCATCCTGTATGCAGCTCAACACTTGATACAGGTTGTGCTCTCGTCAACTCTTGTTGAGTAGCAGTTATGAATCTGAACCCATGTTCGCAGATGTGCAAGATGGAACCATTTCTTTTTTCCTTTAATGAATGCAAATATCATTCTGAGCCTTTACTCCTATGAACTGGCTGAAAATTTAAGTATGAACATTACAGGACACTCCCCTTCTCCAGGGATCATACTGGAATCCAGTCATGAGTGCTCAAATGGGAAAAGTCCACTTTTCTTTAGCCTCATTTTCACCACTGACAAATGCATGGTTTAAGAACATGAGGATTGTTAAAGCCTGATACCATGAGTGACAAGTCAGAGTTTTACCTGGTGTGAACAGAAGTTGCCAGGGTCCAATCTTCTTTGGCATACTTTCTTTCAGAGGTCCTGTTAACTTCCCAGGGTATTACCAGAAAGCAGGAGATAGGTCTTTCCTACTCCTGAACATATCTCCCTTTTCCAATATGGACCACCTTTCTTAATACCAAAGTTTGCCCCTCTTGTTGCCCTCAGAGATATTTGCCAGATAAACAAGTTCTGAGTAGACTGCCTGAGAGGGAACTTCCTATCCCTTACTACTAGCTCAACAGCCCTAAGCCACTCTGAACCTCAGTCCCTCTATCTACAAAATGGGGTGACAATTGTACCTGCCTTGTGGGAATAGTAGATTAAATTAAAACATACAAATGCAAAGAAACTGGGTCTTAATAAACACATAATAAATGTTAGGGCTTTTTTCTGCATTTCTACATTTCTTTATTATATCTACCATCTCATAATCTGCTTGCACAGGAGATGTAGTACATATAATTGTGTCATTTAATTCTTTTTTTTACTATCTTTTTAAAAAATTTTTTATTGTACACAAATGGGGTACAACTTGTTTCTCTGTTTGCACATGAAGTAGAGGCATACCATTTGTGTAATCATACATTTACATAGGGTAATGGTGTTTGATTCATTCTGTTGTTTTTTCCTCCTCCCCCACCCCTCCCACCTAAATGTTAGTTTTTATTACTATGATAAGTTCAATCCAGGCAACTTCTGTTTTAGACTCAGGAATGAAAACTTTGCCTGGGGCAAGGAGTCACAAATGGTTTTAAATCTCCCCTACTAATATGTATGCTAGAGAAGAAGACTTGTTTTTCTGTTTCACCATATCTCTGACATCTAGAATGATTTTAAACCTATAGAAGGGACTCCATAAATACTTGTTGAATTGCTCATTAAAATCACTGCCTGGTTCCAGTTGTGCTAGAGGGAGACAAGAAGTCACCTGGCCTATACTTGAAGTCAAGTAAAGCAGAAATGATGACAGTCCAGGCCTGAAGACAGCCCTACAGCATTGACTGGAGCAAGGCAGGTGTGGCAGAGAGTAGCAATTTCAAAAGACTCCCTCCAAGCAGAAAATCTTGTCACCATGACAAGGGCAGGGACAGAAGAATCCATCTGAAGGACCAGCAAATGAGTGAATATGAAGCAAGTCCCCAGGAAACTTTAAGAGCCAGGACTTTTATAGCCTGGCACATTCAGGTGGAAGCCTGTAAGTATTGCTGTTTCCTAGTGCATTGCATGCAGAGGACAATGGTACCCACCTGTGGGGTCACTGTGAGGATGAAGCCAGTGAATGCACATCAAAACACTTAGAACAGAGTCTGGAAGCGGAGCAGGAGGTTAATAGTGGTGGGTGTACAAACACTTCAGTCCTTCTTAGACCTTAAGTCCTACAGAGGGGATCAAATCTGTCTCATTAATGACTGGAACCTCAGCACCTTGTGTGTACACTGCCTGAGGTCCAGCAAGTGCTCAGTGATTAACTTGTTTAATTAATAAGTGGAAGGGGAATAGAGTTAGGGACAGAAAACAAGGTATGCACTGGATCTTGAAGGGAAATGATGCAAGGGACAAAGAGGGTAAATGAGTAAATTCCAAGGTGGGGAAAAGCTTGAGCAAAGGTGGAGCAGAAAAAAAACAGTACAGGCAGAGAAAAGGAAAAGGGAGACCAGGCAGGTGCCAGAAGCTAGCAGCTTTGCATGCCATGCACATTTATTTGTTGCAAAATGTATGCTTTACTTTATCCAATTAATTTGTTAACCCCACTGAGGAAAAAGAACCTTGTTAAGCAGTCAACCAAGGAGTTTCAGCATACCTAATTCTGTAACTTGGCTCCTTATCATTTTGTCTTACTCCGAATGAACAATGCCATGTACCAAACTGTTCCTGTCTCAGTATTTTTATGTTCTTACTAGGAGCAGGTGACGAGCCTGAATACTGATGTCACAATCTTCATTACAGAGAAACTCTAATGACCCTTTCAAGGGACAAGAAAAATACAGGCAGATGTGTTTTTTGGCAAGCTGATTGTCAACATTTTGAATTTTTTAAGTGTTTGAAGTATTTTCATACAGTGAATTTTTCAACAGTAAGAAAGGAGACCATGATGGTTTACCAAATTATTTCGAAACTCTTCTTCATAACGATTTCTACACTTATCAACACAAAATTTTATTTCTATTTTCTGTTATATATATCCTTTAAATCATTTTTGCATGCAAATGAGGATTTCTACAAAGGGAAAATTATTAGTGAAGTTTTACCAATAAATAGCTTTTTACCCTGTCAAAAGCATTTCTATACTTTCCTATTTGCTAGTAATTGAAAATGCATGTGGTTTATTAATCTTTCCTTTAGATAAGAAAAAAAAGGAAGAAACAAACTGGACAAGCCTAACTTGTCATCACCAAGGTTTTCCAAACCCTTCTTTCCAATCCTGCTACCCAGACTGCCAGAGCAGTCTGCGTGTATCTCTCATACGGCATTCCTTATTTTTCATGTTGTCTTTGGTTTATACATGGGGCTTATTTTCCCAGTAACCTGCCAAAGAAAGGGATTCATGTACTATAGCTCATTCTGACATATTATATATATACATATTAAAAAGGACTTGAATGAGTTAAAAATCTTCTTACGTATATAGAACTTAAATTTATAATATGCTTTTTAATAGAAATCCATAACAAACTACTTTTCAAGTTTTCAAACAAAAATGCATTGACTAGATATAAGAAATATAAATATGTAGGATTATATACATATGCATATTTTTTATTCTGCTTACCAAATTAGTTTTTATTGTGATATCCTGAGCATCTTTCTTCATGGTTAGAGCTTACAAATAGGGTTTTAGAGGGGTGGCCAAGAATAAAATGAGGTCTACTTACTTTTTTCTTATTTATTTATTTATTTATTTATTTATTTATTTATTTATTTATTTATTTATTTATCTGGTACCAGGGATTGAACTCAAGGGCATTTAACCACTGAGCCACATCCCCAGCCCTTTTATTTATTTTATTTTACTTTTGAATTTTATTTAGAAACCAGGTCTCACTGAATTGCTTAGGGCCTCCCTAAGTTGCTGAGACTGGCTTTGAACTAGCAATCCTCCTGCCTCAGCTTCCTGAGCCAAAGATTACAGGCACGCACCACCTCACCTGGCTTTTTTTCTCCTTTTGCTCTTATCATTCACTGCTTTAAAAACTTGATTGAAGTAACTGCAACAAACTGCTTGTTTCCTTTTTTATTCCCTGCATGGGAAGTCATTGCCAAGCCAGGGAATGCATTTCCCTGTTTCATTGCATGTAGATGCAGCCGTGTTTCTAACACTGACATAGGAGAGCAGCTGTAAGTGCCAGGGGGTTAATGCCTGGGTGCTTGGTGACTTCCCATTCTGCAGCATGGTTTGCACACTGTTGAAATTAGAGTTCCTGGGTAGCTGATTGCAGCAGTGCTTCCCCCAAAAGTCATCCTGTAAAAGGTACACACATGGCATTTATTGTGATTGCTATAAGTTGAGGTTAGTTTTGACAACTTCTTGCATTAATTTGCCTAATATTTCTGGAGACTTAGGAATGTGTTCAAATATCACAGCATCATCAATATCATACCAAAGAGGAGTTGGTATAATCTGGAGCAAACATTGGATTTGGTGTTTTGGAAAGTTTTAGCTTGAATTTCTCCTTTAAAAATGGGTTCCCGGGGCTGGGGAGATAGCTCAGTCAGTAGAGTGCTTGCCTTGTAAGCACAAGGCCCTGGGTTCGATCCCCAGCACCCACCCCCCCCCAAAAAATGGGTTCCCTTGGGTTAGTTACTTAATCCCAATTATGACATTTCTCTAACAAGGACGTAAAAAAAAAAAAAAAAAAAAGCAAAAGCTAACAAGATGAATATATGTGTAAGTTACTCAAAAGACAAAATTGTGTGACTTAATGTAATCTTATGATTATTATTAAATTAAACAATAAACAATACCACTTCAGTCTGCAGGATTAAAGTGAACTATAGTAGTTGCCATCAACAGATACACAACTGTGAACATTCTTGGACCAACAGCACGAAGGAGTACTTCATTGTGAAGACGTGAAGTGTCTTTGCATGCTATTTCTGTGGACCTCAATGCATAAGATACTTCCAAAAGGCAGTTATAAATAATATAAAAATAATATAAACACACCATGATGTTTTTGTTGTTTTCATTGGATGGAAATTATATGAAAACAGAATTTTTCTGATTTTTTTTTTTTTTTTTTTTTTTTTTTTTTTTTTTTGGTATCAGGGATTGAACATCCTAAGCAGCTGGGATTAATTTTTCTGAATTCTTACAGTGGCAAAGCCCAAAGTCTCTAGCAGCAAGCATTCCCATCTGAACTAGAAGCAATTGCTTCTAGTTCATTTCCCAAACTTTCAGGTCACATATTTTGCCTATCTGACTCTGACATCAAAATTTGACTTTGACACAGAAAATAATTCAGAATCTTATAGTCCTTAGATGAAAGTCACTTAATAGAAGTTTTCCAAAATTTGACAACAATCCTAAAATTTCACATGACATTACCAATAGCAAGTTACAAAGCTGAATAAAACCATGCAAAGAATCAAAATTTGAGCAGCCATATAAGAGGCAAAACACTTTTTCTATTTTACCTACAGAAAATAAACTTTCTAAGTTGTTATTGGAAAACATAAATAGCATGTATGCCACCACATTTAGGGGAAAAGGGTCATCCAGTGCTGTGGCAGGCAAAATCTTATTTTTCAGGAAAACATGTTTGTGATATTTGTCAACTTTTTAAAAATGATTATTTATTGTAATTCCTCTTCTTTTTTGAAAAGATTATGCATTTTCATGTACAATTTAGAATCTATAATTTTATATTAATTTTCTTAAAGAGAGCATCCAAAAATAAGGCAACCCAAATTTATTCCACCCCTTGTTGATTCTTATTTTCCAACTTCAAGCTAGAAACTTTCTTTTAAACTTTCCCTCTCTAGATGATTTTTAAAAATATCCTGTAAGACTTAGTTTCTTCAGATGAAAGTGTTGAAATTTGTTTTATTCTATTTTTTCTTTCTTTTCTTTTTTTTTGGTACCAGGGATTGAACCCAGTGGGGTTTAACCACTGAGCCACATCCCCAGTCCCTTTTTTTAAATTTTTTTTTTTTTTTTTTTTTTTTTTTTTTTTTTTTTTTGAGACAGGGTCTCACTGAGGTAATCAGGGTCTTGCTAAATTACTGAGGCTGACTTTGAACTTGGTGATCTTCCTGCTTCAGCCTCCCTTATACTGGGATTATAGGCATGCACCATTATGACCAGCAGAAATTTTGTTTGCTTATAGGTATATTTCTTCATTTATTTTCTTTTAGATTCTTCTTTGAATATTGAAAATTCCTTCTTAATCAAACAGCTCAAAATCATAAAATTTTAATTTCAAAGTAGGAACATTTACTTATTACACTCATTTTTCAAAAATGTCTAAGCTAAGTATTCATTGCCTTTAACATTCAAATTAATTCCAACTGTTTTAATGATAGCACATATATGAAACCATTTTATTTGAAACTACCAAGATGTGTGGTTAAAGGAATGGATAACTTAAAAAATATGTGCCTACATTTCCTAAACATGTTATTTTAACTTGAAACAAATACAGTTGCATTCATTTGCCAAACATCTGATGTAGGGCTAAGGCCCTTTGCAAATGTGATTTCTGATTGGCAATAGATATAATCTTTCTGTCATAAATGAAAACCACAATTGCTTATCTATGATTACAAGTTTAGCTTCCTTTAAAGAGGAGCCACTTGACAGGCAATATGAATGCAGAATCCATCTGGAGTTTGACATTCCTTCCTGATCATTTACATATGTCTTATACATCCCTAATGATTATTCTCACCTACTTGCTTTATCAAATGTTTCCAATGCATTTTACTTAATAATTATAGAAACAACTCTCTTTTCATATTCAATTTCACCATTTGCATGATATTTAAAAAAACTTGTGTAGGTATGAAATATAGCCAGTATAATCCAGCTTGGGAACAAACCGAATTTTCTGAAGCACACTGGTAACCAGGTGGCAATAGAAGAATAGAGAAGTCTTAGAGAAGATAGTCTGGGGCTCTTGGTTTACACTATTCTATAGACTTTGGTCAGGTTTTTTGTTGTTGTTGTTGTTGTTGTTGTTGTTGTTTTTTAAGATCAGTGTGTTTTATATCTCAAGGAATGAAACCTTTGTTTGATACACCAAACAAGTAAGTGGAGTTAGAGTAAGAGGTTTTCTATTATTTTATTATTTCCTATGGAAATAATCAATAATCTCTGATGATTTCTGGCTTGATTTCTGTGAACTACAGTGAACTCTCCTGATCTATTAATGCTTAGTCAAAATTTCAACCTGCATTTTGGATTCCAGGATATAGTAAAGAAGTCAGGAGAGAAATGTCCCTTGTGAGTGCTGCCACTCATGCAACCAGTGAATCCTCTGGTGGTAGGATGGGGACACATGCCCACTTTTCTCCTGAAGCAAAACTACCTTCCCCAGACTTCTCATTCATGACTTTTCTGAATCCTCTAGAAATGAAGAAAGAGAGAAAAAAGATATTTACTGTTTGTCATGGTAATGTGTTTTTCTTGATTTCTATATCAAAAGAAAGGGGAAAGGCACTAGTTAATTATGATAGGTGAGGTACTAGCCTCTAAACTTTAGGAACAAAACCACAAATGGCATGGAAGAATATCACCATGTGTCATATCCAGTACCTTATAAATTATTTTGCAATCATGGGTATAAACATAGACTAGTTGAATCCATAAATAAAATATTTAACTCCTTTATTAATTTATATTTGAAGTGAATTTGATAACAAGAAGATAGTCTTTACAAATGCTCCCCCCAAAATTAGTCAAATTTCAACCGACTCTCAAATTAGATTTTATCATCATTATATAATGATTTTAAATTCTGGTATTACATAGCAAACCACTATATATATATATATATATATATATATATATATATATATATATATATATTTTTTTTTTTTTTTTTTTTTTTTTTTTTTTTAATTTTCAGACTGGCTTAATCAAATGACTCAATGTTGGTAAACTTTCAATAAGATCCAAGTGTAATATTTTAAATAACTTCTCTAAACTAGAAGGGACTATTGCCAACTTGAAAATTTTAGTAATGTTGAATTATTTTACATTTATAGGAAGAGTGTATGTGTGCATGTGTAATATATCCTCAATTCTTTGAAGGTTTGTTAACTCTTTGATCTTGTTGACTATTACTTGAATCATCAATGGATACTTTGTGTGTTTTATGTTATCTTGTGGATTGCAAGGTTACATTGTTGTTTCATTGAACAGGGGTCGCTCTGAGAGTGAGGACCACAATGCCACCCAAAGAACACAGACATCAGAGACCAGGCTCAGAAGGCACAGATCTTATTTTACTTTTGTTTATATAAAACATATATAGGCACTTTATTCAATCAGGTTAAGACACTTGTTAAAGCATGTAGAATCAACCTATCAGTAAGCTATATGTCCTACTAATAAAAACAAATCAAGTATCCCTAAGTGACTCTATCCAGCAACAAGTCTGAGACAAAGGACTGGGAGAAGGGCAAGCCTCCAGCACACAGCATGAGATGGGGCAGCACAGGCTTACCCACATCACAGCTTGCCGTGATGCCTGTTGGGTGAGGCTTTCCCTCAGTTTGTAGCTCAACCTCAGTTACTGCAAGGTCCTACAGTCCATGGTGAGTCTTTACCATTTCCTCAGTTTCCCCATCCAGAATGTTGGATTTCTTTAAATCATTGTATCAGCAACTGCTGTCAAATAAGCTTGAGGAATGTTCCCTATATTACATTATGCCATATTATGTTTTATCACACTATATTATGGGAGAAACCTTACCCTTAAAGTGCCTAGAATTCTACAGTGGCTATTAGCTTTCAAACTCTGTTATATGTATGATTGCTACCCTATTAATGTTCAACTCTCAAACTGTTGAAGATTGGTACATCTCCCTTTCTCCTAGAAGAAATTTAACCCATTTGCAAATATGAACTTAGTTATCTACTTTTTTTTTTTTTTTTTTTTTAATTCTGCTTTTCTCCAGGGAATCCTACTTTAGGGTTTGGAAGCACATGTCATGAGCTAGAAAAAACAGACCATTGTGAAAAACAGATTAAACTGTGAAACTGAATGGTTATTCCAAATAAACTCTTATTCCCTTGGGATAGTAGGTTGCAAATAAATCTCAATCAAATGACTGCAATGCCCCTATTCTTAAGTGAGGAAGAATGGAAAACATAAAAGAAATACAACTTTGTTTTATATTAGTTCACCTGCACTGCTAATGCCCATTTCTGTATGTTTTATTTGGCCACACCAGACACACGAAAACTTTTTGTACCTTCTTTAGCCTTTATTATACAATCATTATCAATGTCTGCATTCAATTTTATGGAAGTTCTGAGACTGACAAACTAATATAAATCCAAAAGGGTATTGAGTATTATAAATCAACATGATTTAAATCTTCCTGGATAGTTACATTTCGAGTAATGCTTTCATATAACAGTTAATTTATAAATTAAATAAATTCAAACCCTTTAAGATATCATATCATATGTGCATTCACTCATTTATAAAAGAGCATTCATTGCTGTTTTGATGATATGAAGACAAGAACTTCTTTACATATTCTTCTAATGAATAAATAACAGAATGTATGGTTAGATTTATTGTGACCCTTTAAAAAATGTTTCTCCAAATGCTTTTATAATAACAGAAATAAAATAATTAAGTTAAAAAACAACTTTGGAAAAATTTGAATGTTTTCATTTTTTTAAATATTCAGGCAAACAGGAAGAGTCTATGAATTTTCCTGGCTTTATAATTGTAGTGATTTTCTTACTTTCCTAATTTAAAGCTAGAAACAGTTATTACACATAATCAGTTTAAACCCAAAATGAAACAAGTTGAAATCATCATTAATAATATGACTAATTTTTCTTACATTTAAATAGGAGTAGTAATTTAATCAGGGCTGCATATTCGAGTAAAATAATTATATTACTTTGGTTGATAGGATTTTAATTTTAATTTCTGGACTTCCAAGAAAATATTTCCCTGAAAGTTTCTATTTTTCCCTTTCTAGTAAAAAAAAATTATTTTCTCATTACCAACACCACCCTAATTTTGAAGTTCCATCCTAAAATTCAGACTTACCTTACCACATATGTAGATGATGAAATATCAGGATGATTTGGGAGCATGGGCCTTAATTCCTAGTGTCAACATCTTTGCCACATGATCTGCAACCAATAGAATTTAATCCTGTCATAGGAAATTAATTCAGGTTAAACAACCTATTTTGGTTATAAAGCAAAGAAAACACTACTTTTAATAGCTGATGATCAAATACATTAAATTACCAAGCGTGTGCTTTTGTAAAACAATAAGTAGATATTTTGTAGCAATCTTTTTGCCTATGTTTATGAGTATTTCCTGAAGGGCAAAAATAATAATTTTCAGTAATTATTATCTCTGACCTACGGCCTGATTCCATTACTGGTTCCTTGGTGACTGTATTTCAACCATAGACACGGGCTGTAATACTTCAAATTCCAAAGGGACATTTCTTTTCTCTACTTTTTTTTTTGTTATAAAGTATCATTTTGGTGTTATTAGTGTTAATAAAAATAAATACCAGGAAAATCACTACTTAAGTGTACTATCACAGAAAAAACTCTAATCCTAATCTCCATGAGCAAGGAGCAAGTGATTACCAAGTTAGTAATCAAACTGGTTTGCTTAAAAGTTACTTCCAAGGGTTGGGATTGTGCCTCAGTGGTAGAGTGCTTACCAAGCTTGCGTGAGGCCCTTGGTTCGATTCTCAGCACCACATAAATATAAAATAAACGTACTGTGTCCACCTGTAACCAAAAAAGAAATTATAAAAATTTTGAAAAAAAAAAAGTTACTTCCAGTTCCAAAAAGATTCATGATCCTTATTTCAGAAGGTTCAGATGTAATCTATTTCTCCTGGGGCTTGTAAATTTATTGTTAATTATTAGCAACAACTGAGAAATCTTGAGAAAATTTGGTTAAGAAATAAAACCAACATCAATACTTTGAAATCCCTAATAGATATTTTCTTTTTTTATTGGAGCTCTTAACATAATTGTTTCTTGCTAGTATAGATACATAGCCTATACCAACATATTAATATATTAACTCTTTAATATCATTAGGAAATAAATATACTTAAAATTATCTTAAAATGATCAATGAAAAATATTCTAAGTAGGTTGATTCTTTTTAGAAATCATTTATAGTAGCTTATCTTATAATTGATTGCCTTCTTACTTATTCTTTCATTAAATATACCAGTATTTAAAACAATCAAATGTTAATAAACTTTCATCAGATTATATATTTTTAGTGGACTAGCAAAATGTGAAAACAGCATGAATTTTCCCCCTTTGATTAGCTCTGGGAGGAAACACAGGGTCGCTAGGATACAAAAACACTATGTGATTATGATGAAGCTTTGACTTTAGGTAATTACAGAGCTGTAATTACTCAAGCTATATGAGGTTGCAGTTCATCTGGTGCTGGAGACAGAAGTCTTTGGAGCAGGTAGTTGAATGTAAAGAAGGAAAAACAGGACCTTGTGAGGATGAGCCAGAACCAACACAGGGACAGACTGGAACCTATGTTCATTTATTGTCACATTCGGACCTTTGGTTTCCACGATGCAGTACACTTTAAGGGAAGGTTACACCATCAGAAGGAGTGAGACTCTCGCCTGGTCAAAATATAGGAGAAACTGAAGGAGGATGGTACAAGGCATGAAGAACCCCAAGCCCAGTTGCTGCCATGACAGAAGGTAAGAGCCAACCTCTCTGAGTAGCAACAGCACCTCATGCCCTGCAACAGACCTCCGGGCATAGTGCAGTTTCACTTCCACCTTCCAAATAGCACAAGTCTCTTTTGGGTCACACTATCTGAAACTTAGTAGGGAAGGAAATTCTGAAAGGATAGTAGCAACTTTGCTAAATCAACATGATGCAGATCCACCAGATACAACACCAGGGATTTCCTTCCTCATCAATCAGAAGGGAGTGAATTTAGAAGCACTGAGCCTGAGCTAATATTGTTTGGTTGGGAAAAGAGTACATGAGGGGCATTGTACTATTTTCTCTACACCTTTTAGGAAGTCTCTATAATTAAAATTTTTATTTAAGAAACAAAAAGAGGAGAGAGAGAGAGAGAGAGAGAGAGAGAGAGAGAGAGAGAGAGAGAGAGAGAATGAGAACACAAGAAGGAGGAGGAAGAGAAAGAGACCTGGTCTGGTCTTTGGTAGTTGATACTTACATGAGAATATGAGCTCATAGAACCAAATATCAAGACAGCAGTTACTAAAATGACTTCAAGAGAAAGAAAACAAACAAAGCAGTATAACAGTTTATCAGAAATGCATTGAGTGTTTACTAGGGCATGGTTATTGGCATGGATACAGTAGAGAAGCATGCAAAGCCCTACCTTCATGCCTTGCGTTGCGATGCTCACACTGGCAAGAGAGGGGGCAAGCCAATAAATAAGGTAATAAAGAGGCAAATATGGGGCTGGGGTTGCGGCTCAGTGATAGAGCGCTTGCCTAATATGAGTGAAGCACTGGGTTCCATCCTCAGCACCACTTAAAAAATAAATAAATAAAATAAAGGTATTGTGTCCATCTACATCTAAAAACATTTTTTTTTTAAAAAAGAGGCAAATATGACCAGTAGATTGGCTTCAAAATAACATTATATTGGAAGTCTTCACTAATGAAATAAGAGAAGAAATGGAAACAAAAAGCATGGAGGTGGGAAAAGAAGAAATAAAACTGATGTTATTTGTAGGCAGCATGATTGTCTTTTCCCAAAGGAACTATTAAAAACTGAGAGAAAAAGATACGTGGGTTTAATATGATTGCAGAATACATGGTCAAGACACAAACAACAGCCAGGTGCAGAGGTGCACGCCTGTAATCCCAGCAGCTTGAGAGGCTGAGGCAGGAGGATTGGGAGTTCAAAGTCAGCCTCAGCAAAAGCACGGTGCTAAGTAACTCAGAGAGATCCCGTCTCCAAATAAAATAGAAAAAAAATAGGACTGGGAATATGGATCAGTGGTCGAATGCCCCGGAGCTCAATCCCTGATACCACCCCCCCACACACAAAAAAGATATGAAAGTCAGTTAAGAGTTCTACCAGGCATAGTGATATACACCTGTAATCCTAGCAGCTTGGGAGGCTGAGGCAGGAGAATTCCAAGTTCAAAGCCAGCCTCAGCAACTTAACAAAGTCCTAAAGAGCTGAGAATGTTGCTCAGTGGTTACACACCCCTGGGTCCAATCCCTAGTATGGAAGGAAGGAAGGAAGGAAGGGAAGGAAGATATATTTCTATATACCAGAAAGAAACAATCAGAGAGAAAAAAATTCTAGAAAAGTGCTGCTACCTGTGTCCATGGGCTGAAGTCTGCTCAGAATTTTCATCTTCATAACTGTCTGCCCTACATATTTTGAACTAGCATAGCCATGCTCTATAATTGGGTAAACCAATTTCTTATAAATCTCTCTTTCTCTCTTACCATAGATTATAGATGACTGATAGGTAGATGACAGGTAGGTAGGAAGTAGAAAGATAGATAGATAGATAGATAGATAGATAGATAGATAGATAGACAGATAGATCTTTACTGTGTTTAGTTCTGTGTGTTTGAACTCAGGCTAAATATATAAAAAATGTTAAATAAACTTTATC
Organism: Sciurus carolinensis; assembly: GCF_902686445.1. NCBI lineage: Eukaryota > Metazoa > Chordata > Mammalia > Rodentia > Sciuridae > Sciurus > Sciurus carolinensis. The sequence continues at coordinate 40,616,983 of NC_062216.1, read as the reverse complement.
AAAATTAAGCACTTCTGTTCTTTGAAATATAGTGTTAAGAGAATTATAAAGTATAAGCTATAGAGTGGGAAATTATATTTGCAAATCATTTCCTACTATATGTTTTCTATCCAGAAAATAGAAAGAATTCTCAAAACTCAATAGAAAAATAAAATCATAATTAAGAAAATGCGGAAACTGTTTCAACAGATCTTTTATTGAGAAAGATATTAATGACAAACAGGTTCATAAAATGAAGCACTATTTCATTACTGATTAAAGAAATGCCCATTGCAACAATACACAATACACTGAATATTAATTTGATGGTTAAAAAAAAACCCTCACAATAGCAATTACCACTGAAGATACAGAAAAACTAAAATTCCCATAGAGCTTTGATGGGAATACAAAATGGTACAACCATTTTGAATGTCTGGTAGTTTCTCATAAAGTTAACCATCTATTTACCATATAATCAAATAATCCTATACCTAGGTATTGCCCTAAGAGAAATTAAAACTTATTCTCACAAGCCTGTATATAAATGCTGTAATGACTTTTATTCATAATTACCAAGCACTGAACACAACCCACTGACCCTCAACTGGGGGAGAATGATAAGCAAACTGGTACACTCATGTAGTGGAATACTACTTGGCAACAAGAAGGAAATACACAATACAGATAGACCTTAAATGTGTTATGCCAAGTAAGAGAAGCTAAAATCAAAAGATGGTGTGCAGTATGATTCGATTTATATCCCTTTCTGGAAAATAGACCAGTGGTTGCCAGGAGCTGGAATTCATGAAGAGCTAAAAGTGTCAAAGGGCACTGGAGAAATTTTAGGGTTCATGGAACTGTCTCACAACTGGGGATATAACTCAGTGGTAGAGTGCTTGCATAATATGACCAAAGTCCCTGGACTTAATCCCCAGCACCGAGAGAGAGAGAGAGAGAGAGAGAGAGAATGAATATTATTATATGTAAATAATTTCTTAATTATAAAATGAGATAAGTATATATAAGTTAGGGCATTAATGGTTGCTAAGAAAGATAAAAGTATTAGAAAGAAGAGATATAAAATGGGTAACAATGTTTATGAAATTTATATGGGGCAAGAGAGGGGGCAAAAGTGATTTTTCAAGGCAAGTCCTGAAGAAATAAAGCATATTTAAGGAAAAATAAGACATTCAGAGTGGGTAGACAGAGCAAATAAGAGAGAGAAGAGAAAGACCAGGAGTTGAGTCAGGTGCAGGGAGACTGGCTTCTAGCAGACCTGGTAGGCTACAGTTAAGCATTGACTCTTGCTCTAAATGTGGTTGGAAATTATTAGTTTTGAGCAGAAGACCAACATGATCTGGCTCTGGCTTACATTTAAACAGAATCCCCTGCTGTGTTGAGTAGACAAAAGAAGAACTAAAATTAGAACAAAATCACCTTATATATTGAAGAATGGCTGTGGAGGCCAGTAAGGGGTAAGACAATGAAAGTGTTACAATGTGTTTTCTGATTTAGGAAAAAGAATAGTTTTTAATAATAGAAGTTGAGGATCAAAGTATGGAAAGAGATATTCTACACTGTTATAAACCAAATGAAAGCAGCAGTGGAATCTTAGTATCTGAAAAAAAAAAAGATAGTTTAAAGCAAAAATATCAAGTTTGAAAGAAAGAATATTCTATATGTATATAAGAAACAATAGAACAGCTAACCTGCCATGCATGTCACAAATGTGTATGTATCTAATCAGGTAGGTTTGAAGCATTTTAATAATTAATCAAACTATAGGGAGAAATTAATCAGGTCAAAAATTTTAGCTGGAAGTATAACACATTCCTCTCAGAAAAAGATATATCAAGTGAAAAAGAAATAGAGGTACTAAAACCCCTGTCAACATAATTAAAATACTTGAGCTACTTCATATCCTAATGTATCTGTACAAAATGGAATCCTGTTCAGACATAAAGAAGAATGAAATCTTGTCATTTGCAGTAAAATGAATGAAGTTGGAGGATATTATGCTAAAGAAATAAACCAGATACAGAGAGACAAGTCCACATGTTCTCTCTTATGTATGCAAGTTAAAAAGAAAAGCCAACCTAAATGTAAAATAGTGATTACCAGAGGTTGAAATGGGGGATGGGAGATAGATAGAGGCTAGATATGATCATGAATGTATTAAAATATCGTATTTCTGAACCCTATTGTCATGTGCAACTAATATGTGCTAATTAAAATATAGAAAATAAAAAATACATCTAGGCACTATATATAGAACATAGAGTATTTGAAGGCTCAAGAAATACAAAAGGAACAATGTAACATCTCATTATATATCCAGAACCATAATTAGAATAATTTTGTTTTTCTAATCAGTATCTTGAACCCATATTTTGCATATTACCCAATTTTAAAGAACTTACCTGGCAATAAAGATTGGAAGTTGTTAAAAATAGCTGTGCTGCTGCATCAAATCTTGAGGAAAATAATTACAGTTATTTTATAGTAATTATAAATAAGAAGACACAAAGAAGTCCTAAAATTTTAAAGCAGGGGAGGTTCAATGACCCCATAAATACCTATCATTCTTATGCAAGTATGAATTATGTCTGAAAGAATAATTTAGAAATTAGATAAAATGACAGTGTAAATTTTTTTTTTCTGAGAGCTGAAATAGTTGTGGAAGCAATTTTGTTGTTGAGATAAATATTGAGATCTAACACTGAATTTACGTTCCATTCTGTCCTTACCGAAAATGTAACGGATCAACTTCATTTCATCAGGTAGTTATAAATGCCATCACAACCTGATGGAGTTAATAACACAGGGTCTGTTAATTTCAGGGTCAGTGGCTGTCCTACAGTCACCTCAGGAAATTTAGCAGGTCTTCCACTTCTAACTTTAAAAAAAGCAGAGACACGAAGTTTCACAGCAGCCTGCATTCATCTGTAATATCAGAGCTAATGTCATCCCCAGTGTGTGGTTATTAAGTTCATTGCTTTCAGTGGCACCTTGACATTTACTGCCTTGGAATACCAGCTGAGTAAGAAAAGAAGTTGTAGTCAACAGCTTGCACCAACCTCATTTACTGTTTCCCAAAGAACAAGTTCCAAATGGGCAGATCATTAAGTACATTTTCTTCTCCTAGGCCAAATTGTTTTAAAATATAATTTTGTTTAGGTTGTACGTGATCAAGTAAGAAAATAAACGGAATGATTGGAAGCGAGGCAAACACATCAGACATCCCCATTAATTCCAAGGGAAGGACAATAAGGGCCAAGTCACTGTGTTTTGAAATAGCCCATGTGTTAGCCAACATAATACACAAATACTCTGACAGGTATAGTTGGCTCACAGCAATGAGAGTGATTCAAAACATTACAGAAGAGCAGCTATCATCTATCAAATTATTCATAACTACTTATTCACCAACTCTAATTTGACATTAATATTTTCCATTTGCATAAATGATTCTAACCAGTGAAGGCCAAAGCATTTAAAAGGTTATTTATTAATTAAGCAATTGATTAAGGATTCTAGACTGGAAAATTGTGATTTCATGTTTCAAAACTATCTCATTGTAAAAATGACAGGTTTTTATTTGTAGTCTCTAGACTTGCTGGAGTAATGATCATGGAACTTATTAACTAGTCTGGTAGTTATTGACCTTTTAGTCATAAAGCATTCTGTCAAATTTCATTTATTTAAAATAAACCTAAACAATAGAAGAAGCTGTTTAATTTTAAAGCTTTCTCTGAAATAATTTTTCCATTATGTTTCAAAAGAAGGGAAAATAGAACTGTGTATCATAAGAGAATTTAGCCCTGAGAATCTGCTTCTGCTCTCCGTGGTCATTAATTCCATCATTACGGTAGTTACATAGGACTTTGTTCTACCCCATGTGCAAGGACTTTGATTTCTTGAGTGATGAGAGAATATAAACTTCCTGAAATATGCAAAATGCTTCAACAGATAGTCCCCTTCTTTATACCTGTCCTTCAGACTCCCATTATGAGCACTCTTAACCGTTTGGTGATATATATAGAAAATCAAAAGAATCTATAGATGAAAATATGAAAATTAGTAAGTGAGCTCAGATTGGTAGATATGTCAAGGCACAAAATAAAATGATTTCTATATACCACCAATAAACAACTGAAGGGTGGTTTTTTAATATCTCAATAACAATATAATCCAAATTATCAAATGCTTCAAAATTAATTAGGTATGAAACACTTTTTCTCTGAAAACTACATAGACTGAGAGATGTTTAAAAAGACTTAAATAAATAGAGTGATATACATTGTTCCTTGGTTGGGAGCCTAAAGATCACACAATGTCAAAGCTCCTAAGTTGATTCACAGATTTTGTGGGAATCTCAATATAAACCATAGTCCCTTTTTGTGGACTTTTGCAAGCTGATTCCAAAATATAAATTAGAATGTAATTAATCAAAAATATCTAAGAAAATACTGAATCCAAAAGTTGGAGGGCTTATACAGCTGATCATGGGGACTTATTTAAAGGCTGAAGTATATAAGTCTGTGGATTATTAGTGAAAAAGTAACTGACCATAGAAAGAGAATAAAGAGCAGAGAAAAATAGCTATATATACTTGATACATAGCAAAGGTGGTGTTATAGACAAATAGTGAAAAGACAATTGTCTTCACAGAGTAGATGAAAACAGGACACAAAAATCTCAATTCCTGAAAATCAGAATTACATTAGGATTCAGAACTTCTATTTGTCAAAAATGTCACTGAAAGAATTGAAGAGCAAGCTACAAGGTGGGAGAACATAAGTATAAGGAATATAGCTAACAAAGACTCTTTCCAAGAAGAATATAAAAATAATGTGAAAAATACAAACTAAAACAAAATTAAACAAAATACATGAACTGGCTGGTCACAAAAGAGAATATCAAAATGACCAATGAGGGACAACTTTGGAAGTAAAAGGAGGAACCATTGTGATTTTACCAAGACAATTAGCACAAACAGGGGCTTTCTGGGGCAAACTCAACAAACTGTGGAAAGATTCTCAATTATGGATCAGTCAAGTGTCAATCAAAGCCACATGGGATATCATTACCCAGAATATCATATTTGTTTTTTAAATCATACCACAGGTTGTGTGGAATAGAACTATATTACATATACTCTTAGAGGAGATTAATTGTTTATAATATGTTGGAAAGCTGGTATTACTTACCAAGGTAAAAACTATATTTCCTATGTATCTCATCAGTTCTAGTCCTAGGGAGATGTCTAATCGAGCTGTGTGTCAACTAGTGCAAACCAAAAGACATATACAAAAATGGTTTATACGGCATTTTTCATAATAAAAACCGAGAGAAACCCTATATTCAACAATAGTATCAATTGACAAATTTTTGCTTATTTATATAATAGAATATTATTCAGTAGTGAAAATGAACCACTGCCACAGAAGAACCAGAATAACTAATATTAAGCTACAGTATCCATATACTAGAAAGAAAGCATATTGTCATCTTCCATTGATGTAAAGTTCAGCCAAAACTCATCCCTGTATTATAAGTCAGGACAGTGGTTGTCTGTGGGGACAAGCAAGATAGCAAAGGCAGGACAAGCCGAGGCGGACTTTGGGCAAGGTTGGGCTGTTCTGTTGCCTGATCTGGATGTTGATTACATCTGTGATCACTTGTGGTTATTCAGGAAGCTGCAAATCTTATGATTTGCCTCCTTTTTAGTATTTTATATTTCAGTAAAATATTCATTAAGAAATTGAGGGGTGGGAGGGGGCAGGGGTGAAGGAAAGATAATAGAATGAGATAAACATCATTACCCTATGTTCATGTATGATTACATAAACAGTGTGACTCTACTTCATGTACAACTAAAGAAATAAAAGTTGTACCCCATTTGTGTTCAATGAATCAAAATAATAATTAAAAAATAGATTAAACAGTTGCATCAAAGTCACCCCAGGAAAACAAGAAAGAAAATAATGGGTGGTGTACACCCAAGCAAACGTAAAGTCAACTAAATGTTCAAATAATTCTCAAAATACAAATAAAAAGCAAAATAGAACAATTCCTCAGAAGCTTGAATTCAATTCAGATTGCCTAGAAACTTACTAGAAGTTTCCTCATATAGAAGAATTTCTTGGGGAAAATAGATTCACAAATACAGATATGAAATAAATCCTAAAGATAATAAAGGCATGATTCAATATGAATATGCTGTTTCTCTAGTTGACTAAGTCTATGGGATTGATGGAATTCAAAACAAATGTTTGGCAAGGAAATACGTTTATTTAAGAATATAAAATTCTCAATTGTCTCGAATTTTCTGTTTTTATTTTTTTCTGAAAATTGGAAAAGCAGAACTTCAACTTGTCATTGAAAATACCAGAGCTTCCCCACTTGTCAGTTCAGTTTTATTTATGACTGTCAACACCACAAAGGCAATCAGTCTTCGTTCTTGGGTTGACTACAAGAATCATCAAGAAAACCAACTCAACAAATAAAACAAAAAAAATCACAAAGCCAAAGATACAATGCTTGATTACAAATAACCAACTAATGAGGACACACTGAAGCTTTGTGATCTGGTAGTAGGGAAGAAAGAAACACATAGAGAAATTTCCATGTCAGGATATTAATATGAAATCAAAGGAGAGTAACTTTTGCATATCATATCATAGTCAGATGGTTTGACCCATGTTGTGCAAATAATGGTTCTAGGTCCACAATGTTAGGTGAGAAATCACTGATCTTTTGTTGTTGAATTCACTCATGAAATCCCAAATTATGCATCATTAACATCAGAAGATACCGTACTTTTTTTTTTTTTTTTTTTTGAGACAAGGTCTCACTGAGTTACTTAGGGGCTCACTAAGTTGCTGAATCTGGCTCTGAACTCACAATCTTCCTGCCTCAGCCTCCCGAGCTGCTGGGATTACAGGCATTTGCCACCTTGCCCAGCACGGTGTCCACACTGTCTTTTTAAATACAGTCAAAATACAATCCAGGAGGGCTGGGGAGATAGCTCAGTTGGTAGACTGCTTGCCTCCCAAGCACTAAGGCCCTGAGTTCAATTCCCAGCACCATAAAAAAAAAAAAAAAAGAAGAAGAAGAAAAGAAAAAAAGAAAAGGAAATCCTTACTAGAGCTTCCGTGCATGATTGTCAATACATGGGCTTGTTGTGGCAACAGTAATCTGAAAATTAAGAAAATATTCTGATACTTCAAACAAAAATCTATTTTTCCTTCATTGTCTGCAGAGTTTGTTTAATGAAGCTTCTCCTGATACCTACTACTATCTTCATTTTTCTTTGCAGCTGGTTTTGGTGGAAAGCTTTTGCTTCATTCCCTTAAACACATGTCCCTGATCAGATAACTGCATTCATTTCCATAATAGAACCAATACATTTCTTTTCCTCCAATAACATAAATTATGTAAGTCTAATTTTGCTTTGATTGCAATAAATCTTTGAAAGGTACCCTGGGTATGAATGGATTATAACATCTCCTGAATCCTTAATATAGAGAAGCCAAAACAAAATTGTGCTAAACATGGTATTGTCCTATCCAATTCAGGCATTCACATAACCATAAACCTCAGTCAACTAGCCTTGGGAATACAGTAATGGGAGAAAGTTCTTGAAACCATTCTATTAGTGAATAGGCACTGCTTTGACCACAGGAAATCAGGCAGAGCAGAATTCAAGCCAAGAGGCCAGGAAGTGGGTCTATGACTCTGCTGAGCCTTTCTAATAGCTAGTATATCATTCTCTAGTGAGTTCTTTCATTGGCCAAAATCTAGAGAAATTTTCATTTACAGTTTAATCTCGTCTTCATCATGCTATGAGCAATTAAGAAAAATCATGCCCCATTCTCCAGATGGGTTAGGAGAGAGAGATCCTTGGGCCCCGCATTTCCTCTCTAGAGGGGCACAGCAGGATTGAGCCCCACAGAGGACATTCAGGCCCACTGAAGAAGCCAGACTAGTGGTCCAGGTGGTAAGAATAGAGAACTTGGTTAACTGTTTCCCCGCACACAGGAAACAGAACTTTAGAAATCTCTTGGAAATAGCTGAGGATAACTCTGAGAGGAGGTAATTTCTAAAAATTAAGCCATTGGGACTTCATGGTATCATAAGTTCTATAAAGTGAGTGTGATTTTATTTTATTCTCACCAGTCGACGAGGTCTGAGACTTCTGGATTATACTAAATTTAAATATTAGACCCAAGTGATAGATAATATTTAGACTTCTACAGCCTGCATTTTGAATTCTTTTTCTAAACTTGGGCTCTTCATTCCTTCTTAAGTTTATTGATTTTTTTGCTCATTTTGATCTAATATTGTATATGTTCTTGCTATCAAATGCTTGCATAGACAAAGGCAAATGTGAAGCAGGAAATTGTTTAAAATAACAATAATAAATAAGCTCCCAAAAAAGTACTACTCCTGATTTTCATTTTAAATGCATTAGCTTTTTAGCTGGGAGTGTGACCTAAGGAAATACTCTTGATATTACTGTGGTTTACTTTCTTTCTCTGAAACATGAGGGAGTTGAGTTGGACTCTGTCTGAGGTCCCCTGTACTGCTCAGTTTCAACCATGAAATTTATGTTCATATAACCTGGTATAATATCCTGAAAACGTTTTCTATTAAGTGAGGGATTTCACTCTTGGAAACTTTATAACTAAAAAATATTGATTGAAAATCTCTAGAGAGACTAGACCGTTCTTTTAAAATAGCTAAATATGAATACTATGAATATTTTCTGAGAAAGAAGCATGAAGAGTTGGAAGCTTATAGAAATGAGAATGGTGCAAAAGATCTCCCACGATATTTCAGTTTGTTTAAGAGTCATAGAGCAGTTCACAGGAATATAACACACAGAATAAATAGCACGTGACTGTGTGACAAGGTACATTTAAACAGAGTAATTGTATTTTGAACTTTAATTAGAAAACAAACTCACTTCTTACAATGTATTCACACGCGGAATATTCAAGTGAAGAAGTAATGCAGCTAATTTAGTTGAGATTGAATAATTTTTGGCTTCATAATGGAGGCACACATGAGATGCTTTATTGAAATATCTATATAATTACTTCTATTTACTTCTTCACTTAGTACTTATGCATTGTTCTGTCACTCATTTAACCAAAAAACATGTATCAACCACATAGTATATACCTGAAAGTCAATATAAGGAAACAGTTATAGATAAACTTCCCTTCCATTAAAACTCTTAGTGTTCTTCAGTGGTTCTTCCAGTTCAAGATGATGTTTATATGTCAGCCTAATAAAGAAGTAATAACCAACAGAATTGGACTTCCCAATTAGGTCGAGAAATTTGAAACTATAGCTGCTGTGGTTAATATTGATAATAACCATTACTCTCCTAGACAAGGTCATGTTCCAGCCTAGTTGCTGCCTGAATTTCTTTTCTACTAAGCAGACCTCCCAGTAATAATCTTAGAATGCTTTTCAGCTATCTCCAATTAGAAACAAAGGTCACATATAAGACGATCGTCAGTGTTTAAAACAGAAGTTTTCGGTCCTTTAGGACAGGTGTTAAATAGTTGCACAAAAATCCAAGTAGTTTCAAACAAGAAAATAAAATCTCTTGTACAGAATAATCACCAAGTTAAGTTCAGTCATTTACAGAAACTACTCAGTTTTCTCATTTTTTCCTAATAATACTCCCTTTGCATTCCTTTCATAGATGTTAAGGATGTGGCATTACTTTTTCCTTGAGTCCTCAATAAAATCATGAAAATAGGAATTAGGATATCAAAATGCACACCAAATAGTCTTCATGGGATTATTTTAGTAACTCTAAATTACTATAGTTTCTGAAAGGAACTCCTGATACTAATAATAACCCAGAATATGCACAAGCTATATATCTAATTGCACATGCATTTTAAAATTCAAATAAGAAAATCATAAATTGTGATGAAATGAGGGGTCTTAAGAACAAGACCACCTAATAAAAAATGTTAGAGATGTGACTTATCAATCCCAACCAATAAGTACTCTTATGGACTTATTACATAGTCCTTTCTATAGTAAATAAAGGTCTAGTTCTTCTCATCTATCAAAGTTCACATCATATATTTGACTGATCATTTAGAATTCTTTCAAATTTTAATGAACCTTCCTCCATTAAAACAAACTTGGGTGATAACAAGGAAAAATACACATGTATATAATTAAAAAATGAGGAGTTGAGTTTGCTATTTATTAAACCTTAAATATTTGCAGTAAACCTACCATGCATGATTTGTACAAGTCTTAAAATGGTTTTATTTCCTAAATTACACTTAACTGCTAATGCACATGAATATTAAAAATTTAACACAATGTGTGTGTGTGTGTATATATACACACATATATATACACTTCTTTAAAAAAATCTTTTTTTAAAGCTTTAAAGATGATCTAAAACATCTCCCCACTCTCTTTACTGAGTTTCTGCTGTAAATACATCAGTGTAGACTTTGACTTGAGACTTTGACTTGTTCTTAGCTCTCTGTTCTTTTCCTACTTTCCCCAGACCCTGTGTAAAATGTTAAATATTTGTGATCATGTAACTTCCTGATTTAGTTTCCCTTTATAAGGAGCTGTACCATCTCTTCTATCCTTGCCCCATCTGTCAATAAAATCTGATAGTGAATAACTTGATGTTAGGAGGAAGATCCAACTGCTATGGAAGCAACAGAAGCCAATACCTAGGTAGGTTTAGAGAAGTTTAGGTAATAGTAGTTAGCTTATTGTTGTGGAGTACATTCTGTCTTCTGTGTGCTCTTCTAAGCAATCATCTATGGTTCATATGTTTCCTCTGAATTCTTTAATATCAGGTACCCATTTAAACACTGGAAAACTGAAGAACAAAGAAGTTACATAATTTTTTACAGGACACACAACTAGAAAGTGTCAGAATCAGAGTCTTAGGTGTCTAGCTCTAAAACCTAATTCTTTTTTTTAATATTTTAATTTTTTTATTTGTTCAAATTAGTTATGCATAACAGTAGACTGCTTCTGTGCATTTTGATAAATCATACATAAGTGGAGTATGATTTCTCATTTTTCTGATTGTTGACATTATAGGATCACACTGGTCATGGAGTCATTATATGTACATGAGGTAATAATGTCTGTTTCACTCTACTCTCCTTCCTACTCCCATACCTCTTCTCCTCCCTTTACTCCCTTCTACCTAATCCTAATTCCTAAACACTAACTTGTGTAACCACTCTCTGTGTGTGTGTGTGTGTGTGTGTATAAATAATCTGTCCACATCTTCCACTGTGAATGCCAGGTGGTGGTGGGAAGAGTGATGAAGAGGAAAGAGTAGAAGAAGGAAGCAAAGCTTTAGAAATATTCAGGTATGGGTGGAAAAGACTCAAGGCCTTTTGTATTTTTAGTTCACTTCCCCAAAGTAGACTAAGAGGGAGTCTGCAGACCTAAATAGAACTTCAATCTTCTAACTCAGCACTATTTTTGAAAAGGACAAAGATGACTGCAAAAGATGCCTAATGGATGAATCTCCAATATCACTGTCACCTATGTGAAATGACAGACTCTGAAGACTGATGAATGGGGGACTGGTAGGATCTGGGACAAGAGATTGCAGTTTTTATGGATTCTGAAATAGAGACTAATAGCCAGAGTCCCACTCCAGTGGTTCACATCACATGCCGCCTAAGGTTAGACATGTGGGTCAGCGAAATAGAATAGAGTTCAGAAGTAAACCACACAGCTAGGGTCAATTGATTCTTCACAGAAGTTTTGAGAATATTTAATGGAAAAAGAACAATATCTTCCACAAATGATGCTGCAACTATTGAATACCTACATGTAAAAGAACAAACTTGAGTTCTTATCTCACAAAAATCAACTCAAGTAGAGCAAAGACCTAAACTGAAGAGCTAAAACCAAAACCTCTTAGAAGACGACATAGGTGCAAATCTCCATGGCCTTGGATTTCATAGTATGACACCAAAGAAACACTCTCCAGCGTGTAAGAAGACAACCCAAGCACTGGAACAAAATTTTTGCAAATCATATACATAAGGTTTTATTATTACAACCCAACAACAAAAGACAAACAACTCAATCAAAATATGGGGCAAAATGTGCAAAAGCATTTCTCAGAAGAAGATGTACAGATGATGAACACATAAATGAAAAGATTAATCACTAGAGAAAAGCAAATGAAATTTATAAGATCCTACTTCATATTCAGCATGAATAAATTTTTATAAAAACAGAAAGCAAATGTTGCAGAGAAATTTGGCTAAACTGGAACTCTCATGTACTACTGTGGAAATATTAAATGGTGAAGCTGCTGTAAAAAACAGTTTGGCAATTTATTAATAAGTTAAATGTATAATTACCATATGACCCAGCAATTCTTTTGATAAGTATATAGCCAAGTGAAATGAAAACACATCCACAATAAAACTTGTACATAAATACTTATATCAACATCCTTCAGAATAACCTAAAAATAGAAAAAGAAAACAAATGTTCCTCAAAAGATGGAGGGATAAACAAACCGTGGTATATCCATTAAGTATAACATTACTCAGTTATAAAGAGGGATGAAGTCCCAGTACATGCTACAATATAAACCATGAAAACGCTGAGCTAAGTAAAGAACTTCAGACACAAAGATGACATGATCCTATTTATATAAAATATGCAGAATAGAAAAGTCCATGAAGGCATAGAGCAAATTGGTAGATTCTTGGATTTGGGGTGATGGGCTCAAAGTTTAATGGGTGTGGGTTTTTCTTCTGATATGGTAAAAGAGTTCTGGAACTAAACAATGGTAATGATTAACCAAAATTGTGAATACTCTTAATGTCATAAATATTTTTTTCACACATCACCCCCAAATGCCACAGAGAACTATTTATGCCTCGTTTACTTGAATCTAAAGTATGAAACAGGCCAGTTATTTTACAGCAGAGACCAATGAGAGTCCAAGACACGACCAGTTATTATAAAACCTTCCTTCATTACAAACATTGCCATACACCCAGCATCTCTTTTAAATAAGCAAAAGGGAGAAAGGGATGTCTAAGAAACTATGCAATTTTCCAAAGAATGAATTTTTGTCAAATGGAATATTTTCATCTTTGAAAATGGTTGCATTTCCTGGATTATGGTAAGAGACTTTAATCTTCTTATACATACTTTTTTAAAGATTTTCAGTAGATGGAGATTATTAGGGATTCAATTGTGTTCCCCAACTTACCCCCAAAAAAGAGATGCTGATATCCTATACTGCAGTACCTCAGAATGTGATCTTATTTAGGAACAGTGTTGTTTCTAAAGCAATTAAATTAAAATGAGGTCATCCTGGAATAGAGTGAGCCCCTAATTCAATATGACCAGCATCCTTATGAAGGAAGACAGAGACATTGTCTTGCGGTGACAGAGGCAAAGATTGCAGTGATACAGCTACAAGCCAAGGTACACCAAGGAACACCAAAATTTGGCAGCTACTACCAGAGGAAACCTAAGATGAAACAAGGAAGGCTTGTTTCAATGAGAAAAATATTGGCAACCTTCTCTTTCTTCAAAATTTGTTCTATCAAAGTCAAATTTATAATAAAAAGAACAGTACAGACCTGTTTTGTTACACTTATGTAGTGTGCAAATAATCATTATGCAAAATAAATTGAAATGGTCCAAATATTACTTCATTACAATGCACAAATAAGAATCTTTTTAAGCCATTAAGTTCAAAACAAATACCCACTTTAGGTGGATTGATTACAAGTAATAAACTAAACTCATATAAAAATCTTTTTGAATTATAGAGCATTCTAGTTTCTAACTACTTTAGGAAAATGTCATTCCTTGATTGCCAATAATAATTGGATGTTTCGCTCCTATTTTTTACCTGTTTATTTTTCTTTATTTTCTTTCTTCATAACGTTTTTCAAAACAACTGCAAAATGCTACTGAATGATGGAAGCCCTCAAAATCCTACGATACCCATATATCAAGACCTTGCATGGAGAAGAGAGCCTCTAAATTCCTCCAGACATATGGTTTACAATGAAGTGCTTTATTGCTGAATAAATATTAATCTCAGACAAAGGCAGCAAGTGTCATTTCTCCACCTCCACATTTTTCTAATTCATATTCTTTGTGCTGAAAGCAAACCTATCCATCTGAATTTTCTTCATTCTTGCATACCCTCGTTCAAAATATCAAGAGCTTCCATTGTTTGGCAAACCCTAAAGATTTACAATTGATTTTTGTCGTTATTATTCATTGTAATCAATTCGTGTACTCTATTAAAATCAGCAGGGTGGGTTTTAGAATTTAACTGCTTAATAATAAACAAAGAATAGCACAAGCGTAATCCCCAGTTTTTACACTTTTAGATTTATTGTGCATGTGTACAATTCTTCTTTTGCTATAAGCAAAACACATTTGTACAACAATAAAGCTTTATAATTAATATGTAATTAGGTAGGAAAAACACTGATATATACAACCATATAATGTGCTTCTGATACATAAAACATAGTGATCTGGAAAAGAAAGTTAATTCTGTAAAAACTAAGAGATGAAGAATATCCATGTGTGAAAATTTGCCTAAGATGCAAAACATCTTTGGAAGGAATCTGATAAGAATTAGTGTAAAGACACTTGAAGCCACATGACAACTCTTTAATGTTCCACTGTAAGGGAATTACAACCTTTATACTCCCTTCATCCTCCACCCCATGAAGCAAAGGGAGACTCCAAATATAGACTTTTATTCTCAGTTGCATAATAGAGAGCATCAGGGACTAGAGGTTTCACATACTCAAACATTTGTTCATCCAGTTAGTTAGCAAATATTTATTGTTAGAAACAATTAGGTCAGTTTCAAAAAGACACAATTCCTGCCTTTAGATCATTCCCAAGTAAGCGAAGCACATAGCCACCTAAATGTGGCAAAGCATTCTTGGGACAGGTAACTCACTACACAAGACGAGCACTAACCACTTGGGAGAATGAGGTCCTCATGACCTAAGCATCTTGTACTAGGACCTGCCTCCAAGATTCTACCACATGTTCACATTGCTCCACTAGGAACAAAGCACATGGATCTTTGGGGGACAAACCACATCCAAACCATAGTAGGATTTAAAGGTAAAATCCACACCTGTAGGTAGCTAGGGTCACCCATTGCTGAATAACAAACTCAGCAACTTAAAATAACACACATCTGTGATCCTGCAGCTTCTGTGGGTCAGGTGCATGGGCACAGCTGGACTGTGTCCCCTGTTTCTTTGTCTTTCATGAGTTTGCAATCAAGATGTCATCTCAGGGTTCGTGGTTTCCTCTAAAGACTCAATAACAGAGGGTACTCCCCTAAGCTCACTCAGAGATTTTTGACAACATTCAGTTTCCATGGGCTGCTGACCAGAGGCCAAACCTAGGTTCCTTGCCCCACATGGCAAATTAGTTTTTTATCAAAATACATAAGCCAAAAGGCAATGAAAAAATTCTGCGAGCAAACTGGAAATCATAGATGTTGTAACCTAATCACATAAGTACATGCCATCTATTTTGCTATATTCTATTGGTTAGAATTAAGTTGCAAGTTTCAATCTACTCTCAAGAAGAGGGGATTACCTAGGTGTAAATACCAGAAATCAGAGACCAGGGGCCACCAGAGAAGTCTGTCTGTTACAAGACACTAAATTCCCACAGTAATTTTTACCACCAGTATTCCCTATTTTCTAATATGTCTACTAGTAGAATCACTTTGGGGCACTGAAAATATGTTTCCTAAGGCATCCTTCATTATACAAATACACTACTAATACTGGTAATGTTTAACTGTTAGTTCTCATGGGTGTCAAGCAATGGGACATAGGAGAAATAAGTTTTCCTGAGACGCAGTGGTGAAATAAATCAGGAACTATGAGAATGGCAACCGAGAGAATTGATTTGGAGACACCCTAGAGAATAAAGAAAGAAAAGAGAGAACATAGTATTCATCAACTATTATCCCCCAAGATATTAAGGCTAATATGAATGATAATAATGCTATTCCTTTAAACAGCTTAGTTATGGTCCCTAAATATTTATGAAGCTGGCTGATTCTTAATTTCTATGTCTGTTGCTAGTCGAGTTGAAAATCATGGAGAACTGTTCTCTGTACATCTTACATGTGCTTACAGAAAGAGATGAGCCCCTCATCAGAGCATAAAAAAATAGAAACACCTATAACAATTTTGCTTAGGAATAATAACCTAAAACTTTAAAAATAGTTTTGCCAATGGTGACTATCTAATTTTAAGAATCAGTATATACTGGACTGATCTGGTAAGCTTAGAATAAAAATAGGATGTTTGGGGGTTATCCATACTCCCAGGACTTAAACAATTCTAGTCAAAATAACATGTCATTTCCACAAATGTATCTATTCACATTTAAATTTTTAGTTCTGCTAACAAGATTAGCCAAGATTGTACCTCCTTTTAGTTTTCTCTTTACCACAAATTTATGCTACCAAGGTAGTGGGAGAAAGTGAAGAATATATAAATATATATACATATATACATATGTACACATATGTGTGTATATATATATATATATTTCTTCAGTACATCATAAACTCCTATTTATCATTGTGTTCCCTATTTCTGATACATACAAGTCACTCAATGTTAGAGAAGAAGTTAATGAATGACAGTAACATGCAGGTCTCAGGAGCTAGGTCTCTATTTAAATTAAAAAGTTTAAATTTAAAAAAAAGTTTAAATGAAGCTATACTACTTAGTCAGCTATACTGTGAATCATTCATGCATATTCTGGCAGAGGTTACAAATTGTTCCCCATAACCTGCATTTTCATGTCTTTCTATATAAAAAACTAAAATGCATTTTCCAGTCTCCCTTGCTGTTAGGAGTTTTGGTCAGTGAAATTTCAGGGCAAATGACATGTCCCACTTCCAGGCCTTGTCCACCAAAACTCATGCAGGCTCTTCCATGTTCTTTTCCCCTCACACAGATGAAGATGAGGGCAATTATGATAATCCTTTTTAAATTTTTTTTTTTTTTATGTTTTAGAGACTGCATTTTGATTCATTGTACACAAATGGGGTACATCATTTTGTTTCTATGATTGTGCGCATGCAGATTCATACCATTCATGTAATCATACATGTGCATAGGGTAATGATGCCTGCCTCATTCCACTATTTTTTATGCAGCCTCTCTGGAAAGCAATGCGGAGAATCCTCAGAAAACTTGGAATGGACCCAACTTTTGACCCAGTTGTCCCACTCCTCAGTTTATACCCAAAGGGCTTAAAATTAGCATACTATAGTAACGCAGCCACATCAATTATGATACTCTTTAAAGTCATGTGTTGAAGATGACAGGCTCTTCTAAACTAGGTCCCTAAACAATTATATAGAGGAGAGCATCCCTAGAGACTCCCCCATCTAGGACTATGTCATGAGCATCAAATACATTGTGACTGTGAGGACTTTCTGTTTTAGGAACTAACATTACCATTACTAATATGTGTACACAGTCCAGTCACTTGTAAATATTTAGATTAGAAATATCTAAACTTAAAGCATTATCTCCAAAAAAAAAAGCATTATCTCCCAGATATGTAAAATGTTCAAAATATTTTCCAAAATATTCAAAATAATTTGAATTTATTTATATGAATAAAATTCATCCAGGAAAGTAATTAATCTCAGGTTATTACATTCTTTAAGAAAGCATACCAAATGTTTAAGTGTATTCAGATATAGCATACAATATTACTAAATATTTTTATAGACCCAAAGAAAGAGAATTTTTTAAAAATTCCTTGAGTCATTTGTCTGCCATACTGTTGAAGGAGAAAAACATTGGAATTTTAGCAGTATTACCTACTCATATACATTGAGAAATTATAATTTCAGTCAATTATAGCAACATGGAAAGGAAGACTTAAATCAAAATTAATTTTTATTGACAAATACCATCTCTCCAGAAAAAGGGTCATAACAGAATTATTGGCAGACTTTTAACCATGATGATGCAAAGGAAAAGACTGTAGCAACTGAAAATGAGATTTTTGGTTTGAGAACTGTCAAAATAATAAATTGGGTGTTTTTTATTTGGTCGGCTGATTTTTTTCACTAATGCTTCATTAATTATTCAAAATCTGTGTTTCAAACTAATTTTGTATTACCTCACCTTTAAAATATTCAATGTTGTTCATCTTTTGAAAGGGCATTTGTCACACTGGATAAGTAAGCAGTAAGGAAATATGCAGAAATAAGCCTCCTGCTGAGTTATTTACTTGGAATAAGTAGATCCTATAAAATGTTTGACTTAAGTATTTAGCTATAACAACATAAGGGCTAATAAAATATGGGTTCCACAGAGAGTTCATCAAAATTCAATATGAACTGTACGAAAAGCAAAATTAACTCTGTGGTAACGTGAAAGCACTAAAATCAGTATTAAAACAAAAACTGAACAAATTGAAACACCTGATGTTAAACCACAACTCCTGCAATCGCACTTATCACTGGAGAAATGAGTAAAGTTTAAATGCAACATAATAGGCTGCTTTTTAAATAGCATTTTCCAACTTGTGAAATTTACATCATTGTTACACCCCGCAGGAAAAAAAATTATTATTATTATTACTCTGCAGATAAATAAAACAAACTAATGGATTCTTTAAAATACCATTTATGCAACAAAAATAATAATTTTGGATGCTTCAGGTCACTTACCTTTGGAATTCATTTAAGGAACAAAAATAAGTGATGTTTCCATTCTAAATTGCAAACCATAATTTTATGGTTCATTTAAACCACATACATATTTATAAAAGTTTTGAAAAGATTTAGGAATTTCATCAACTTCTCCAATTTGTTCAACTAGTATCAAAGTCTTCTCTGTAATTTCTAAACAAGTACTTTTACCACAAATACACGGTTAGGACAAAATATATCTCTTTTCAATGTATCAACTAAGGTGTGTTGCTCATTAAAATTTATGTTAGCTAATCAAAAAAATCGTGTTCAGCTCTCACATAACAGTCACTCTGGTGCAGTAGGTGCTGGAGTTAAAATGGAGTAGAAGCTCCTCTAACCATCATCAGGGTTAGGCTCTAGAGAGAAGGTGCATATTTTCTAAAGGCATCATGTAACTAGGCAGCAAGACAGACTTAATTTCTCTTAATACTATGTTCCATTTAGAATATAATTTCCTGGGATTGCCACCATCATTTTTCAAGTTTAGACATGACACATTTAACAGTCAGGATTCAATATTGTGCAGACAGACATCACATCTGTGATTGAGTAGTTGATCCTCAAAGTCTTGGGTTATGTCTGTGAAGGCCAGGTAGCTTCACACTAAGAGAGGAAAGCTCCAGGGAAGTACAATATATTTATTGTTAGTCAACTTTTCATCACTGTGACCAAAATACTTGACACAAACAGCTTGTAGCAGAAAAGGTTTATTTTGGTTCACAGTTTGGGAGGTTCTCTTCCAAGTGTGGTCGACTCCATTGCTTTGGGCTTGAGGTGAGGCAGAACATGCTGTTCCAGTATGTGCCCCCGGTGACCTACTTCCTCCACCTCCTGATAATCCATTCCAATTGTTAAACCATTAAGTGGATTAATCCACTTAATGAGGTCAGATTCCTCATGATACAGTCACATCCCCCAAACCCCACCTCTGGACATTGCTGCATTGAGGTCCAAGCCTTTACATCCATGAGCCTTTGGGGACATTTCAGATCTAAATATGAGTATACTAGACAACAATTGTTCATTTTTAAAGTGTGGTATATATACACAATGAACTATTATTCAGTCATAAAGAAGAATGAAATTATGGTTATTTATGGCATCTGCCAGTAAATGGATAGAATTGGAGATTATCATGCTAAGTGAAATAAGCCAATCCCAAAAAACCAAAAGCTGAATATTCATTCTGATATGCAGATGCTGACTCACAATAAGTGGGGGGAGGGGTAGAAGTTCATTGAATTAGACAAAAGGGAATGAAGGGAAGGGAGGGGTGATGGGAATAGGAAAGACAGTGGAATGAATCAGACATATTTTCCTGTGTTCATATATGAATACACTACCAGTGAAATCCACATCATGTACAACCTCAAGAATGAAAAGTTATACTCCATGTATGTATAATATGTCAAAATACATTCTATTGTTACACATAACTAAAAAGAACAAATGAATTTTTATTAAAACATTGCTCATCTTTAGGTGATATGTAAGCCCTTCTCCCCGGAAGACTGTGTTTCTCTTACCTTTCCCTCCCTTAATCCTTCCAGCTGGGTGCATAGATGTGCCTCCACAGGATGACTCCAAGTGCTAACACAGTGCATTTAGCCTTTCTTTCAACTGAAATACAATGAGTACCTACTATGTGCCAGAGCTGACTATAGGCACTGACAACAGGAACATCATCGTGAGCATGACAGATGAAAATGATTATACTTACAGGGCTTACATTCAGAAAATAAAACTGTCAGATGTGTGAAAAACATAGTAGGTCCCAAGACCATGATTAAGACAGAGATAGGAAACAGAACTGCCAGAGGTACAGGAGGGGGCCTGTGGGAATTTCAGATTGGGAGCAAGAAATTCACGATTCGCGTAGTGAAAACATGGAATAATGATGTTCTTCAGGTAAAGTCGGTAACATAGGAAATGCCTCACAGTGAAGTTGCCCTCCTAAACTGCCATGCCCCATAGCTGCTCCCATTCTGATCCAGAACCTTTTATCTTATGACCAGTATTGGGTAGCTCTCTTGGCCACACCATGTCCCAACTCTCTGTAACTTATAATACTTAACATACTAAAAGATATAGACACTGTTCCACCACATTATGTATATATCTCTCTACAGAACATTATTTCACTTAATTTTTTGGTGCATTATATATAATAGTGGGATTCGATGTTACATATTCATGCATGCAAACAATATAACAATATGATTTAGTCAATTTCATTACCCAGTACATTCCCTTTTCCTCCCCTTATTTAATGTTATCCTTACTGCAACTCTCTGAAATAGTCACTGCTAATATCCCCTGTTCACAAAGAAGGAAACTGAGTTAGATATCACGTATAAGTTCATATGTCAAGTAACAAGCAGAGTGAGTCTTTGAGCCAGTATGACATTGAGTTCTTCTATATTATTTTTTGATCTTGGGATGATCCAATGCAAGGGACAGTTCCTTTGCCCTTTATCCTTCTTGCAGAATTGTGTCCCAGTGCTCTTGTAAGATCCTGACAGCTGTCTAGACTGGAATCTTGATCCATTCCACAATCCAGTGTCTTGGTCCCATGTACATGTGGTCTGACAGAAGACCTGATCCTGGTGTCCAAACTACATGCTACCTTCTTGGCCCCATGTGCCACCTAGTGATAGAATATCTCTTTCTAATAATTTCTGGATAAAGTTTCTAGCAAAGACTATAGGGATCTTTAGACATTAGAACTGGTCTGCCTGATTGCATCTCCAAAGCCACGTTTTATAGCTGATTTGTATTTCTCTACATAATGCTTTTATGACAATAGACCATCAAAGATATTGTAGGCTTTGACAGTGATCTCTAAAATAGAGCTCAAGGCACAAAAGGAATATTAAGAGCTGCCAAGTGAAAAGGCAAGTTGAGGCACACCAAATGTGAGAACAAGGAGTTCATTTGAATCAAAGGGAGGATGGCCACCCAGGAACATGTGTTACAGTTGCCCAGAATAAATGCTCCAGAATGGCTCCCAAGGCATCTGGTTTTATAAATAAAAAAAGAGCAAGAAGGGAATTACAGTAAGTTGGTTATTATAATGACATTGGTTGCCAAGAATAGCACAGATTGTTGATTGCTCATGGTTCACTTCTGCTATACATTACAGGTAAGAATTACAATAAACGGGAAAAGGCTTTTAATAGGGTTTATATTATCTTTATGGTGTCGGGAAGTCAGCAGAAACCTGCCATGCTAGGTCACAATGACCTAGGTGACTTCAGTCTCATGCCTCATGTTTCGCTCAGGCTAAAGAATTTTGTGACCTCATTCTTGTGCCACTTTAAGTCCTTTTTCAGAGCTAAAATTAATTGAATAATGAATTACTAGGCACTGTTCGAAGTGTGCTATAATATGGATATTGAATGTCCCTGAAAATTGTATGAATCGAAGGCTTAGGATCCAAAATGGTGCTATTGGAAGGTGCTGTGGATCTGTAGGAGGAGTTTTTCTGTGGGAGATCCTAGGGCATTAGAAGCATGCCTCTATTGAGGATTGGGGGCCCTCTAGACTCAACTCTTTTTTTTTACTTCCTGCCATGAAGTAAGTAGCTTGCTCTGTCATGTGCTTCTACCATGATGTACTACCTTACCACAGGTCTAAAGCAAGGTGGCCAATCAATCATGGACCAGAACCTCCAAATCTGTGAGCCAAAATGAGCCTTTTCTCTTCATAAGTAAAAGGTGTTTTGTTATAGTAACAGAAAACTGACTAACACAAAGTGCTTCCGTATATTAACTCAGTTAAGAGGAACTGAACCTAGAAGATATTATGCTAAGTGAAATAAGGCAGACACAGAAAGAGCAGCACTGTGTGATCTCACTTCTACACAGAATCTCAAAGTAGGACTCATAGACGCAGTAGGACTCATAGGACTCATAGGACAGTAGAAGGAGTCATGAGGTGGGGTGGAATGGGTAAGTGTTCGTCAAAAGGTACAAATTTGCAGTTATTGGAAGAATAAGTTTGGAGACAAAATGTACAGCATGGTAACTATAGTTAACAATTATGTACTTAAAATTTTCTAAGAGTAGATCTTAAATATTCTTAACACACACAAACACACACACAGTTTGTGTGGCAATCATTTTACAATGTGTATGTATATCAAAATATACCTTCAGTTTGATAATTATTTGTTGACTATCCCTCAATTAAAAACCTGGGGAAAAAATACATAAGTAGTAATATTTACCTTCTTTGACCATCTTCACAGGGACAATCATATCAAGATCAACAAATTCTTCTTCTTTAAGGAGAGATTCTTAGGTAGAAAAAGAGAAGTATAAGACATTTTGAATGTCTTTGAAACTTATATAGAGTTGAAATAGAAAAAAAATTTCACAACTGTGAGCATGCCTCCCAAATGTTAAAAAATAAAAAAATAAAAAAATTAGGACACATTGTTCCTCTTTTCTGGGAAACCACTTGAATGAGTTATTTAGTTATGCAAATGAAAAACAGCTGATATCTGTCACTCCAAGGAGAAAAACTGCTCTGCACAAGAATTAGAAAAAATCATCAAATAATAGGCTGTTTTATCTACATGCACTGGAGAAATTTGTGTGCACTACAAATTGAGACCACTGTGCCCCTAAACACTACTAATTGTTCAAGTGAAGGGCTTATATTTTTAAAAACTAATGTGAATAAGAAATCCAAAGCTAAGTGTCATGCTCAGGTGAGGACACACGCTGAGGTATGGGACTTTGACCATCACTGTGCTGAGTTGTCACCCAGCAGAGGGGGGTCTTTCTACCAATCCCCAAAGCAAGGATGTGATCTTAGTCCTGCAGTCAAGGGACAGAGTCTTTAGAATACAGAGAGGTGGAGACACTGGAGCAACCTTGACCTGGGTCTTGACATGCTCCGGGGATGTGACAGTGGCAATGATATTGTTCCTTCAGGTAGTTTTGAGGAGAGTAAGAGAAAGTTTCACGTCTCTGGGGCAGGGGAGAAAAATTCCTAGTCTAACTATGGTGTGACGGTAGAAGGACAGACATATGGATGTATGTAGTAAGCCCAATGTATCCCTGGGAAATTCCAAAACACGATTTTTGTAAGGACAGGAGATACGTAGAAATTAAGATGCCCTTGACCTTGGAATTATTATAACATGGACTTTAATACTAGGGTATCACATTTGCACTTCCAGGAATAATCCTGAGTTCACTCATTACACAATTCCCTAAATGTTTCCTGTATCAGGATTCAAAACAGGTTTTTCTGTCTGATGTCAAGTCTTCAGAGGGCTGAGACTTCCACTGCCTTAAACACCCTTCTTACACTTTTTCAGATAAGCCTTTAATAATTGGTCCCCCTTGCATTCCACAGGTGAAAAGCACTTCTGTTTATTTCCTATGGCCACATTTCTGAAGTGTCTTTATTTCCTCCGTAACTTCCTCTTTCCCATACCTTTCTTTTTTAAGCCCGAAAAAAGAGAGAGAAAGCTAGATTTTCAATATCTCAGCTTATATTAAAAAGAAGAGTAACTGGGTTCACTGTTTTCTTTCTCCTGTTCAATATTTACAGGAAAAAGCTATAAATAATTGTGTGTGTGTGTGTGTGTGTGTGTGGTGCTGGGGATTGAACCCAGGGCCTTGTGTGTGTGAGACAAGCACTCTATCAACTGAGCTATCTCCCCAGCCCAAATAATTTTTTTAACAACATTTGCATATTGAATTTCACACTTTGCCATTCATTAGATGCCAAAAAAAACCTCAATTTTTTTCAGAAGATCCAAATGCACATAAACTCTGAGATGGATCCAAAGACCATAATAAATAATATAATTTTAAAGTATTTATTAAAGTGAATTACCAGGCTACTGAGCAATATTTTAGATGGGCAATAACCTGAGGAATTTTGTTCTTAAGAGGAAAGAATTGTTTCTTCCCATACAGCAAACATATATTCTTCTGTAAATACCAAAGTAGAAATACTAAATATACTTTCTAAATTGTACCCCCAGAAACCTGGCAGATGCAAACACTGAGATCCATGCAGGGTAACCATAGGGAAGGAACAGGGAAGATGATAATGATGCTCAATAAGTCTTAAATACCAGACAAGACAAGATCTTGAGAGACACCACAGCAATCCTGGCAGGTGCCTGTCTGCGAAGGGCTCAGCAAGACTGGGGTGATACCTCCATGTTTGCATTCAGAAGAAGTAAATTGTATAGTAAATTTTTGGTTACTAACCAAATTTTGTAAATATGAGATAATACTTTAGGCAAGTCATTATAATTCTTCATTCAAACTTTCATTTCTCAAGTATTTGCTCTAAAGACTACCAAAGAGTTTTATCCTAAAGACTTGCTATAAAACACTCTGGGAAAGACTTATGAACTAAGAAATCCCAGTAAAAGACAGACATAATTGTCTTTTCAAAAAACTAAATTATAGCAAAAGGTACCATAAAAGGTCAAACTATTTAGAAAATAATTTTGTTTTTTTCTGAAGATGACAAGTAATTTAAAAAACTATAACACACAAAGACCTCTAAAATCAAATGGCTTAGTATTAGTATCAAAACAGATATGAAGACCAATGGAACAGAATAGAAGACACAGAGACAAATCCACATAAATGCATTATCTCATATTAGATAAAGATCCCATAAAGGTACATTGGAGAAAAAATAGCATCGTCAATGAATGGTGCCAGGAAAACTGGAAATCAACATGCAGCAAAATGAAATTAGACCCCTATCTCTCACCCTGCACAAAGCTCAACTCAAAGTGGATCAAGGACCTGGGCATGAGACCCCAGATCCTATACCTACTAGAAGAAAAAGTAGGCCCAAATCTCCATCAGGTTGGCTTAGGAACCAAATTCTTCAACAAGATTCCTAAAGCACAAGAAATAAAATCGAGAATCAATCAATGGGATGGTATCTGAACAGACACTTCATAGAAAAAGAAATACAATTGTCAACAAATAAATGAAAAAATATTCAACACCTCCAGCAATTAGAGAAATGCAAATTAAAATTACACTGAGATTTCATCTCACTCCAGTCAGAAAGACAATTATCAAGAATACAAGTAACAATAAATGTTGGCAAAGATGTGGGGAAAAAGGTACACTCCTACATTGCTGGTGGAAATGCAAAATGGTGCAGTTACTCTGGAAAGCAGTATGGAGATTCCTCAGAAAACTTGGAATGGAACCACTTTTTGTCCCAGTTATTCCACTCCTTGGTTTATAACCAAAAGACTTAAAATCAGCATACTACAGTGATGCAGTCACATAATGTTTATAACAGCTCAACTCACAATAGTTAAGCATTGGAGTCAACCTAGGTGCCCTTCAACAGATGATTGGGTAAAGAAATGTATTATATATACACAATGGAATATTACTCAGCCATAAAGAAGAATGAAATTTGGTATTCACCGGTAAATGAACAGAGCTGGAGACTATCATGCTAAGTGAAATAAGCCAGTCCCAAAAAAGTAAAGGCCAAATGTTCTCTCTGATATATGGATGCTGACTCAATAGGCAAGGGGCAGTTCACCAGATTGGATAGGTCAGAGTCAGGAAAAGAGAGGGGGTTGGGGATGGGAAATACAGTGGAATGAATCAAAATAACTTTCCCATGTTCATGTGTGAATACACGAGAAGTGTAACTCCACATCATGTACAACCACAAAAATGGAAGTTATACTCCATGTATGTATGATGTCAAAATACACTCTACTGTCATGTATAACTAAAAAGAACAAATAAGAAAATTTTAAAAATACGAAAGAGAAAGGGAAAACAATAGGAAAATGGGCAAAGGGTATGGGCAGAAAAGTTCTAGAAAGTCAATTCCAAATGGCCAGCAGGTATTTTGCAATATGATTAAACATACTTGTATAGCCCCCAGAAAAAGTAAATTAAGTTAAAAATAAAATGCGACCTACAGACCTCAAGCACACAAGAATTTAAAAGAAACATTGAACCTATTGTGGGATAGTGAAAGGGTCCTCTCTTGTTGAAAAAGTACTATTAGTGTTACATTTGACAGCAGCTATTAAAATTCAAGCCATGACCTTTCTCCTGGGAATGCCATTTCTAGGGTATTAATAAATGTGGACAGGCAAAGATGTTTTCTGTAGCATTTGTTCACAGACAAAAAGAAGAAGAAAATCAATGTCACACCCATGCCTTAAATACTATGCAGACAATAAGAAAGAATAAATTCTTTTGTACACAAACTTACTTAGGATTTCCAGTATAGAGTATGAATGAGAAAAATACAATTCAGTGTGTATAATGTAACACAAATTTTTAAATAATGACCAAATAGTCTCTACAAATACAAATATTTGCATATACCATTAGATATTCAAATGTGCAAATATTACATGTCATAATATGACTATTGAGAAAAGTATGGAATAGTACACAGCAAGGTGTTGCTATCTATGAGTTAGGGAGGAGAGTAGATGGGAATGGGGAGAATAATACAAGTGGAGATGGAAAGATTTGGAAAGAGGAACAAAGAAAAAATTGATATTCCATCTGCTAAAATGGTGTTTTTATGTCTGAATTTATATTCATAAAAAATAATAAATATTTAATCATTTAAAGTCAATGTCCCCTTGGAGAACTTCATGAAAATTTCAGACCTAATTTCCAGAAAAATCCATGTATGCACACAGATACAAACACTTGCATGTAGTTTTAAGGGCTTACAGATGCCTTAAAACTCATCCATGAATACCAGATGGAGATCATCTCAATCAAGGTATGCAAGAAGGACCAGGAACCCTGGCACAACCAGGTTAATTCCATCAGTGTAACTTAGGAAAAGATCAAGTGGACCTTTGGACAAATGTGACTGCTGGAGACAAGATAATTTTTCCATTTAAATGAAGCCTATGTGTACCTAAGGTATAGCCGGTTCAACCTGATGCATTTGACCAGCATGCAGATCTATTTCTCTCCCAAGTCATAGTAAAATCCATATTGTTTTTCTTCATGGTTGAAGAAGATTTGAGTTTGAATTTTTACACAAGAGAAGTTGTAAACTTCTCTGCAAATCAGCCTAGTGAACTAAACTGAATTAATCCCTTCTTTTTTACAACTTAAAAACAGACTCTCTGCTGAGGATTCACTCTTCAAATTGTGTGTCCTCTTTACCTGTGTCAAGATATCATCCCTTGAGCAGGACGTTCACAGGATAGGAAAATAGACCAATCTGTTTTCCATCAAAATGTCCTAATAGAAAAGGGAACAGCCTTAACTGGTTTTGAAATACAGAGGCAATCCTAAAGTTTAGGGTGGAACTAGATTTTCAAGTCCAGTGTTGCCTTTTTCCAATACTCAAGTCTTGCAGCTATAAGGTAGAAGTGCTTTTTACGAGAACGAAGTTTTTAGAAAAGGTATCTTAAGAGAGCCATGCTGCAAGACCTACTTTCAATCACTGCCTGCCAGGGGCATCAAGTATAACAAGAAGAGCCAAGGCAGGTGACTGTACTTTCTCCTTGCTTATTCACTCCTAAGGCCACCCCTGATGAAAAGTTGCTAAGTTACACGGGGACTTGGTAATGGGACTATTATAGGCAAGGCACTAAATGAGTTCAAGAAACTCATTCATCTTATTGATTGTGCTTGCAATCTGGAGAGAATGCATTTACTTTGAGTACAATACAAATAAACTTCTGTAGCACCTTTGTCACAAACACACCCCAAGGCACTTTTCAGCCAAGTGCAATATTAAAACATACAAGTGCACTGTCAGAGAAAATGGACCAGTTCAAATACATAAAAATTAAAACTTAGGTTACATAAGACTTTAAATTTAGCATTTCACCTTCTAGGAAAAATCATATTCAATCATGGGAGGAATTTATAAGTGCAAGATCAGGTCCTGGGAGTTATCAATGTTCGTTATCATAAAGCCTACGCCGAATGATGGCAGAAATACCCCCCAGATATTTTATTATTGAATTTTCAAACTGCATTTTATAATAAGCATATCTGATCTGTTTAAGCACTAAGTAATTCACAGTACAAATTACTCTGAAAGTCATTCATTTGGAGTCGGAAGCCATTCATTTGGTCTTGCTCAGTTCCTTGGTGTACTTTGCTAGATAATTGCTACAGGGTCACTTCCTTCTGCCTAGGTGAACATGTACCATTAGCCTGATAATGTTTTCCAAAACTTCATAGCTACTTGCCCATTTGTGATGGCAAAAACAGAAGCCAGTGTTTCCTTATACTCACCTGCTACTGAAAGTCATTCAGGAAAAGCTTCAGAAAGGTGCTATTTCCTGACATTAACACTCAGTATATTTCAATATTCTGTGGATACACTAGTAAGCTCCTTGTTTCTCAAAAATGAACACTGGTGTAGGACTCACCTTTTATATTTCAGCATTCTGACAATGGCCCAAATCTGTTTGATTGTGCTTTGAAAACTATAGCTTTTCCATTTGAGGATGGTATTCTCCAATGATCCCATAAACTGTATGTTTGCCAAACACACTCCACTGCGTGCATACAGCTGATAAAGACTGGAGGAACTTGGACACATTCTTAATAGTTCTCCTTCTACTCAGAATGGTTTTAATTTTTTTTCCTTGCTATTTTATAATTCTGCCGCTTATCAAGAAATCTATGTTTGTGCTGCTGTATTATCTTCTATAGGCTGAATGTTAACATTTTTCTGGAATATGTCATGAATGTTAATTTGTCAATGTTTAAATGGAGCCTTGAACTTGAGAGCACATGAGTGTGTTCCTAACAGTGTATGCATTCTTAATAATAAGCAGGTTTGTTTTGGGGATAGCACTGAGAACAAATACATTTTTATGATAGTGATCTTATTTGCATTCGACTATTTGACACATTTCTAAGAAGTGTGTTACTAGGTGATTTCATCATTGTGTGAGCATCAGAGTGCACTTACACAAACCTAGAAGGTTTAAATCAATCAGGACGGGGCCTCAAGAGACACAGTAAAGACTAGACATGAGGTGCTCTCCGCTAGCACTCTATCGTTTATAGCAAACATTTTTAATATGTTAAAGAATACACTTGAAATATAAAAGTATGTTATAGTAAATACATAAGCCAGTAGCATAGTCATTTATTATCACTAGCAAGCATTATATACTGTACATAACTGCACATGCTGTACTTTTGTGTGGCTGGCAGTGCAGCAGATGGGTTTATGTCTGGGTCATCACAAACACATAAATAGAAGTATGTGCTACCATGTTACCTCAGGTGGGCAATGGTAACCATTCAGCTCCATTATGTTCTTATGAACCCACCATTAAATATGCAATCTATCATTGACCAAAGCGTCATTACATGACACATAAGATAAAGAATAAATCTGAAAGTGTTCCATGTGTTGCCCACAGATTATCACATTATCAATTTCATCTGCAGTTTCAAATGAGACTTTGGCCATCTAACTGGTCCTAGGGTCTGACTGGCTTCAGAACATACTCTTGAAAGGCAGGACAATTTCCCTTGCCCCACCTGAACTCCTAAAAGCTACAAATAGCACATATGTTTTTGTTTTCTTTAGAAGAGTAACAATGGCCACAAATAGTGGTTCAAAACCATGCAAATTCATTCCCTCCCCGTTTCAGTAGCGCAGGAGTCTGGGCACAGTCTGTTCGATTTTTAACTCCAGATCTCACGTGACTGAAATCAAGGTGTCAGTTGGGCCTTGAGGTCCTTTGCCAAGCTCACTAGTATTGACAAGATTCATTTCCTTGCAGCTATAAGATGGAACTCCCATTTTCTTGCTGGCTGTAAACCAAGAATGGTTCTTAAATCCTGTCCCTGCTTCAAGTTCCTTATCCCATGACTCACTCTGTGGGGAGTTCACCCCTGAATATTGACTTTCTTTCAGTCTAGCTGGAACACATTTTCTAACGTTCTCTCTGCGAGCAGCCAGGGAAAACTCTCATCCATTAAAAGGCTGTGTGATGAGATCAGGCCCACCCAGATAATCTCCCTATTTTAAAATCAAGTGAAGGGTGGATATGATCAAAGTATGTTATTTGCATGTATGAATGTGCTACAATGAAATCCTTTATCTTTTATAATTAAAACACACTAATTTAAAAAAAGTAAATTGGGCTGGGGAGATAGCTCAGTTGGCAGAGTGCTTGCCTCACATGCACAAGGCACTGGGTTCAAACCCCAGCACCATTAAAAAAAAAAAAAAAAGTAAATTGCTCTGGAAATTTCTAACTGTAAATTCCTTTCAAGGTCCATCTAGATTAGTATTGGATTGAATATCTAGAAGAAGGTTCCAGGGGCCAGGAATCTTGTGGTTCTATCTTAAAATTCAGATTCTTAGTACATGTAAAAAACTCAATTTTTATTTTCTAGAAGGACTACTTCTATAATAATAAGCAAGTAGAACCAGAAAGTCAGTCAAGGAAAACCTGTCTCTGTGTCCCTTGAGTGCATAATATCTGAAGCATGGGGGCATAATATCTGCCTTGAAAACTCTCATAAGATGAAAGAGAAGGATGGTCATTATGCTTAAGCATGATAGTAGAGTGACCACCCTGTGTCACCCTGTGTGTTGGGATGCAATAAGTAAAGGACCCCTCCTGACATACACACCACCCTTAGGTTCCTTACAGGGTATGGATGGGAGCCAAAGGGGGGACCTGCCCAAGGGTTCACCATGGACCATCTGCAGTCCAGAGCCCTGATCTCACCTTCCCATGATTGCTAGAATAGGTCATGTATCCCAGTCTCTAATGTACCCTTGGCTGAAAGATTCTTTTTCACGTAGCTGATTTCTTGTCTCCTTTTAAGTATAAGCTCAAACTAACTCTACAAAGCCCTTACTTTACCATCTTAGTCACATATTATCCCATTACCTTCAATTATAGATCTCTAACTTTGTTGCAACCTGAAATCCTCTTATATCTATTCATCTCTCCCAGCAGAATCATCTTGATAATAGCCTTTGTCTCTCTTGTTCATTACTATGATAGAGAGCTCAATTAATATTGTTGAATAATTGATTGAATGAATGAATAATCCACAGGACCACATTCCCTCCTAGGGAGAAATCACATTTGTTTACCCTTCATTTTTGTGTCTGCAGGTGAAGTAACTTGCTAACCAGTGTTTACATATTTCCCGTGAATTTGTTAATATCCATGGTCTTGTCCTGGATATATGGTAGCGTTTAGACCAAAATTATAAACTGTTTATAAATGTTTCCTGAAGTTTTACTGCTTAGGAGCTTGAAGTTTTTTCCAAGAAGCCAGGAGATACCACATAAATGTAGGAAAGAGATATACATAGTGTATAGACATAGGATCGGCCAAAGACAGGCTTCCAGGTTAAATCTCCACTCTCACAATTTTACAATTTACTCTAGTTGTATATATTTAAGCAAGATCCTTAACATCATTGAACCCCAGTATCCACTGTTGTAAAAAAATAAGAATATACAAACATGAAGAGATATCATCAATGAATGCATGAGAGTATGTGTTATAGATTTTCAAAAGGGAAGTTTTTGCTAAGTACCACGATGCAATTTTGTTGACTCTGTGAAGTGATTTTGTGTCAACATGTGAAGATTTTCAAAGGATGTTTTTTAAGAACCATCTCCAAGGGCTGGGGCGATAGCTCAGTTGGTAAAGTGCTTGCTTTGCATGCACAAGGCCCTGGGTTCAATACCCAGCTCCATGGGGAAAAATAAAAATAAAAATAAAAACCATCTCCATAACATTGGACTCTTCGGAGAGGAAGATAGAGACAGAGGTTCAGATAGGAGGGAAGAGAGTATAAGTAACTTTCTTCCCTCAGGGAGGGCCAAGTCCCACACATTCCCTGTGTGTTCCTTGCAGTCAAGAAACTGATGGCCTGGGGCTGTATTCTAGGCCAGGGAATCCCAAGGGGGCGAGAATGTCTGCCGAGGGTGATGGGGTGATGGACAGGAGAGTGCAGTTGTGCTATTAACACGTGTCATGGATGATTCTCCTACCTGGGCCCCCTCCCTCCTTTATCCCACCCACTAAAGTTCCTGCTAAGTAACTGGGAGAGGAAGAAAAGTCCATGGGGAAGAAATGAAGATAAGACCAGTCAGATTGTCCCTTTCTCAGAGCTTACTTCCATGGCAGCGCTGATCTGGGAGAAGAGCAGCTTTATTACCTTACTAAGCTGAGGTCAGAGTTTCAAATTTTTTGAACTGAGTATGCTAGTTAATGGATGGAGACCATATGGTAGGACCAGGAGAAGAGGTAAATTAAAATAACAACAACAAAACTTTATACACTGCTAAATTATATAATTCCTCACGGAAAATGTACTTACTGCTTTTATAATTAAATAAAGTTTAATATGAGGCATTAAATCACATAAGAAAAGACAGTACCAGTCTAGTAAGACGCTACATTGAAATGCATGGTCACTTGCCGGCCAAAAACTAATTTGACAAAAACTGCAATTGTAATGAAATACATTTTGCAATGTCTGGAATAACAACAAATTCCAAGGGAATTACTTATGGATTAAGAAAGACAGTAAGGGTGTTCACTTTCTCCAGATATTAAAGAAACAGAAGACAGAAAAAAAGTCATGTAAACTGGTGTTTACTAGTTTTTAAAGAAACCTTTACAAGTACAGTTTCTGAATTTTTTCATAGAAAGAAGACAGATCCTGGGGATTAAAAGAGAATGGAGAAGAAGAAGCAAAGCAGTAACTTTGACATGCTAGAAGAGGAAGAACCCTAAACAGAAAGATGACTTCACATCTGTTCAGCAAGATCAGCTGAAGCAGGAGGTTGTCTGGGCGGGTAAACATGAAGGCAGAGAAAGAAGCCTCTCTTCTCAGGAGCAAGGGAAATGTGTAACCTGCAGAAGGAAAGGAATAAAAACAAATGAAGAGGTTTGCACTTTAAAAAGGAGGGAAACATTTTTTTATAAGAGTTATCAGTTATTTTGCACCTGTCATACAGAAGACATTTTAAGCATTCGTAAGAGGCATCTCACAGCTGTCTGATGACACAGCTGTCATTATGCCCATTTTAAAGATGACAAAGCTGAAGCTTACAAGGTTACCTTACTAACTCTAAGTCACCCAAGTTTAGCAGGTTTTAAAAGTGCTGCTCTTCCCTCAACCCTACTCTGATTTTTTTCTTTATTTTTATGATCTCTTATCTGTTCCAGAAAATAAAAATATCCCTGTAATATATTGTGCATAAGCTCCTGGACAGGGTCCTTCACTCTGTAGTCATTACATTTTCAGTCACGTGTATGATTGACTTGACACTCAAAACTTTTATTTGTCATGCTGGGGATCAAACCTGGGGCTTCCTAAGCACATTCTCTACCACTAAGCCACAGCCCCAGTCCCACTCAGAAATTCTTAACTCCAGATTTTGAAATGGAGGTTTTGTAAAGAGTCATACCATAGTGTTTCCTTGTCTAGAGAAACTGATTCATTCCTTAAAGTTACTTTGAAATTGCTTCTGCAAGGGATAAAAAGACTTTGTCAAAACATAACTATATTTTGAGGAAATAAATGGTAGAACAAAATGAGATTGTTATTAACCTTATAGTCTTTTCATTAGCCTCATCTTTCTGACTGTGAGAGAAATGGGATGGTGATAAAATGCTTTCTTTGCATTTTTGCTAACCTAACATAGAAGCCTTTATTTAAATTATAGCTCATTTCATTGGGATGTTGTTATATATTAGAAATTGATTACCCCATTTCTTCTGTAATAGCTTCATTAAATTTGGGGGGGAGCTTTTCTTTTTTTCTTTTCTTTTTTGAAATAAGAAATAATGAGTTTATGAAAGTGAAATCTTTATTTTTATTGTGTCTACAATTTCATATAAAACATCCTGACTATAATTATAGCTTTAAATTGAATTTCAGGACAATTATTATTTTCTGACTAAAATGAGATTGCTTACATGTTTTTAAAAAATCAAATCTCATATATCATCAACTATTTTTACAGCATTCCAATAAGTTTCACACTACTTTGAAGCAAAGAGAGAACTAATCAAAGGTATAAGTTATCCTTAGCCCAGTAATTTTAACATGTTCCTGAAATTTGGGACAGTTCCTATCTTTTATTATTTGTTTAAATATTTCTAGGCCTTTAATTGTTATTCAGTTTTTTGTTTGTTTGTTTGTTTATTGTTTGTACTGGGAATTGAACCCAAAGGTGCTTAAACACTGACCAACATCCCCAAACCTTTTTTTATATTTTATTTACAGACAGGGTCTCATCAAGTTGCTTAGGGCCTCACTAAGTTGCTTAGGGCCTCGCTAAGTTGCTGAATCTGGTTTTGAACTCACAATCCTCTTGTTTTCAGACTCACAAGTTGGGTTATTCAGTATTTTTGACAGTTAAACTGGCAAAATTTTGACTTCTGTTCAAGTGATAAACTTCAGTAAATTCCTCAGAACTGAGAGGAAGGGCAAATACAAAAAAGAGGCAAAAGTTAAATGGAAAGATGTATCTGAATACTGAACATCTTACACTGTTTTTTAATCTTTTCTTTGGAATTTATTAAGTGGAATATAAAATAAACTGAAGCTGTGGTCCCTGATTGAAAAATTTCAAGTCAGAGAGGAAGTTCATACTTACGTGAGAATGTTGGAAGAGAACACAAGGACAACGTACTAGCATATTCATCGTCATATGGCACAGACCACTAGATCCAGGGATGCCCAGAAGCTTAGTGCAGGATTGCAAGTCAAAGATGGTAGAGGGAGATGCCGCAGTTATCACAGACTCCCCCCAGGCAGGTCCATGAGGGTCTCGATAGGAAATGGAGCATTTAAATGAGGACCAAGTTGCCAGACTAGGATTTCTTCCTGTGATAGATTCTTCATTAATTTTCCCAAGTAACATGTAATATGCTCAAAAACGCTTATCTGCATAGTGTTCCCTGAGTTAGAGAACATGTTTCATTTTTTGAAATTTTTTTCATGGAATGAAGTATGCACATTTCTTCATTCAGTTCTTATTTGAGGCAGGGATATGTGGCATTCCCTAAAAAGAGACGTTCAGCATGGAACAATGGGTAGCTATAAGTTATAATAGGAATTATAGACACCACTTAAAGAACAATAGTGAAACCATCACTATAAAAAAAAATTGGGTTTTTCTTTTAATCCAAAGACTCTCTGAAGACTCTGAAAATCCCATTGACTTTAATAAATTTCATTCTCAAATAAGAATCTGACAGAATTCTCATAATATTGAGGAAAAAAAAACCAGTCAGACAGTATTACTATCAGTCTTCATATTTCCATTCCACAAGCAGCAGAACTACATGGGTTGTAATTAATTTTGGACATGGAAAAAAATGGTAACCAAGTATTTACCAGATTTTGTGATTCTGTTAGGTCACACCCAGGTCCTATCTTGCTCTTCACAAAACTGTGACTCTGAAATCAGAGACTTCACTCATTCATCCTTGTGCCTGGGAAGGAGTGGTGTACCATGAGTAATCACTGATGAAAGAATGAACAAATAGGGCTGGGGATATAGCTCAGTTGGTAGAGTGTTTGCCTTGCAAGCACAAGGTTCTGGGTTCAATCCCCAGCACCTCATAATGAACAAATGAGGACCAAGTTGCCAGACTAGGATTTCTTCCTGTGACAGATTCTTCATTAATTTTCCCAAGTAACATGTAATATGCTCAAAAACTCTATCTGCATAGTTTCAGAAGAAGAGGGAAACACTGAACCGAAATTCAGTCCTGAAAAAGTTCTTGGCACCCAACTAATACTACAATTTTATAAGAAAAACAAAATTCTTTTTTTCCCAGAAAGATTAGCAAAAACAACAGGGACTCTGCAAGACGGTCTTGAAGATCACTTGAAAGGCCTCTATTAAATTCTTGGATAAGTTTTCTTTTTCTTCGGCACTTCTTGCCTTGTGGGGAAAAGCAGGTTTTGTTGTTGTTATTTTGTTTTGTTTTGGTTTTAGTCTGCTAATTACAGGGCTGAAGAAGATAACCAGCATTTAAAATTCAATAAACTCATCAGCATGAGTTGATTTCTGCTCTCTTTTGCCCCACATATTTAAATAATTAACAGACCTATGCAATGTTACATATTTGGAATGGAAGAGGGGAAAAAATTATTAATGCCTCCCATGGAGTCATTTTCTCCAAATGGTAAACCTTTTTTATTTTTTTTTTTAACATCAGGAAACCAATCATGCACAATGTGCAAAGATCCTTGTGATTCTCTGGCGTAACAACCATTTAGAAATGAATTCCACTCACTTTCTCCGATTGAAAGGAAATTTAAGAGACTAAAGCACCCCATATGGATGATGTGCTTGGCTATAAGGGGCGAAATGTCTTGAATACTTGGCTCAGAAAGTCTTTATTAGTCTTCTCTCAAATCACTTCAAAGTTTATTTTGTAAATAAAGATTACTCTTCATATGAAATTATGAAACTTTGCAGTATTCTAATGGAAGAAATTTGGACCTTCAAATTTGTATTCAGGAACCTGTGGATATCTTTGGATATATGCATTTTAAGCCCCGGGAGGTACTTGACATTGTTAATATTCAAAAGCACTCAACGTAGGCATCTTTGTTGGCTGGGAAACCAGGCTGCCTGTTTATAACTATGAAGCTGACAAATCTCTTACAGGCCTATTCAAAGAAATAATGAAAACCAAGAAAAATTTTAAAGGTGTAAATTAAAGATATGCAATAACTTCAAAAATCAACTTAAGAAGAGAAATGATCAGGGAATGACATTAGTCAACTGAAAAGCTTGTATAGAAGTAGAAATACCCAAATGTAGCAGCTGCTAGTCTCATAAATGGTCATGAATAAGTTAACTACAAATTCTCCTTGCCCAAACAAGTCGTGGATTATCATGACTGTATAGAGATCTACCTGGTTTAGCATTTGTTCTAGAAAGGGTTATTTTTAAATGAAGAATTATGATTAATAGTTGCAAAAAGATAAGCCAGGATACTTTTGATTGATGTTCACATTGTACTTCCAGATTCTGCCACGGTCTCCTCTAAACAGTATGAGAGTTCTCCCTTTAATGAGTTTTTAAATCTGAAAGCTAGAGCCCAACCTCTCTTTTCCCAATCTTTCCCAGCTGCATCATAACTAATTTCTTCATTTCAAGAATTGCTGGTTGATTCTTTGGAAAATGAATGCTCTTCACTTTGGCAAATAAAGTCAACCAACTCTTTCATGCTTGGTGTTGACAGACATATTCAACATCCCTTTGCATCTACTTGGTGAAGTTGAACATGTCAAGAAGTTCATCCCCTACCTTGTGAGATGCAAGAAACCATCAGACTGCCAATCATTGGAGCCAGTGGGAACCAGGGAAAGCCTAAATTCAAAATGTGTCTCAAAAAAATAAATAAATAAGTAAATAAATAAAAAAAATAAAAAATAAAAAAAATAAAATAAAATAAAAACAAAATGTGTCTCTTATGTATAAGAAAATGGAGATGGAGCAGTTTGATTGTAAAGTATAGATAGGACCTGACTTACCAGTATTTTTTGTTCACTTATTAAAATGTAGTACATCTACCACTATATATTTATTTTATTGCATGATAACACTTTTTACATAAGAGAAAACAATGTGGGTAAGAAGAAGCTCACAGGAAAAGAAAAAAAATGAAACATTTAATTTCCATTTCTCAAAAAGGTTATTACTTATCCAAAATATCCGCCAACATTTTCTATATATCATTGGAATACCATGAAACCAGTGAGGTTACTATGGAAATATTGTTGACTCCATGTAAAGCTGAAGGCTCAAGTGTGCTGAGTAATCATAAGTATCTACCTCGACAGTATTTATTTAAGAAGATTTTACCTGAAAACAATGTTTTAAAACAAGCAGTTATCAATAGAACATTCTACATCCCCTCGTGAATCATGACTTTTCACTGAAATCTGAAGTGTTTAGACAGGGGCTATCCAAAAAGGTAGTTACTAGTTGTTGGGAGCCACAAGAATTATGGTCCCTGAACTGCCCAGAGACGGAGGTGATGCCTCTCTTCAGAATTTCTCAGTGCAAAGGAGCCAAGAAAACCACCCAACTGCATGGTAACACC
Source organism: Sciurus carolinensis (assembly GCF_902686445.1). Lineage (NCBI taxonomy): Eukaryota > Metazoa > Chordata > Mammalia > Rodentia > Sciuridae > Sciurus > Sciurus carolinensis. The sequence continues at coordinate 40,578,113 of NC_062216.1, read as the reverse complement.
CTGTTCAAAAGGAAATTCCCTGGTTACCAGGGAGCTTCTCAGTTCATGACCTGAAGTTCAAAAGCCAGTCACCTCAGGGTGAGTTTGTTCTTTTTCCCAATCCTCTCACCACCCTATTCAGGAAAATGAATAAATGTCTCAAGGGATGCTGCAACTAGTCACACACATTGTTATTTAAAATTATAATAAATAAAATTCCACCTGTACCAGTAATATTTCAGAAGTTCAATAATCATTTACACCTTATGGTTTGTGGATAACATGAGGCAGTACTCTTCTAGAACATTTTTATCACTAGAGAAAGTTCCATTGAACTGGTTTTAGCGGTGAATTTATTTTCTATTCCAGATTTTCTTGTGTACATCTGAGAAGTGAAAGAATAGCTGCTGATACAACAGTTTTAGCAGAAAAACTGTAGAAATAGCAAAATAATGCCAGATTATTTATTGATGTCAGGTGCATAAAAACGAAAATCCACTTATCCCAATGACGGTTTGATTTTTTGTTCAATTCCAGGAGTCAAAATTGTGTTTTTGGAAGTGAATTTGATTGAAGATGAAGTGTTCATTATTATTATAAAAGCCACTGTAAATTAAGTTTTAAAATTCAACAATAAAAATAAGACTGGTTGATGGTAATAACAAAAATATAACTTTGATGGAACACAGGTCACAGTAAAAGAATAATCTTTGTAAGTTAGGAAACTCATTAGTCATCAATATACTTAAAATTAGTTGCAATACACACATAATTCCATCTAAATGAGCTTTAGGGATCTACCAATCAAAATTGAAGTTGTATCATAAGTACTTACATAGTCACTGAGTAGTACAACTAGAGTGATTGAACTAGAAAATTTCCGTGATGGCTAACCTGTGATCCCAGTGACCTAGGAGCTGAGGTAGAAAGATTGCAAATGCAAGGCCAGCCTCAGCAATTTATCATGACCCTTAGCAACTGAGCAAAATCTTGTCTCAAAAAAAAAAAAAAAAAAAAAATGGAGATGTAGTCAACGGTAAAGCATTCCTGGGTAAATTCTCAGAAATAAACAACAACACTACAAAAAAAAAAAAAACTTCTCTGTTGAAGCTAATGATAAAAATCAAAGAAAAATACAACTGCCCAGCAACACATAAGCTCCTTTTTGATAGTCATTACCAGTCGGACTCTAGAAATCGTTTTAGTCAGCTTTTTCACTGCTGTGACTGATAAAACTGATAAAACCAATATTAGAGGAGGAAAGTTTATTTCGGGGTTCATGGTTTCAGAGATATCAGTCCACCAACAACCAGTTTCATTGTTCCAAGTTCAAGGTAAGGCTGAATACCATAGCAGAAGAGTGCTGTGGAGAAAGGTGACTCAAAACATCACACCAGGAAGCAGAGCAACAGAGACTGCAGACTAGGGACAAAATATACACCCCATAGGCATGCCTTCAGGGACCCTCCAGGCTCACCCTACCTACCTACAGTTACCAGCCACTTAATACCTAATTAGGCAAGACTCCATAACTCAGTCATTTCACCTCTAAACTCTTGCATTGTCTCAAACAGGAGCTTTTGAGGGACACCTCAAATCTAAACCATAACAGAAATGTTCGAAATTTTGAAGGATTATTTTGCTTAGAAAGAAACACTTTGTAAACAAGTCCTCTGGATTTTAGTAATATTATTTTCAAAAACATTAATAAATATTCCATTTAATTACTCAAAGACTAGAACAACCCAAACTTACAATTGGGGCTTTTATTAAATTATAATTATTGATTATAAAATGTGTAAACAAGAAGACATTGAAATTTATCCCTATAGTAGTAAAGGAAGAATTATGTGATTGAGTGAATGAAAGTTTAGATTATAAGATTTAATTTTAAAATTCTTTAATTTCACTTTAAAATATTGTAATTAGTGAAAATAACCTTTGCTGGATCTTCCTTTTTTATTACGTAGATTTGTTTTTATTACGTAGATTTGCATCCCACAAAAAAGTGAATTAAAATTGAAGCCTATGATTGTAAAAACCTAAATTTCATGGAAACATTTTAATGATTATATGATCTCTTTATGATTATAAAGAGACAGTTAAATGATGAGTTTGCATAATATAACATTTAATATAACAAAGACATGTCTGTGAAATATTTGACTTAAAATGTTTAAGCATTTCAATTTTTTATAAGCTCTAGCATTTAGAAATCCTAAATGGTGGAATTTGTACTGATTAATCAGTAATTCAACATTTACAGAGAAAAAAAATTGTCAATTAAAGTTTAAGAGTTAATTGAAAGTCTTAATAAGTAGTATAAAGTGCAAATTTGAAAGACACTGGCACAATTGTTATGAAAGCTAAAAACAATAAAATCAGATTGGGAAAAATTCAGAAAATAAACAGTGACACAGAATTAGAGAGAGGTATGACTAAGTAACAGATTAAAGAATGTGATAACATACCAAGATGAGTACTCTGCCTTTGCTAAATTTAATGCTTTAATAATCAATATTAAGAATATCTTATTTTTATTTCAAAGAAAACAGTAACATTTTTGGACAGAATTCTTATAGCTCCAGCAATATGCTGGAAGGAATTTTTGTGCAATAGATAAGTATTCAAACAACTGAATTATTGACCTCTTTTACTCTCAAAATTGTCTTTGCATAATTAAAATATTATCTAGTCTTTCTAGTGATAAAGGTCATCTAGTCGTTCTAGTGTTAAAGTATAAAAATATGTGACCATAGTTTCTAAGTTCAAACAAGAAACACAAATTCTGACAATTTATTTTTCTGGTTGGCAGAATGTATATATCCTTATTAGACTGTGTCTAAAATGTTAATACAGCCAGGCACAGTGGTACACAGCTGTAATCTCAACAACTTGGGAGGCTGAGGCAAGAGAATGGCAAGTTTGAGGCCAGCATGGGTAACTTATTGAGACCCTATCTCAAAATTTAAAAAACAAAAGCAAAAAAACTTGGAATGTAACTTTGTGGTAGAGTGCCCCCGGGTTCAGTCCCCAGTACAATAAATAAATAAGTAAATAATACAATGTTAATACATGATTACATATTAATATGTAAGAACATATATAAAAATAAAACCTACTTATAATCCAATCCATTCTTAATGTTTCATATTTTGAGTGCAAATTATTGCATGAATTTATAAACAAGCATTTTACACACATTTACAAGTGTTTCATATATTCTATTCTTACGCACATTTATGTATATGATCTCACACCCAACTTTTTATTTTCACCTAGATATTAATCTAGAATTGTTCATCCCTGTAGGACTATGGCATTACCCACCAAGATGGACTAGTCACTAGTCATTTCTAAAGTCTACCCAATGCTTTTACCAAACATTGTTTGGAGACAAAGAGTGTAGGTAATAGAGATGTGTTTTTATTAGCAGTGTCATACATAGTGTATATTTTTTTCTGTAATTCGATTTTCTGCTCTGCGTCTTGTTTTTGAGATATATCCAAAAGCATGAGACATGTAATTCTAATTCATTTAAGTTCTCTATTGCATGTAGGACACAATTTAATTGTCTATTTTAACAAGACATACTTTCATTGTTGCAAATATTACTCTAACGAGAAATGTAATCGTGTATACTCCTAAACCCGTATCTGTGCAAGAGTTTCTCTGGAGTGTTTATTAGTGAGTGGAACCGTCAGGTCATGGGAATATTTACATTTTTCACCTTCACTAGATGTGGTCACACTGCTCTACAAAATGGCGGTATTCTTTTGACTCCAGCAGAAGTCATCTTGAGTCCCATGCTTTCTGCCATCACTGCATGTTGTTATTACTTCATTACTGTTAACCTGATAGACTTAAAGTAGTATCTGGTGATTATTATAATTTGCATTCCTCCAATTTTGTTAGAACACTTTTAATTTTTTATAATGGTGCATTTATTTATATAGATTTTCAAGAACTTGTATCTTGGTTTGAATTCCAGATGTGCTCTACCTGCTTAACAACCTTATCCGTATTTCTTAGTTTCCTCATTTATAAAATAATGATAATATTGTTGCCAACTTAAAAGCAGTGGTCCCAAAGATCAATGAATTCAGATAGGGAAAACACGGACAACTCTACTCGGCACAGCCCTATATAGTTTTAGATTTATTGTTTAGTAAACATTTACATGCTCAACATTCTATAAGCTCTAAAGTTAAAACATGAATAGCCTTACGTTCTAATATCATTCTAACTTTCGATTATAATATTTAGAATTGACATTGAAGTATATTCCTTTCCCTCTGCTTTTAGGGAAGAGAAATATAATTCAAAACAATTCAAGAGAATGAATAGAAAAACTATCCTATATATATATATATATGTATATATATATATATATAGGATAGTTTATATATATATATATTTTAATATATATATATTGAACACATTAAACACACTTCAACTGAGCTGCTTTTTATTTCATTTCTGCAGATCCTAAAAAGCAACCATCGGTGATCACGTGAAAACTTTATCCAGGAAGAACTTGAGAAACAGAACTAACCTATATACAGCAGATAATAGGTTCAATTAATTAAGAGTTGACGTTGTGCCAGGCACTGTTCTAAGTACTTTGTGAACCTACATCCATTCTCTCAACTCCAAGAGGTCCTTTGCTGGTTGGGCTAGCCTCCAGATGGAAATGGTGTTCCTGGTTTCACTTCCCTCAACAATTCACAGGGCAAAGTGAATGTGTCGCCAAGAGCTAGAGACAGATTCTATTTCTAAAAGCAATGCTGGTTTTGTTTTTATTTTTCTCTAAGTAGCTTAACACCCACAGGGGACTATTTTGCTGGGGTGGCAGGGGCGAACTGCTGGGTTGGCAGGAGACCAAATTGCAAAAGAAGAGAGAAAGCCTCCAACCTAGACTATAACCATGCTTAGATTCTTGCCATGATCAAAAGAGCTGTCCAGGACACAGTAAGGATCCTTGGCACACCACTCCCTGTTGCCAGTGTGCTCACCTCAACCCCACAGGAGACTTTCCACCTTCCCATCTCTCATGTGCAAGGAAGAAGTCTGGGTGGAGGTTTCTTAGAGCCAAGGTAGACCATCTTTCTTTTTCTAATTGTAATTAAAAAAAAAAAATCAATATATTTTCCCAAGATTCAGGTAGGCGTGTTTTTTATGTAATCAATACAACAAAACAATTGATAATGACATGAAAAATACTGATTAAAGCGGGGGTGGGGAGGTGCATGCCTGAAACCTAGCCGCTCCGTAGGCTGAGGTAGGAGGATCAAGAGTTCAAAGCCAGGGCTGGGGAGATAGCTCAGTTGGTAGTGTTCTGGCCTCACAAGCACAAGCCCCTGAGTTCAATCCCCAGCACCACAGAGTTCAAAGCCAGCCTCAACAACTCTCTCCAAATAAAATATGAAATAGGGCTGGGAATGGGGCTCTTCAATCCCTGGTATCAAAAAAAACCCCACTGAAAACAGTTGACACTGAGAGATGATAGTTTGGTAATTGATTATGAAGTTTTCTTGGCACTTTGGGTGAATTTCTGCTATTTTGAAGATTAATCTTATAATTTTTACAGTATGTATTGTAAACTTAATGTAGTGCATGAAAGTCATCAAATAGAATATGAGTCACATTGAATATATCTTCTGAAGTCTGTATTGAATAACAAACACCAAATATCGCTCTCACCATCTTGATCAATGAACTCATTAAGAGATTTATCTGAGGGGAATAAAATACATTATATAAATAGACAATGAATATTGATGTTTTATTAATAACTATTGAAGTCAGATAGAATGATAAATGTTTCGCCAGGTTAATATGTAAAATAGTCAGAGAACATGAACAAATGGTTCAAAAAATAGGAAATGAAACATATAAACACATTTATAAAAAGATGAAAGAAAATGCAAATTAAAACACATTTCCCTTTTAAATCTCTTCAATTAAGAAAAATGGTTTTAAATGATAATATCTCATGCTGGCAAGGGAATAAAGAAATGGGTACTCTCACACATTTCTGATTGCATTTTTAAATGCTCCAATACTTTAGGAAAGCAATTTGGCATTATATTAAGAGCCATAAAAATATTCATACTTTCTATGCCAGAACCCCATTTATGTAAATTCGCCTTAAGGAAATAATCCAAAACAGGGAATGTTGTGAATTCAACTCAGCATTATTTTTCATAGCCCCCAAATAGAAAAAAATTAAATGCCCAAAGAAACAAAAATCAAGTTTTAACACATACAATCAGAATATTATGCATCCCAATAGAATTAATAATTATAAACATTTATGTAACAATGTGGAAAGTGCTTATGGCATAAATAGTAAGTGAATAACCTCCTATCTATTTTGGAGCAATTGGCAAAAACAAATTAACACAAACATTAATTTTTTTAAAACTTATTTATATAATTCCATAATAGTAAGTATGTATGTGGGAAAATATGATAGAAACTTTCCAATGGCTCTAAATATTTTTTAGCATAATGAAATTTTCTTTTTTTCTTTTGGCATAATTTTCATATAATTATAAAACTTTACTAAATTTAATTTGTAGGATTTTTTAATTAATTAATTGTAGGAGGTAAGCAAACACCAAATACAATACATTAGGAAATTTGGAAGGTTTTTTTTTTTTTTAGGGGGGGTTAATCTAGAGGAATCTTTTTTAATTTTTAAATTTTATCTGTTCTAATTAGTTGTACATGATAGTAGAAGGGATTTATACATTGTGATAGATCAAACTAGAAGTATTTTAAATAATTTTATTAGTGTATTATAATTATACATAATAGTGGGGTTCATTGTGACATTTTCATATAGTATGTAACATAATTTACTACTACAAGTATTTTTCTAAATAATAACTTTGTAAAGGGAAAATTGACTGTATATCACACTATTTAGAAAACTGTAAAAAAGGAAACATTTCATATCAGTTCCCATGGGAACTAATCAAAACAGGGTAGCTTTATATAAATGCTTGGTCTTTTAAGAAGTAAAAAAAGCAAATTATTAAATAAATGATATTTTAAACACACCCAAAGTGGAATGAAATAAGGAATGGAGAGAAGGAAACAAGAGGGAAAAGGATCTATTTACTCTATTACTGGCAAAATTTAAAGCAATCAATCTCTAAATCTAGGATCAGATGAAAAGGAAAATAAAATTTTTAAATGTGTGTATCATAAAGTCTGTATTATCTAATTTAATGGGGTTTATTAAATTATAAAAATATTTCAACCAATGGGATTAGCAATAACGTTGTTTTTCCTTTTTTAAATTTATCGTCAAAAATTAGCTGTTAGAAAAGAAAGGATTATTTAATCAAAGCAAAACAACTGTACCTAAAATTCTGCTAAGAATTTCATGTTGGGAAATTTAAAATATGTAATTGTAAATTATCATGCTATATTTATTGCTTCATATCCCAGCTCTGCATGACATGAGAAGTAACCTATTCTCCCTACTCTTCACTTTTCTTACTTTTTAAAGAAATATTACATTGAAAACTTTTAGTTAACAAAATTGTCATATTTAACCTATAAAATGGAAACTTCTGGATTCAACTTTATGTTTCTGTATTTATTTTTTAAAAATCACTGAGAATATTTTTTAAAAAATAGTTTTGTGCTATGTATTTCTGGTGAAATAAAGTCACTCCCATTCAGCAATGGAATACAGTTTTCCCTCATTATCAAGGGAATTGGTTCCAGGACCCCCAAGGATAACAAAATCTTCACATGCTTCAGACCTGTGTATAAAATGGTTGAATATCTGCAGATAGCCTACAAACACCCTGCTTTATGCTTTAAATCACCTCTAGATTACTAATAATGCCTAATACAATGTAAATTCTATAAACATAGCTGTCATACTGCATTGTCTAGGAAATAGTGACCCCAAACAAATCTGTACATATTCAATATAGGCACAATTATTTTCTTTCAAATATTTTTAATCCATGATTGGTCAAGTCCATGAATGCAGAACTCATAGCCATGGTGGGTTTAACTATATTTCCCCTTTTCTTTTTCCAAGGCCAAACATCTGCCTCCCTGTTTCAATGAAGTGACACAGGTATCCATTTACCCCCACAAACTCTGCCAGGGGGTCTGTGCACTTCTCATGGGTACCTCTACAAGAACCATCTCAAAAGCATGCTGGGATCAGTTTTTGCCCATGTGTATTTTACACTTTTTTTTTTTTTTTTTTTGCCCATGTGTATGTGTATGTAATACTTAAAGAGTTAATTTTAATAGAGTGGGAAAGTAATACAAGTCAAGAATTTCCAGAGTAGGGCAAAGTCCTTATTTACAGTAATCTAATGATTAACACAGAAAGCAGATTAAAGATGGGAGATGACTGAAGAACAACTGATCTTTAATGGTGTCACCAATGTCCCAGTAATGACTAAGATCTAAGAACTGAGAAACTTCATTCTGCTGTAACTTTCCCACAATTCCATTAAGTGCTTAATCATAGAAGATCTTATTCTGTATTTGTGGTACAATAAGGGCAGTGGTTTCATTATTCTAATTGGATCCAAAAAGGAAAATATGAAAATTGATATAACAACACAAAGCTAAAAATAATGAAAACTGACAAATAATGAAAACTGACATCATATTTATATTAGAAATGTGGAGAATTAAAGTAAAAATAAAATATGGACCTAGCTAAAGAAAAATCCACAATCTTCTTGAGAATTACTTTTTTCAAAAAAATCAAGTTTTCTAGTTTACTGCTTGGTAAATGATGTCCACCTTTTACGTAATTTTGAGCATCCTCATATTAATATCACCGGTGGGCTCCCAAAGGTCTCCTTTCAGGTCTCCTGTTAGTGAATCTCTTCTCAAATTTATACCTGTTAATCAGGACCTGCTTCAGGAAGCTTCTCTTATAATCTTCAAAATTCTCCCTTGTGTGTTTATTCCAATTTCTAATTTCTTCTCATTTTCTTTCCTTGGTGTTCTCTCTCTCTCTCTCTCTCTCCACACCTTCATGTTGAGTTTCCCTTAATGTTTGTATTTTTTCTTATTCCACTTCATGTCAACCTAACTATCCACTAAGCTCAAACTTTGTGTACTATCATTTGACTTTTAACATACGTAACTTATTTGCTCCACCTGCTAGATAACAGACTTTACAAAAATGAGAACATCTCATTAATCTTTGAGTAACCAGTGCCTTCTTAACACAAAACCTAGCGTATAATAAGTGCTTAACAAACGTTTGCCAAATGAATGGAGAAAATAATTAAATTAATTATTTATTAAATTATTTATTTAAATAATTTAAGAGTTACGAACTAAATTCTAAATAAAACTTTGTAAAGTTTTCAAAATGTTCTGAAATATTCTCAGAAACAAAAATATGCTGGAATAAAAGAATGTGTTTTAAAACCCTGAAGCTTCCTGAAGCAGGTCCTGATTAACAGATATAAATTTGAGAAGAGATTCACTAACAGGAGACCTGAGAGGAGACCTTTGGGAGCCCACAGGTGATCTTAATATGAGGATGCTCAAAATTACGTAAAAGGTAGACATCATTTACCAAGCAGTAAACTAGAAAATTTGATTTTTAAAACACATCCTTTTATTCCAGCATATTTTTGTTTCTGAGAAACAAAATTTAAAGAAATTCGAAACAATTCTTTCAAACTATATTATACATTATCAAATACAGCCATTTGGTAAGACCTCAATGAGATAAGACTCCCACCAGTATGTCTAAAATTAGAACAACTGACCATGAGATTAGACACCCACCAGTATGTCTAAAATTAGAACAACTGACCATGGCAAGTTGCCAAGTACGTGGAGGAACTGAACTTTCTATATGCTGGTGGTAAGAATATAAAATCATGTAGAATTTCAGGGAAAAAAGTGACAATTCTTTATAAAGTTAAATATGCATGTACCATGTGATCCATTTAATTTTAAGTATTTAATCGAGAAAAATAAAAGCATATGTCCATACAAAAAGTTATACACAAATGTTTATGCCAACTTCGTTTGTAAAGAAGAAGGAGAAAGAAAAAAATGAAAAAGTCAATGTGACAACTTTCCATATAAGGCTTTATTATTTTTTTTGAACTGGGAATTAAACCAGACGCACTTTACTGTGAGCTACATTCCCAGTTCTTTTATGTATGTTATTTTGAGACAAGGTCTTGCTAACTTGCTTAGGGTCTCACTCATTTGCTGAGGCTGGCCTTGAACTTGCGATCCTCCTACCTCAGCCTTCCCAGTTGCTGGGATTACAGAAGTACACCACCACATTTGGCTATAAAGCATTTTTTAAAGCTCTAAGCCCTTTATAATAATATGTTATAATAATATAACTGATTTAGATAGATATCATAATAAGGTTATAGAAACTGCATAAGACATATGGGTCTTATCCAGGTTGGGTGCTTAACCATGGTTAAGTGAATAAAAGTTATAGACAACATGATGCATGCATAACCACTCTGTGCCCTAAACTTGGCTGCATGCTCCTATGAAAGATCTCGTCCAGGACATAAATTGTAAGCAAGGATGCTTGTTTGTTTGTTTGCTTGCTTGAGGTGATGTCAGTGAGACTCCTGAAAAGATAGAAGAATGGACTTTCAGAGTAGGAAAAAATCAATCTGAAATTAAATCTTCCTTGATGCCACCCAGAGTAACTTACTCTGTCCTTTCAGAAATAAAAAGACTGATAGCAAAGTCACAAGTACATGGGTTCTTAAATAAATCTGCCCACACGGCTCAAATCCATGCCACTCCAGGTATTCTTGCTGATACCCAGAGATTCAAGAATGTTTCTGACACCCGTGTGGCTTCAGTCCACCAAAAATATATTTCAGTATTTGCTTTTCCTCCTGTACTTTTGAAATGCATCTGGAATTACTTATTCCCCATGACATTCCAGAATTACATATGCAACACAGAATGTGAGACAGAGCAAAACAACTGAAATGCAATGTGAGTGACAGATATGAAAGCAAGGCAAAGCAGAAATAAGAGGAGAGATGGGCAAGGGTTATGACCAATGAGCAAAGGGTACAAACATGGAACTTATTTACAGAACAGGTATTATGTCTAAAAGCACAAAGAGCTAGTCTCTACCAATAGGAAAGCACGGATGGGAAAAGGCAAATCTCACTTGCAAAAGAATCCCAAGGAATTTGTCCTTACTCCACCCTTGGGAGAGAGCAGGAATGTCATTCACCAGTGTAAAGGGCACAGCAACTTCCAGAGTATAATATAGGGAGGAACTTCATAGCAGATCAGAAAAGCATCAAGGAGATCCAAGATGGCGGACTAGAGGGAGGCTGCATTCCTTGTCACTCCGTAACTCCGGTTTCAAGCAGAGGATATCTGTTTCTTGGTGAGGCAGTTTTTGCTGCTTATCGATCCCCTGCTGTTTACCCCATTTGTCTGCTGTGATGACCTGCAGTCTGCCAAGTATATCGTCGCCTTTTTTGAGTGCAGATTGCTCACTGTCAGGCGTCTATCATCCGCCATTTGCCTGCCTGTCACCTGTCCATCGCCTGCCTTACAACTATCCATCACCCACCGCAAGAGGTTCACCTCCTGATTGTCCAACGATAGTCAGCAAACTGATCGCCAACCACCAGTGGAGCACCAGCTGCCTGCTGTTGCCTGTAAGTTTACTGTTACAGTACCTGCAGGATCCCTCAGCCCAACCGATCACTCCCTGTCTCAGGCCCTCACATCGACTGACTGCTTCCTACCGCCAGGACCCCCAGACCAACTGACTGTGCCCTATCACCCGGGACCCCAGACCGACTGATTGCACCCGGCCTCCAGGATCCCACAACCACACCAAACACACCAGACCTCAAGGACCCCTGCTGGACCAACTGCATCCCATCTCCAGGACCTCCAGCTGACCACATCCATCCCTGAGCTGCAGCTCCCCATTTGTCAACACATTTCGAAGCCAGAGCGCCATCTTGGATAATCCTGGAAGCCGGAGCTCCGATCTTTGGGTGGGGTAAATCCCATCCTGAGACGCCTGCTGGCTTGAAGCTCATTGTCAGGTACCTCACATGCATCAGGCTACTGAACTCTGGGAGGTTTCATTAGTATATGACTGATATACAGTAGATTTTCTTTTTTCTCCTTTTTAAAATTTATGTTTTTATTTCTTTACTTTTCTTCCTCTCTTTTCCTTTTGTTTACCTGTTCCCTCAGAGTCTCTTTCTCCCTTTTTTGCAAGCTAACATCCGATTTCTTTTGATTACACTCTCACCCTTTCTATTTTCTAGAACTTCTGTATATTCTTTTCTTATCCCATTACAGCCACATTCTACATCACTCTGCATCCTCTTTGTCCTCCATTAGAAACTGCAGACCTTATTGCAAATCTGTTTGTTTTACCAAAGATAATATTTGAACTCATTCTGTTTACTATGACAATTTTGTTATTGTCCTCACAGGGGCTATGTGGTCTAGGATTGCATAGTGTCTGATTTGGGCACTGCTAATATTGATCTCCCCTTAAGGAAAGGGTTTTGGAAACCTATAGGGCCACTATAAGCCTATAGGGGGAAATCTGCAATACCCCAGATCTGCACTGCTAGAGGGGAAGATACATGAACAACATGAAAAAACAAGGGAAGAAAATGATCCAAACAAATCTGGATTCTGTATTAATAGAATCCAATGACAGTACGTTAGAAGAAATGTCAGAAAAGAACTTCAGATTAAACATGATTAAGATGATTTGCGAAGCAAAGGATGAGATAAGAGAGCAAATGCAGGCAATGAATGATAATACCAATAAGCTGAAAGAGCAAGTGCAGGAAGCAAAAGATCATTTCAACAAAGAGATAGAGATTCTCAAGAAAAGCATGAAAAGCATGGTTTTCTTAGCCAATATTCTAACTCAAATCTGCAGTCTTTTAGCTTTAGTCATCCATGATTTCTATAGAATTTTACTAGTTTCAGTTAGCAAGCCATTACTTTTGTTTCTTTTAAGTTGAATTTTTTTTGTTTAGGTAATACACTCCTACAGTTAAAAGTATAGATAGTGAGGAAGTTAAGACCCAGCAAGGAATTCATGTGTTCTGCCACACACACTCATCAGAAAAACATCTATTTCTGTATATTTTCCTTACTTCTATTTTTAAATAAATGTCCATATACCACCAATGATGTTCTGAACTTTGTTTTCTCTATTTATTAATAAATCTTAGAAATTTTTTGTATGAGTAATTAAAAATCTTTTTAAAAAGCACAAGAAATACTAATAATGTTTATGCTCATAGAAAAGGTGAAAACTCAAACTTTGCTTGACCAACCAGGATGTATGGTACACTAGAAAAGAGAGGCAATGTACCATATGCTTGCTTGGGATAGGGTAAAGTTCATGGTGTACATTCTTGAAGTTAGTACAAACAAAAATAACTATTGATTATTATTATTATTGCATTATGAGCCTCCATAACAAGTATATATGTTTTGATTATCAACTAATATGAGCATTGAATTGATATCCTCTTGTGGAAAACAAGCAGCAAAGTCTTGATTTGGAGGAAGCACCACTTCCAGACATAAAGCATCCTAAAGAATCAATCCAGGCATTCAGAGATTCTATACTAGCATTTCCTCTAATAGCATATTCTCTAATAGCATTTCCTTCCTCAGTTATTTCCCTACTCCAGCAAAATGAACACATTCAAGATGTCCACCTCATACATGATCCATAACGATAGACTGTTTGTTCATTTTCCCACTGCCTGTCCCCAAATTGTAGAATAGTATCATTAGTTACCTCAACTAATTTCTATTTAGTTGATTAAATAAATGAACCAATAGAGAATAGAAGTAGAACAGTCAACCAATCAAAAAGTAAAAATCAGAGTAGTATTTAGAACTACAGGCCTACACACCAGCAGGAGGATTGCCAGTTTGAGGTCAGCCTGAGCAACTTTACAAGCCCCTTTCTCAAAATAAAAACTGGAAAGTGAAAAAAAGAAAAAAATCAGAGTAGTACAAGAGTGTCATGAAATTACAAAAGCAACATCATGCATCGAGTTAAATGTCAGATCAACGAAAACCTGAGGTCAAGAGGAAGTGACTTGCTTGATGTGGCTGAACCTGACTTCTCACTTCTAAAACTATACTAATATAGGTGGCTTAGTAAAAAGTATGTGCCATGTTGGGTTGCTATTAAGGTGAAATACATATATACACAAATACACACATATAATGTTCATACTTAGAGTATCTGAACACCAGTTATATATATTTACAAATGCATATCTATATACATATATGCATATATATGTATATATATGTACTTTTAGAGATGGATTATCACATTATTTATTCTTTTAATCAGTAGCAATAATATTAATTACTGTATAATGAGGACAATTGAAGAATTATCTCAGATTTTATAAAAAATCAAAGAAACAGACAATTTCAAAAGAAGTTCATCAAAAGAGAAAATAGAGCAAAATAAAATCCAAACATAACTAAAATAAATTCACATATTAAAAGAAAAAAAATAGGTTCATAGTGTTTAAAAAAACTACAACCAAAATATTCTAGCTAAAAGGAAATGACTAAGTAGAATTGCTTGTAAATGAATAGACAACAATGTATCACAGACTATTAAGCACAAAAGCAAATAGGAGTACAGCTATTAATACCAGACTACATTAGATTCAAGGAAAAATAAATGGGAAGGAGAAGGGCATTTTGCAATTATAAAGAGATTAAGTTACAATAGAGAATATAAATCTAATAAATTTTTATATTTTAATCTTGTATGCTAAAGTAAAACAGTAGGAATCAATGGAAGTGTAATCATAAGAGATTTCAACACATTCATCCAGTCCCATAATAGATCAAGGAGATCAGAAATAATGGATGTATCTGACTGAATATGATAATGGAAACAACTTTATGTGTGTCAAATTCTGTAAACTGAAAATAAATGTCTGTAGAATATCTTAAAATGCATCATATTATATATCAAAAGCATGTCTTCAATAATTTCCAAGTTAATAGAAATAATACTACATTTTTTAACCACAATGTAAAACAAACTAGATTATTTCTGTAAGGTAAAATACATACCAAATGTATTAATATTTTTAAAATTTACTCTTAAAGATGTTCTGGGTCACAAAGGAAATTAAAATTAAAGTAGAAACAACAAAAATTACAAAACTGTGATAATAAAATGCACTTTTAAACACTTTGATTACTAGTCTAGAAAAAATGAATATAACATAGGCATTCAAAACAAAAATTAAAAAAGAGTAACAAAATAAAACAGTCTATGAGAAGTAAAGAATTAAGAAAAACAAATATACATTAAGTATTAAAACTCATAAAATTGATATATCAATGTCTTTTAAGTAGTATTTATTCTTGTTTTTCATTCATTTCTTCAATCAATAAAACTACGAAATAATTAACCTGCTTAATATTAACAATGAATTTCATCTTGAAATATTCGCTTTCTTTTGCAAAGATTCTTTGGTTTATGAAAGCTCTTGAATGATACCCTCAGAGGTTGTTCTATCGCACCTGGAATCTCTTCTTAGCATCCTAAATAGAAATGCATATGGTGTGAATGTTCTTTCGCTTAGTATAACTGAGTCCTTTAGTAGCAGAAGAAAAAGGAGGGAAAAGTTGCTTTGGCCACATTAGAATAGAAATTACTGAAAGTGTATCTGTAACTCCCTGTCTCCAATGAAGGAGTATGAAGTTGATTTATTTTTAAGATAATGGGGAACCAAGACAATCTCTTGAATCTGAGCAGGAAGAGCTAACTGACAACCTCACGGGTTTGTCTCATCTAGCTCTCCAATCATTCCTGTTTTTTTCCTGCCCTTATGCTATTCTTCATAAGACACAGTGATGTAGGAAATTTCGATCTCATTCCTCAGCTAAAGAAGGGCAGAATAATCTATTTGTGACACACCAGGAATGAACACAATGGGGAGAGATTTTGTTCTCTGAGAGATTGGAATGTGGTTGTCAAAAAAAAATGAAGCATGCACATAAGTGGGGACAATCAGCTTTCATCACACTCAGTGTTCTGCCCTGGTCTCTTCCCCTCTCCTCACCTCTCCTCCCTTCTCCTTGCCTCTCTTATCCTATACTATTCTCTAGAAAATTCATCACTTCCCATGGCTTTACTTATTATCTATATTATAAAACTTGTCATATATATCTCAATCTTAGACTTCCTTAAGTTTCAGAACTTCATATTATTTAAAATTTCTTCGGAGAAACACCCTCATTGTCCCCCATTAAACTGAATTCCCATTCTAGAACTCCACCCCAGATTATTTCTGGGAATGGTCACCATGATTGTGGGAATAGAGATTGTGAGAAATATCAGACAGAGTCTGGGAAGGTTTTAGGTAAAGTAGTATCTGAGATGAAACTAAAGGACAAACTAGAAGATGACCAAATTTAGTCAAGGATATGCATGGGAGGCAAGAGAGGAGACATTAGGATGAAGGTGGATCGATTCTAAACCAGTTGTATGTGAACAAAGGTGCTGACATCAGAAAAAGAACTGAAACACTGATTAGCTCAATAAGATGGAATCATAGAGTGTGTGTGTGTGTGTGTGTGTGTGTGTGTGTGTGCAGATAAAAGCAACAGGGCAATGAGATATAGTGTCTAAAGACACAGGCTGATAGAATGTGAAGGATATGTGACCCATGGGGGAGCCAGTCTTAGGAAAGAAACTCATCTGTAAGTCTTAATGTTTGAAAACTAGAGAATGAATGGGGATGGGGACATAATTGGAGGCAAGTGCAATTAAACAACAAGTGAAATGACCCTGTTGAGAAGATTATAGTTCAGAGAAGTGGCAGATAGGACAGGAATTACTTTAAGAGCATCTTTGGAGACTGAATTTCCAAAACTTGGGAATGAATTAAATATGATTTGAGAAATAATTGCTGGCTTTTAGAAACTGGATTATTTTTATCATGTCATTCATTAATATTAGAAGTAGAGAAAGAATAAGAAGTTCAGCCACGGTAGTGGGAAAAGACAAAAAATTTATAGTTTGAAACGATAAATTTGAGGTTGCTCTGGAGGAAGTCCAATGAACTATTGAATATAGAGATTTAGAGCTCTGAAAAGCGGGCTGAGTTAGAATGGATTTAGGAGCCATGAACTTGATGTCATTGAATTAAATCCATTGTTTGAAAACAAGCTTACAAGTTTAAAGATCTAATTGGATTTTGTTATTTATTCTAAAATCAGTCTATAAAATAGAATGGACGATCCAAGGAGTTGAGCAGAGGGATTGGCTTTATTGGCAGAAAAGAGCTGAAGAAAGCAAAATCAAGGAACAAAAGCAGGTTGGTCATTTCAAAGTTACTTTCCTTATGAGGTCAACACAATGGGAACTGCCTTATCCTGCTGACTCAGGCAAATTAGGCCTTTCTGATGTGTTGCTGTGAATCTCTTATTTTTTGGACAATCATCACGTTTCAAATTTCAGTTTGATTGGTGCCCCCAGCATTAGTGACTCCATTCTGGCTTGCTATGGTCTATAAGAGTTCAGACCAAACCATGGTCTCCCATAAACTTTGATACCATAAAGGAAAGACATGAGTGCTAGAAATCAGAAGAACAGCTTTTAAAGGATATTCAGAGAAAGAGTTATCTAGAAAAGGATCGGGAAGTATTGCCTGGGAGATTGGAATAAAGAAGGAGTGATGTATAGGAAATCAAAAACTGTGAGTTTTTCTCTACACCAAGAATACAAATAATCCAATCAACAAATGGGCTAAGGAAATGAACAGACACTTCACAGAAGAAGATGTACAAGCAATCAACAGATATATGAAAAAATGTTCAACATCCCTAGTAATAAGGGAAATGCAAATCAAAACTACCCTAAGATTTCATCTCACCCCAATTAGAATGGCGATTATCAAGAACACAAGCAACAATAGGTGTTGGCGAGGATGTGGTGAAAAAGGTACACTCATACATTGCTGGTGGGGTTGCAAATTAGTGCAGCCACTCTGGAAAGCAGTGTGGAGATTCCTCAGAAAGCTTGGAATGGAAACACCATTTGACCCAGCTATCCCACTCCTTGGCCTATACCCAAAGGACTTAAAATCAGCATACTACAGAGATACAGCCACATCAATGTTCATAGCTGCTCAATTCACCATAGCCAGATTGTGGAACCAACCTAGATGCCCTTCAGTTGATGAATGGATAAAGAAACTGTGGCATATTTATACAATGGAATATTACTCCGCAATGAAGAATGATAAAATTATGGCATTTGTAGGCAAATGGTTGAAATTGGAGAATATCATGCTAAGTGAGATAAGCCAATCTCAAAAACTAAAGGACGAATGATCTCGCTGATAAGCGGATGAGGACATATAATGGGGGGTGGGAGGGGTTAGCATTAGGTTTAGGGTTAGGGATAAGGAGTGTGGTAAGAATGAAGAAATGAAGGACTGTATAGAGGGAAAAGAGGGGTGGGAGGGGTGGGGGGAAGGGCAAAAAAAATAATGAATCAAACATCATTTCCCTATGTAAACATATGATTACACAAATGGTATGCCTTGACTCCATGTACAAATAGAGAAACAACATGTATCCCATTTGTATAAAATAATAATAAAAATAAATAAATAAATAAAAAGATGATGCCTAAAAATAACTATAACCTTACCACTCTTAAAGCAGTATCTTCTTATTAAATTAATCTTTAATGTAAAAAAAAAAAAAAACTGTGAGTTTTTGAAGTAAAGTAGAAATAGCAGTAAAGCATTTAGGATTGGACTCAGCCACAAATGTTTTTCTTCTTCGGAAAAGAAATTTTAGTGATAAGATAGAGTATGCTAGATAGCACATAAGAGAGGTACAAAAACGCAAGGAAGAGTTTAGGTTTGGGTTTGGTATGATTTTTACAATTGGGAAGGAAATGAATAAGTTTGCATGCTGATAAGGGGCACAATAAGGATTGAACATACACCAGGGACTTGTAATAATTGACACTGCAGTTCATGAGTTAGTGGAGGGAATTGAGATCCAGAGCATAGATTGGAAAAGGAGAATTAGGTAGAAAATTTTAGCCTTATGCACAATTTCATGGTAAGGGAAGAAAATGGGAAGGATGGATGTGGACAGGGGTGTTTCTGATGTGTTGATTTTGTGAAAGTTAGAACACAGGTAGGCAATAGCTCCCTGTTTCTACAACTTTACCAAAGCAAATAAAATGGAGCCAGGTAGCAGTCAGAGAGTGGAAAACACCCAAATATCACATAATGACAATGAGATAAAAGTGGCTGAGGAAAACAGACAGGGTTTCTTGATTATTGAGGTTAGATACCATGAATTTAGAGTGGTACCAATCTCTTAAATTGTGAATTTTCTTTTTCCAGTAGCTCTAATTCTCCCATGTGAAGGGTCAGAAAAAGTAGATTCAATTTATGATGGATTGGTATTTGGGCATGACAGAGTTTTGAGATTATAATAAGAGAGACTTTGAAGTGATATAGGAAGAAAATGCCATTTAAATTTAATATTTCCTTGTACAATTCTTGACAACAGAATCCAGTGGAAGACAATGGCTAAAATGAAATGAAAACATTGTCTTCAAAATAAGGAGGCCCCAGAACTTACAAATTGGGTTCAGAACATGAACTCTGAAATCATTTTAGATGGTGCAGTAGAATTCAGGATTGAGATTAAAAAAAAGTGTTCCTGGTGTTTAAACTTCCAATGGGTAGAGTAGAATGGCAAGGGTACATTGATGACAGCAATGCAGTAAGTTAACAGATGCTTTGCTGGAGGCTGTGAGCTTTGAAAGGAACCAGACTTCATACACATGCAGTGAACAATTACATGGAAGTGACCATTGCGAAGTTTTTAGTTTGTAACAGATTAAACTAACTGATAAAGAATTTTAAGCAAAACACCATGTTCAGTGGAAATCCAAGCTTCAGTTAAATCAAGGAAATAGGAACATATTTTGAATCTTCAATTTTGAAAATAGAAAATAAACTGTGAACCAAGGAATGAATTGTCTAGGGCTGTAATAACAAACTTGGGAAGTGAGAGGAAACCGTCAGGAGAACTGAGCGGAACATGTTGGAATAAGAAGACAGAAAAGGATAGAGAACCAGAAGCATGAATATCTTGATGTATTACCAAGAAAAGCAAGGATGTTAGAGACAGTGGGTAAATAGGACCCCAATTTTTCATGCTGATGGATCCTAGAATTCTCCTAATGTGAATGCAGGGATCAAGGAATGGTAACTTAGACCTCTTGGCTAGGATCATATGCTTCTCTCCAAAATAAATCTCCTCACAAACTGCTGTAAGGGAAACCATGGATAGGAAAATAGAGGTATTCTTCAAAAGTAAGCACAGATTGGAGTCTAAGACAGTAACAGGAAAGAGCTTTAATCTCAAGACTTCTGTCTTTGGCAAAGAGCATCCCTGAGGATGTGGTACCCAGTCAGTATGTTTCCTGTCTATATGATCCCTGAATCCTTCAAATTCAATCCCGACCAGTTTTCCAGAGCCTGAGATTTCCTCTGAGTTCACACTGCTCTGAAACTTAAAGGCAGTTGAGCAGAATAATTAAGACATGAATCTACTTTTCTCTTTACTTTGGGCAGTTATCTTACTTTTCTCAGCTTTGATGCTTATCTATAAAACAGATGTGCCTTCCTCATTGAGTTGTCATGGGAAGGAAAGTAAATGGATCTAAAGTACACAGAAGAGTGGTGAAAAAAAAATACATGTTCAATAAATGGTAGCTGTAATTATTTTTTCAGAATAATGTTCTGGCAACAAGCACATTGAGCTCTTCAGCAAGCGCACTCACGGTCCCCAGCCAAAAGGTAGGGAAAGAAGTGTCTAATTTTAGAATAGGTGTCTCATGTTCTTCATTTAACTTTCCTGGTTGTAAGCCAACCCCTTCTCCTTGCCTGTTACCTGCCTTTTAAAACCTACAATCCAGTGGATTTTGGACCTCAACACTGGAAATTCTAATTCTTAATTCCAGAAAGGGACCACACAGTACTGTGTTTTTAAGACATCGTAGGAGAACCTGGTACACAGCCAGGATTGCAGAACACTGTAAAATGTAGACTATTCTAGACAGTCAGTGGACTTTTCCTCAACATAGTCATTAGTGGAAAAACAACCCTCATAGAGGCAGGTAGTATCTTAGATATTTCACCACTAAATAAGGGGAAATTTTTGAATAGCCTCTAAATCATGTGGTTCAGTTATTATCCTTGCTCCAAGTATGGAGTCCAGACCAGGCCTGTTTTAAACTTTAGTCACAGATCATTTCACATAAAAGAGGCCCATTCCCTTACCTCACAATTCCACCTTCCTAGTCTCACCTCAGTGCTTCTGCTGCTGCACAAAATCAAAAATAAAAAGTATCTTTTCTTCTAAAATAGACATGAGGTGTGCATATCATTCAAAAAACTCAATGCGGGGGCGATCCAAGATGGCGGCCTAGAGGGAGACTGCACCCCCAGTCGCTCCAGAACCCAGGAGTTAAGAAGGGGAGGCATTGAGAGACTCGGACTAAAATAGAGCCACGGGTGAGTCTGCCCTCTGGGAAAAGCTCGGCCCGGGTGGCAGGCCCAGATAGAGGTGGCTTATCGGAGCCGGGCAGGGCAGCTAGAGTCATCCACAGGCAGCCCTGCGCACTCCGGCGGTGGGCCCCGCCCACACAGCCAGCTTCTCCAGGTTCTCGGAACGGAACTGGCCCGCTAGTGAGAGCCTGTCTGACCAGAACAAGCTCCGAGTCCCGGAGCCACTGCAGCGCAGCGTACTCCGGCAACGAACCAGCGGAGAGCCTCGATCCGCAAGCAGCCTCTGGGATCAGAGCAGGGCAGCCAGAGACCTCTTCAGGTGGCTCTGCCCACTCCGGCTGCAGGCTCTCTTCACAGGTGGATCCAAGACGGCAGCCTAGAGGGAGACTGCACCCCCAGTCGCTCCAGAACCCAGGAGTTAAGAAGAGGAGGCATTGAGAGACTCGGACTGAAATAGAGCCACGGGTGAGTCTGCCCACTGGGTAAAGCTCGGCCCGGGTGGCAGGCCCAGATAGAGGTGGCTTATTGGAGCCGGGCAGGGCAGCTAGAGTCTTCCCAAGGTAGCCTTCCACACTACGGCAGTGGGCTCCTCCCACACGGTCAGCTGCACGGTGCAGGCCCACAGTGAGAGCATTTCCGCACAGAGCCAGTTCCAAACTGTGGAACCAGTAGGGGCTAGGGGCAGTTTTCTTCGGATGAGCTGCTTTATCAGATTCCTCCAAGACATCAGGCTACTGAAGGCTGGGAGGTGATACACTGGAAATCTACCGGGACACTATAAGCCAATAGCAGAAAACTGCAATATCTCAGGGTCCCACTGACAACTGACCAATATGAGAAAACAAGGGAAGAAAATGTCCCAAACAAACCTAGATACTACATCAATAAAACCCAATGACAGCACAGCAGAAGAAATGTCAGAAAGGGAGTTCAGAATGTACGTAATTAAAACGATCAGGGAAGCTAATGAAGAGATGAAAGAGCAAATGCAGGCATTGAAGGAGGAGATGAAAGAGCAAATGCAGGCATTAAATGATCGCACCAATCAACAGTTAAAAGACCAAATATGGGAAGCAAGAGATCATTTCAATAAAGAGTTAGAGATACTGAAAAAAAAACCAAACTGAAATCCTTGAAATGAAGGAAACAATAAACCAAGTTAAAAACTCCATAGAAAGCATAACCAATAGGATAGAACACCTGGAAGACAGAACCTCAGACATTGAAGAAAATTATTTAATCTTGAAAGCAAAGTTGGCCAAACAGAAAAGATGGTAAAAAATCATGAACAGAATCTACAAGAATTATGGGATATCATGAAAAGGCCAAATTTAAGAATTATTGGGATTGAGGAAGGCTTAGAGAAACAAACCAAAGGAATGAACAATCTATTCAATGAAATAATATCAGAAAATTTCCCAAATCTGAAGAATGAAATGGAAAACCAAGTACAAGAGGCTTATAGAACTCCAAACATACAAAATTACAACAGACCCACACCAAGGCACATTATTATGAAAATACCTAACATACAAAATAAAGACAGAATTTTAAAGGCCGCAAGAGAAAAGAATCAAATTACATTCAGAGGGAAACCAATAAGAATATCAGCAGATTTTTCAATCCAGACCCTAAAAGCTAGAAGGGCCTGGAACAACATATACCAGGCCCTGAAAGAAAATGGATGCCAACCAAGAATCTTATACCCAGCAAAACTTACCTTCAAATTTGACGATGAAATAAGATCCTTCCATGATAAACAAAAGCTAAAGGAATTTACAAAAAGAAAGCCAGCATTACAGAACATTCTCAGCAAAATATTCCATGAGGAAGAGATGAAAAACAATGATGCAAATCAGCAACAGGAGGCGCTAGCCTAAAGGAATAGCCAAATAAAGGAGAAACCAAATCATGTCAAAAACAAATATGAGTCAATTGACTGGGAATACAAATCATATCACAATAATAACCCTGAACATTAATGGCCTGAATTCATCAATCAAAAGACACAGACTGGCAGATTGGATTAAAAAGAAAAATCCAACAATATGCTGCCTGCAAGAGACTCATCTCATATAAAGAGACACCCATAGACTAAAGGTGAAAGGATGGGGAAAAACATACCATGCACACGGACACAGCAAAAAAGCTGGAGTATCCATCCTCATCTCAGATAATGTGGACTTCAAACCAAAACTAGTCAGAAGGGATAAAGAAGGACATTACATGCTGCTTAAGGGAAGCATAAATCAGCAAGACATAACAATCATAAATATCTATGCCCCGAACATTGGCTCATCCACGTACGTCAAACAAATCCTTCTCAATTCCAGAAATCAAATAGACCACAACACAATCATACTAGGCGATTTTAACACACCTCTCTCACCACTGGATAGATCGTCCAAACAAAAATTGAATAAAGAAACTATAGATCTCAACAACACAATCAGCAATTTAGACTTAACGGACATATATAGAATATACCATCCAACAAAGAACGAATACACTTTCTTCTCAGCAGCACATGGATCCTTCTCTAAAATAGACCATATTTTATGCCACAAAGCTACTGTTAGCAAATACAAGAAGACAGAGATACTACCTTGTACTCTATCAGATCATAATGGATTGAAATTAGAAATAAATGACAGAATAAAAAACAGAAACTTCTCCAATACCTGGAGACTAAATAATACACTATTATATGATGAATGGATAACAGAAGACATCAGGAGGGAAATAAAAAAATTCTTAGAAGTAAACGAGAACAAAGACACATCATATCAAAATCTCTGAGATACTATGAAAGCAGTACTTAGAGGAAGATTTATTTCATGGGGTGCATTCAACAAAAGAAGTAGAAATCAGCAAATAAACGACTTAACACTACAGCTCAAAGCACTAGAAAAAGAAGAGCAGACCAATACCAAAAGTAGTAGAAGACAGGAAATAGTTAAAATCAGAGCCGAAATCAACGAAATCGAAACAAAAGAAACAATTGGAAAAATTAACAAAATAAATAGTTGGTTCTTTGAAAAAATAAATAAAATTGATAAAACCTTAGCCACACTAACAAAGAGAAAGAGGGAGAAAACTCAAATTACTAAAATTCGGAATGAACAAGAAAACATCACAACAGACACGAGTGAAATACAAAACATAATTAGAAGCTATTTCGAAAATCTATACTCCAACAAAACAGAAAACCTCGAAGACATCAACAAATTTCTAGAGACATATGAACTACCTAAACTGAGCAAGGAGGACATACACAACTTAAATAAACCAATTTCAAGCAATGAAATAGAAGAGGTCATCAAAAGCCTACCAACAAAGAAAAGTCCAGGACCAGATGGGTTCTCAGCCGAGTTCTACAAAACCTTTAAAGAAGAGCTCACTCCAATACTCCTCAAACTATTCCACGAAATAGAAGAGGAGGGAACCCTCCCAAACTCATTCTATGAAGCCAATATCACCCTGATACCTAAACCAGACAGAGACACATCGAGGAAAGAAAATTTCAGACCAATATCCTTAATGAACATCGATGCAAAAATTCTCAACAAAATTTTAGCAAATCGCATACAAATATATATTAAAAAGATAGTGCACCACGATCAAGTGGGTTTTATCCCAGGGATGCAAGGTTAGTTCAACATTCGGAAATCAATAAATGTCATTCACCATATCAACAGACTTAAAGTTAAGAATCACATGATTATTTCAATAGATGCAGAAAAAGCATTTGATAAAATACAGCATCCCTTCATGCTCAAAACACTAGAAAAAATTGGGGTAGTGGGAACATTCCTAAACATTATAAAGGCAATCTACGCTAAGCCCATGGCTAATATCATTCTGAATGGTGAAAAACTGAAAGCGTTCCCCCTAAAAACTGGAACAAGGCCGGGATGCCCTCTTTCACCACTTCTATTCAACATTGTCCTTGAGACTCTAGCCAGAGCAATCAGACAAACCAAAGAAATTAAAGGGATACGAATAGGAAAAGAAGAACTCAAACTATCCCTGTTCGCTGATGACATGATTATATATTTAGAGGAACCTGGAAATTCCACCAGAAAACTTTTAGAACTCATAAGTGAATTCAGTAAAGTAGCAGGTTACAAGATCAATGCTCATAAATCCAATGCATTTTTATACATAAGTGATGAATCTTCAGAAAGAGAAATTAGGAAAACTACCCCATTCACAATAGCATCGAAAAAAATAAAATACTTGGGAATCAATCTCACAAAAGAGGTGAAAGACCTCTACAATGAGAACTACAGAACACTAAAGAAAGAAATTCAAGAAAACCTTAGAAGATGGAAAGATCTCCCATGTTCCTGGATAGGCAGAATTAATATCGTCAAAATGGCTATACTACCTAAAGTGCTATACAGATTCAATGCAATTCCAATTAAAATCCCAATGATGTACCTTGCAGAAATAGAGCAAGCAATTATGAAATTCATCTGGAAGAATAAAAAAACTAGAATAGCTAAAGCAATCCTCAGTAGCAAGAGCGAAGCAGGGGGTATTGCAATACCAGATCTTCAACTCTACTACAAAGCAATAGTAACAAAAACGGCATGGTATTGGTACCAAAATAGACAGGTAGATCAATGGTACAGAATAGAGGACATGGACACAAACCCAAATAAATACAATTTTCTCATACTAGACAAAGGTTCCAACAATATGCAATGGAGAAAAGATAGCCTCTTCAACAAATGGTGCTGGGAAAACTGGAAAACTATATGCAATAGAATGAAATTAAACCCCTATCTCTC
This sequence comes from Sciurus carolinensis, assembly GCF_902686445.1. Lineage (NCBI taxonomy): Eukaryota > Metazoa > Chordata > Mammalia > Rodentia > Sciuridae > Sciurus > Sciurus carolinensis. The sequence continues at coordinate 40,551,727 of NC_062216.1, read as the reverse complement.
ACCCTACACAAAACTCAACTCAAAATGGATCAAGGACCTCGGAATCAGACCAGAGACCCTGCATCTTATAGAAGAAAAAGTAGGTCCAAATCTTCAACTTGTTGGCTTAGGATCAGACTTCCTTAACAGGACTCCCATAGCACAAGAAATAAAAGCAAGAATCAACAACTGGGATAGATTCAAACTTAAAAGCTTTCTCTCAGCAAAGGAAACTATCAACAATGTGAAGAGAGAGCCTACAGAGTGGGAGAATATCTTTGCCAACCATACCTCAGATAGAGCGCTAATTTCCAGAATCTATAAAGAACTCAAAAAACTCTACATGAAGAATACAAATAATCCAATCAACAAATGGGCTAAGGAAATGAACAGACACTTCACAGAAGAAGATGTACAAGTAATCAACACATATATGAAAAAATGTTCAACATCCCTAGTAATAAGGGAAATGCAAATCAAAACTACCCTAAGATTTCATCTGACCTAATTAGAATGGCGATTATCAAGAACACAAGCAACAATAGGTGTTGGCGAGGATGTGGGGAAAAAGGTACACTCATACATTGCTGGTGGGGTTGCAAATTAGTGCAGCCACTCTGGAAAGCAGTGTGGAGATTCCTCAGAAAGCTTGGAATGGAAACACCATTTGACCCAGCTATCCCACTCCTTGGCCTATACCCAAAGGACTTAAAATCAGCATACTACAGAGATACAGCCACATCAATGTTCATAGCTGCTCAATTCACCATAGCCAGATTGTGGAACCAACCTAGATGCCCTTCAGTTGATGAATGGATAAAGAAACTGTGGCATATTTATACAATGGAATATTACTCCGCAATGAAGAATGATAAAATTATGGCATTTGTAGGCAAATGGTTGAAATTGGAGAATATCATGCTAAGTGAGATAAGCCAATCTCAAAAAACTAAAGGACGAATGATCTCACTGATAAGCGGATGAGGACATATAATGGGGGGTGGGAGGGGCTAGCATTAGGTTTAGGGTTAGGTTTAGAGTTAGGCTAAGGAGAGTGGTAAGAATGAAGGAAAGAAGGACTGTGTAGAGGGAAAAGAGGGGTGGGAGGGGTGGGAGGGGGTGGGAGGGGTGGGGGGGAGGGGAAAAATAAAATAAACATCATTACCCTATGTAAACGTAAAATAAAAATAAAAAAAAAGAAAAAAAAAGAAGGGAGACGATAAATACAATAAAAAAAAAAAAAAAAAAAAACTCAATGCATATGAAGTGCGTTTCTCTCCCTCCTTTGTCTCCCAAGCACCTGGTTCTCTTAAGTGGAGAGAAGTCCTATTACCAGTTTCAAGGATATGTTCCCAGAAATATCCTCTGCTCGTATGGACATATTTGTATGTATTTGTAGAACATACTCTGCATTTTCTCGCCTATTTTTCCTGTTACAGTGGACCTTAGAGAAAATTTTAGATATGAGTATATACAGATATACTTAGTCTTTAAAATAGCTGCACATTGCATACTTTTTGCATGAAATGAAATTTTATTTAGTTAATTTTCTTATAAAATCAAGTCCAATTACAATCAAGTCCAAAATTCAAATATTTGAGAGTTCAGTATAATTCACCCATACAGTGCTCAATCTACCCTGAAGGGATTCTGATACCTAGTTGAACTTGGGGTTCTTTCTATTATGAAAGGACTTTTATATTCTCAGTTTATAATATAAACATCTTCTAGTCTGTATATATTGATCCTATAGAATCTGAATTTTAAGAAGATCCCAATTCACAAAATTTTGTTAGACAAATGGTGAAACTCAGATGCTTTTTGTCCCTGATAAATGCAAGAAGATGGGCAAAGAATCTGAGAATAAGACAAAAGAGTTTATACCTTTGTTAGAGCTAAGATTCGATGTGCTTTCTTCAAAAAACTACTAAGAACCATGAAAAACATTTTTTTACTTCTGGAAAACCTAATGAGAAATCTCCCTCAAAGAAGTTGTCCTGATCATTATCATGATATATACATACCATGATGAGGAAAAAAGATCTTCAAATCCTTCAAATCCTGGTTGTCTAAAAAGAAAAGAAAGAAATTCCAGTAAGTCTGGAACTAACAAGGTAGAATCCTTTAAAATAAACTATTTTTATGACTGTTAATTCTTCAACTAGATTGTGCACTTTTGTACATTTATTGATGGCACAGAAAGGTATAGGAGAAGCAAAATTAGGGGAAAGATTTAATAGAGGACAAAGAAAAAAATTAAGTTTAACTGTATTGCATACGAAGTGATATAACTCTAGCATATGTAGTTGGTAGAAATTTATGAATCAGGACCAGGACTTCTGGTGAAAATATATGGAAATTTAAGCTTAGAAGTGACAATTGGTTTTTGCAGAATAATAGTATGTCCAAGTTTCTGAGCAAATGGAACATGCAGGTTTAAGTCATTCAGTATGATTTTCATATCTTAGATCTACTCCAGAATCTGTATTTCTAGAAGTTGTTTATTTTGAATGAATATAGTAAATTCACAGTTATATTTTGATTTTTCAACAAACTACTAGGTTCCTTACTGAACAAATATTTATCTCAAAAACAAACTATCATTATTTTATGTATTTATTTATTTATCACCTCTTATAGTAACTTCTTAATTTCAATGTTATCTTTGAGGAAAACCTTTTCACATAAATGATGTCCATGTCACCACTCAACTGAATAAAGACCTGTAAGTGATATTGGGAAACTTCAAATTTTTTGAAAGTGATAATTTAAACTATGACACATAAAACCTGCCATGATATATACACTTGATGTGTTTTATGACCTCTGCTGAATTACCCAGGCATAAATCATGCTTATGTCTCCCAAACATTTTTTCCCATTTTTTTATTGGTGCATTTTAATTACACAAAATAGTAGAATTTTTTGTTATATGTTCACATAAAACACATAGTATAATAATATAATTTGGTCCACATTTCCCCAGCATCCCCCCACCCATCCTCCTGTCCATTTCCTCTATTCTACTGTTCTTCCTTACATTTTCATGAGATCCCCCAACACCTTTATTTTCCTTTTTCCTCTCTAGCTTTCCACATATGAGAGAAAGTATACAACCCTTCATTTTCTCAACTTGACTTATTTAACTTTAAAATAATGCTCTCAAGTTCCATCCATGTTCCTAAAAATTATCTCCCCTTTTTAATACACACACACACACACACACACACACACACACACACTCAGAAATTTTTTTCAAAGATAAAGTCCCACAAGAATGAAAGTCTGAATAGGAAATAAAAAGCACCTAACTTCTGAAAGCAGAAGGCAAAGTGACAAAATGACACTTAATTAAACAAAACCAAAAAAGATTAATACTAAGGCATAGGTAGAAGAGAGACAGTAAAACAATTTGTATTATAGGAATTCCAGAAATCTCAGGAATCCTTGGTCCCAGATAGCTCAATAAGTGAAATTATATGCAGGTTTATTTCTAAGAAGTTGAAAGTCTGTGTAAGCAATAACCTCACCTTCTCAACCAGCATCAGGTTGAAGTTTTTTTCATTATAAAGAGTAAAATGGAGGATCACCAGGCCAGACCTGGGATGCTGTATGAATAAAATAGATCACAATTAAATTGCCGACACATGACATCTGGCATATCTAGCCATCTTCCCTTACTTCATATGCAGAATGCTTTTGTTTTATATCCAGGATTTGTCCTACAAACAGATCAAAATCTAGATTTCTCAGAACTATAACTCCTCCAAGAACAAGAACTTAGAGACTGACTTACATGATGCTTCAACAAATCAGTCCAGCTAAATCCCTCTGCTGAAGCCCAGTTTCAGACCTTTGTTATGACAAGATCATGATAAATCACCAAGTCGATCTTAAAGCAGGGGACAGAACCATCTTTATTCACCAGCAGGCTGAAAGTTTGCACCCTTCAACCATCACCCCCCAAAGGTTAGAGTACACCTTTTATACCACAGGTAAAGCATGTCAGTACATTAATCATAAGTGTCTGTTGCTACGATTAAAGAATGATTACTAACATCTAAACAAATGTTAACATTTTATGTGGTTAGGGTACACTGCCCAAGAAAAATGGAACCCAGAGGGAGAATAATCTTACATTGTATAAGAATTGCCATTTTGGGTTGCCAAACATGCTAGGCTAAGCAACCGCTGATGATGGGTACAGAGGCAAGGTTTTCTCCTGGGAGAAGCATTTCCTACTTGACATGGAGTCTCAGGGTAAGATGGAGTCTGTTCCGTCATTGTCCATGTAGCCTGGCCCATAACACCTTGACCCAGCAGCTTCTCAGTGCTCCAGTCTTAACTGAGAGCAGACAACCAAGTATCTCAAGAAACTAGAGGAAGCCTCTGACCTTCAGAACAGTCAAAAACAAAACAAAAAAAACAACAAAAGGTAACTTGGAGAACATTGAGACTGTGCAAGGAAATTAAACTCTTTAGAACTTTATCATTAAAGTACGGACATAATTTTATTTTTTTAATGTTTTTGATGCCAGGCTGGTTGAATCCATGAATGTGCAACTGCGAATATGAGAAGTTGACCAAACTCATCAATTTTTAAAACTCTAAAAAAAAATAAAACCTTTATTATTAATAACTACAAAGAAATAAGACAATGTACTGCCTCCGTGAAAGGAAAAAAATGGAAGAGAAAGGAGGATCTGTAGGAGAAGAGAGGGGAGGGAAGAATTTTTTTTAGAGAATAAGAGAAAAATAAAACGGTAAGAATTAGAAGCTTAACAGGAGGATGAAATAAAAACTAAAATTTAGGGCTTGGGGTGTAGTTCATTGGTAGAGCTGTTGCCTAGCATGAACAAGGCCCTGGATTTGATCCACAGCACTGCAAATAAATAAATAAATAATAAATGCTAAGATTTAGATCTTCCAAAAATTAGAGCAAGAATACAAGAGGTACAACATAGGAGATAAAAGTTAAAAAAAACCAAGTTCAGACTCACAGACAATTTCTTCTCAGACCAAGGGAAAAAAGAAAGAATTAAAAGGAGGAATGAAAATTATAAAAAAAAAAAAAAAAAAAAAAAATTAAAGAAAAAGCCCAGAATTGAATACCATGAGTTCTAGATGAAATGATATGTTGATGTTCTACGCAACGAAGCAATATAGATTCACACAAAGGAATATCATCAAGCAATTTAAAAATCCTGGGTTCAAAGAGGAGATTCTAGAAGATTCCAGAGATTGTATCAGGTTTCTTTACAGTAGCATAATTGTCTCTTATGAGACATTTTGTACATAATTTTTTGTGCAAATGGGCTCTTATTTCTCTATAGCTTATAGTAGGACTGAGCATGCTCATGTTTAGTTTTCAAGATAATGCCAAATTGAATACCAGTCAATGTATCAATTCATACTCTTATCTAACGTCCCAGGGACCCCATTATTCTATATTCTGGTCAAAATTTGCCTATGTGATACTCTGACTATTTACAAATGCATTAGGTACATCATGAGATTTCACTCAATAGCAAACTGGTTTTCACTGATTATTATGAAGTTGAAAATGTTTTATATATTATTAACAATTCATATTTCCTCTTCTATAAAATACTTCTTGGTGCCCTTTGTACATTTTTATTACTTCCTCTACTGTGAACTTTTTCCACATCTTTTCATCATTTTTATTGGTTTACAGATTTAATATATTATTTTCTATATTCTGAATCACAGTGGTTCATCAGTTTTATGTATAGTAAAAAGAATAATCTCCCTGTGTAGTTAAATTTCTGTTTTTTATTGTATTTTTCAATAAAGAGCTTTTAATGTTAATGGACTCAAATTTATTGAATCTGTGTGGTTTATATTACCTATATGCTATTTTAGAAATATTTCCTTACTCAAAGGTCAAAGTGAAATTATTCTATATTATCTTCCAAATATTTGAGTCTGCCTTTTGTTTTTAAAATCATTAATGCTTACAATATTTGTGCTCACACACACATACATGCACACATATACACAGACACAAAGAGAGAAAGAAAGAGGGAAAGTGAACTTTATAGAATAGTACATACTTTCTTATTCAGAAATAGTTCTACCTCAACATTAAGTATCTACACATTCTTTGTGCTGCTTCTAAACCTAAATTTCTTTTATTAATTGGTCCATCCTCGTACCAACAACACTGTCTTATTTTTCTTTCTTCTTCTTCTTCTTTTTTTTTTTTTTTTGGTACCAGGGATTGAACCCAGAGGCACTTCCCACTGAGCCACATCCCCAGCACTTTTTGTATTGTATTTAGAAGCAGGGTCTTGCTCAGTTCCTTAGGGCCTTGCCTAAGGCTGGCTTTGAACCCCGATCCTCCTTCCTCAACCTCTAGAACTGCAGGGATTACAGGCTGTGCCATCTTGCCTGACCACTATCTTATTTTCTGCAGGTTATAAACCATCTTGCTATATGTTAGGTTACATCTACTCACCTCATTCCACTCAAAGAATTTCTCTCATCAATTCTTGGGTCTTTACACTTTCATATACATTTTTACTAAATTTTCCCATATCTTTATAACTCTGTAGAACTTTTGCAAATTAGTAAACTTTATTATTTTAGAACTGCTTTGGGTTCACAGCAAAATTATGGAAAATGTGCAGCGAGTTCCCATAAAGCCTCTGTCTCCATGAAAGCACAGCCTAACCCACTGCTAACATGCTCCTCCAGAGTGATATATTTGTCATAATCTATGGGCATATATTGACACATCATTATTATTCCAAGACCATAGTTTACATAAAGATTTACTCTCAGCGTTGTGCATCTTGAGTTTTGACAAATGTAACATTACATGAACCCACCTTCACATATAACAGAGAATGATTTCACTGCTCTAATAATCAGTTGTGCTACATCCACCCTTCTTCCTAACCCTTGCCACTGGTAATCATTGATCTTTTTACTATCTCAATACTTTCACATTGTCAAAGAGGAGATTCTAGAAACGTACAGTCATGGTGACTTTTCAGATTGGCTTTGTTTACTTAGTTTTAGAATCTAAGTTTCCTCTTTTTGTGGCTTGATCGTTTCCTTTGAGTACTGATATTTTAAGCATCTATTATCTTTTAATCCTTCTAGAACAACATTTGGGTTACTTCCAAGTTTTTGCAATTATAAAGAAACCTATTCTAAACCTTCATATGCAAAATTGTTGTGTAGACCTAAGTTTTCAACTTTTGGATAAATGTCAAAGAACATGATTGTTGGATTGCATGGTAAGAGTATGTTCAGTTCATAAGAAACTGCCAAACTGACTTTCAGAGTGGCCTTATATTTACATTTCCACCAGCAATGAGTGAGAGAGAGTACAGTTGCTTTACATCCTTGCCAGCATTCTAATGGGTATGTATCTTCTTGCTGTTTTAATTTGCAATTTCTTAATAATATACACAGTTGAACATCTTTCATGTGTTTACTTGCCATATATAGCTCTTCTTTGGTAAAATGTCTATTCAAAGAGTTTTTTAGATATTTTGGGTAACTCTTTCATTCAATATGTCTTTTGCAAATATATTCTCCTCCCCCGTGGCTTGTCTTCCTGTTTCTTTTCTAGTAAATTGTGATTCTCTTATATACACTTATCTGTCTCTCCAGTATGTGGGATAATGGTTTGCTCTATAACACCTCTTCTCTGATGGATTCAAGAAGAATTGTTGATTTTTTAGTTTTTCCAATCTTTCATTCATTGTTAGAATGGAGGGGTGCCTTTTATGCTTCTAACATACAGGACTGAAAACTGAGAATCCTGTTAAATTGTTATTGCAATTTGTTTGATGCAAAAAATCAGAAAAAAATGGATATCTTTTTAATATAAAGTCCATCCAGGAACATGGTGTCATCTGTATTTACTTATTTTATCTAAGATTTTTCATTTGTACTTCTAATTGCACCTATAGAGATGTTACACAACTTTTATTAGATTTATCTCTTGACACCATGTGTGTACACGCATGGGTATAAATGTAATTATATACTCCGTGTTCTTGTAGATACTATTTTTTTTCAAATTGCATTTTCTAAATATTTGTTGCTAATGTATAAAAAGGCAGGTTTTTAAAAAATATCAATATCCAGAATCCATCCTGAACTATCCCAGTTTAATAATTTTTAGGTATTTTTTTGCATGTGTACTTGGGTAGAGGGAGGTACAGGAATTTCTGTGTAGACCATTGCATCATATGTGAATACTGACACGTCTTATTTCTTCCATTACAATCTTAATTCCTATGCTGGTTTGAACTTCCATTACAATATGAGCTAGAAGTCACACTAGAAAGAAATCTTATCTTCCTATGATTGCAAAGGTAATAAGTCTGTAGCATCTTTACATTTATAGTGATGTTCTCTTTAGTTTTTGTATAGGTAGATTTTATCAAATTACAGAAATTTTCTTCTACTTCAAAAGTGCTAAGAGTTTTAACTTGAATAATGATGAATTTTTGAAAAATATTTTTAGTTGTAAATGGACACAATACCTTTATTTATTTTTATGTGGTGATGAGCATCAAACCCAGTGCCTCACACATGCACTGAGACACAATCCCAGCGTATAATGATGACTTTTCATAAAACCTTTTTTTTCTGTTTGTACTGAAATAATCATATGCTTTTTCTTCTTTAAACTTTTAATGTGATTAATTGCACTAATCAACTTTATAATTTAAGCTATTATTGCATTGCTGAAATGAATCCAAAGTAGTCATGATAAATTTTCTATGTTCTGCTGGGTTCGTTTACTAATATTGTGTTTAGAATGTTTGCATATATATTCAACATGGGTTTTGTTGTTGTTGTTTTGTTTTGGTTTGGCTTGGTTTTGGGTACCAAGGATTAAACTCAGGGGCACTTAACCACAGAGCCAGATCCTCAGCCCTTGCCATTTTTTATTTTGAGGCAGGGTCTCACTAAGTTGCTCAGAACCTTGCTAAATTGCTGAAGCTGACTTTGAACTCAAGATCCCTCCTGCCTCAGCCTCTGCAGTCACAGAGGAATTATGGGGGTGAGCCATCGTGCCTGGCTAGATTTTGTTACTTACAATTTGTTGGAAACATTACCTTTTTCTGTTCTATGGATGACCGGATCCTTGCATTCTCTTTGTGGAAAAGGGTTCCATTATTGATTTAATGTCTTTTATAATTGTAAGATAACTCAAGCTTTTTTTTCCTGTCAGTTTTATAAGTTAAATATTTTAGTCCATCTTGTCTACATTTTGAAATGTATTGGCATAGAGTTATTTATCATTCTCTTTTTAAATCTATATTCAATCTTTATAATTATTTATGACATTTTTTCCTAATCAATTTTGCCATAGGTTTGTCAAAATGTTTTGTCATCTAAAATATTTCTCTGGAATATTAAGAACCTATTCTTTCTTTGGTATGAGAAACTGCAAGCACCCAAAGGATAATTTATTGATTTGCCTCTGTAAGTTTTCAGAAGCATTCACACTGGTTTTAGTTGGGTGTGAAACTGGCATTCAATTAGAGAGCAGACTGTTCTGAGTCTTGCTGTACTCAAAGAGCTATATTAAGCTGAACATCTCATCTGCACTGAACCGCCCCCCTGGAGATTGCTCACAGTCAAATGCTTGATGACTTCATTTGGATCAGTGTTGTAGACACCTCTTAATGTTAAGACCAAGACCTCCTAATGACATCACTAGAATCTTGGAAATGTTTTGTTAAATCTGGCAGAATATAATGTTCATTTTGCTCAAATCACCATTTTTTGTTGGAAATTTGAGTCAGGCACAGAATCCAGGGAAATGATGACAGCATTACAGTTGCATCATGAAATCCATTTGCCTTAGGACAAAATGCAACCATTTCTGTTGGGTGTACAAATGTGAAACCCAAGGGGTCGGAGAGAAGCAAGGGGAATCAACAACTTTGCTGCATGAGACCATCAAGGTTTAATTCTGAAAACTTTCCTCTGAGAAGAACTGAGTACCTAGGAGCGTGCTTGGTGGCAAGAGGAACAAACGTTCCCATGTAAAGTGTGTATGTGAATGAGATCTGAGTGAGTACTAGTCCCTGGAAGGAAAAGGTGCTTTATGCTGAGCACTTTGGTGCTTTAGAGAGGAATAGTTCCCTGAGAGTGGGCCAGGCAGTCCAGGCAAATTTCTGTTCCTGGAGAAGTGGTCTTTCGCATGGTGGTCCTGTGGCTGAAGCTGGATATGGGTCTCCTTGAGTATCACGAGGTTTTTTCTCTAACATGTAGATTTAAACTTTTAAATTTTTCACTAATTATAACTTTAGCTAAAGCCTTCAAATTTTAATATGTGGATTTCTTTTCTTTTGGTTTTAACTATTTTCTGATTGTCAATATAATTGTAATTTTTTTTTTGTACAAAGGATTGAAACCAGGGGCGCTTAACCACTGGTTATATTTTATTTTTTATATTTTATTTAGAGACAGAGTCTTGGTGAGTTGCTTAGAGCCTCGCTAAATTGCTGAGGCTGGTTTTGAACAATCCTCTTGCTTCAGCCTCCTGAACCACTGGGATTAAAGGCATGTGCCTCCACCCAGGTGATTATACATTTTTTGTCATTCGAAATAGTTCTCTGGAACATGAAAAACCTATCCTTTCTTTGGTATGAGAAGCTGCAAGCACCCAAAGGATAATTTATTCTTAGGAGACCACTTTTTAAAATATCCATATGCAGACAATATTTTCATACTGTTGTGTTACCAGCTTCAAAGTTAATTATACCCTAGTCATAAATGTGATCTCCCTGATACTGATATTTTAAATGTACTATCACTTGTTTATGGTCAATATGTTTCAATACACAAAAAAGTCAACTATATGCATTTGGGAGAAAAGTAGGTATATTCCAATTGTTATTAGAAGAATGTATGCAGAATTATTACATAAACCTTGAGAGTTTTTTCTTCAAAGTTTTTATATTACTTTTTTCTTTTTTCTTTTTCTTTGTTCTTTCTTTCTTTCTTTTTTTTTTTTTTTTTTTTTTTTTTTTTGATACTGGAGATTAAACCCAAGAGCACTTTATTGCTGAGCTATATCCCCAGTACTAATTTATTTATTTATTTATTTATTTATTTTGAGACAGGGTCTCAGTGAGTTGTAGAGGCTGGCCTCGAACTTGGAATCTTCCTCCTTCAACCTCCACAACAGCTAGAATTCCAGGCATGAGCTAGTTAGTTTACCTGCACACATTTTTAGATTCTTACTGATTTTTTTTTTTTTTCTGTTTAGTCTGTCAATTATGGAAAACAATATGCTCAAGTCTCTCACCATAGCAACAGATTTATCAGCATCTTCTTGCGGTTATATCAGTTCTTCCTTTACAGAACTTCTAACTATTGCTTTAGTTATGTGCATATTTAGAATGGTTATGTTCTCCTAGTAAATTGAACCTATACAGTGTTCTTTATTCTCTTCTAATGTTTTTTGTCCCATGAAATACATTCTGCTATTATTAAAGTTACGCACATTTCTCTTAGTATTTGAACAATGTGTCTTTTCCATTATTTTGCTTTCGACTTTTTATTGTTTTCAATGTGGGTCACACAAAGTAGAACTTCTTTTATTATCCCATGTGACAACTTGACTGTTTATTGAAAGGTTTTAATCAATTTACATTAATTATTAGCACTGATATACTTTTATCCATTTACACCATCATACATTCATCTTCTCTGTCTTACCTTTTGTGTTTTTCTTCTTTCCCCATTCTTTCCTAATAATTTTCTCATTTTATTTTTGCCCTCTACTGGTTCAGAATTCATGTTGCACTTTTCAACTGTCATTTTCATTATTATTCATAAGGTTTGGTTTTTGGTTTTTGGTTTTTAACCAGGGATTGATTGAACTCAGGGGTGCTTAACCACTGAACAACATCCCCTATTCTTTTTTCATTTTTTCTTAGAGGCAGGGTCTCGCTAAGTTGTGTAGGGCCTCACTAAGTTACCAAGGCTGACTTTGAACTTGTGATCCTCCTGCCTCAGCTTCCCACGCCACTGGGATTGCAGGTGTGTGCCACCGCACCTGGCTGATAAGGTGTAATTTACAATTACATTTCATTGTAAATGTGATGGTTCACTCCAGCTCAGGGCTCACGTAGTACTTGACTATACCACGCAGCCAACCACACGCTCCAAGTCCTTAATGACAAAAGAATCATAGATTGATTTAGTTCCCACAGCTGCCTTCGGGTCAACACATTATTTTTTCTCTTAATTTAGCTTTCTTCATATTTTTACCCTACATATTAGACAATTATATTATTGTTTTATCCAATAATATGATTTTTACTATAATCCATGTTTGTGATTTCTTTTACTTTTTATTCCTTATTACATCTGAGACCTTAATTCTTGGATTCTCTTTCTTGTTCCTTAAGAACAACCTTCAGGCAATACTTTAGTGAAGTTTTCAGTAGTAAACATTTGCATTATTTTCTTAGGAAAAAAATATGTCTTTTTTTCCTGTTTTTGAGTTGCACAATAAACACAATTTCAAATTTGCAATTATATTTGCTGAACTCTTTGAAAATAAAATTCTGCCAATTGGCTCTGTTGGCACCACTGACGGTAGCTCAGAGACTCTTCTGGGTTTTTTGTTGTTGTTGTTTTTAGGCAGTCTGGCTTTTTCTTTTTTTTTTTTTTTTTTTTTTTTTCAGTGCTGGGGATTGAACCCAGGGCCTTGTGATGTGAGCACTTCACTAACTAAGCTATTTCCCCAGCCCGAGGTAGTATGACTTTTTAACTGGCTGCTTTCATGGTTTATTGTTATTATCACCATTCTTAATACTGTTACTAACAGACTTGATTTTTCAGGGCAGTTTAAGATTTAGAGAAAATTTGAGCAGAAAGCACAGAGTTCCCACATAACCCTCACAAACCCCAAACTCCTCCACTGTGAACATTTTGTATTGGTATAGTACACTTGTTATAATGAATGAGTCGTCATTATTCAGAATTATAGAAAGGAGACCAGTAGAGTAGACAAAGGAATTAAGGGAGGAAAGAGGGGAGGGAAAGAGTGAAGATACTGAGGAGCCATATCAACCAGATTGTTATATCGTGTGCATGAACAAATATGTAACAACAAATCCCATCACTATGTGTAATTATAAATGCACCCATGGGGGGAATAATATATGGAAACAAACAAAACAAAACAAAAAACTAAAGTTCAAAGTTTGCAAAGCCAGTGGTACAGACCTGTGATCACCATGACTCAGGGGGTTGAAGCAAGAGAATCACCAGACTGGGAAACTTACTGAGGCCCTGTCTGAAAGTGAGAAGTAAAAAGTACTGGGGATATAACTCAGTGGTAGAGCACCCCTGGGTTCAATCCCCAGTACTGCAACAAGTTAATTAACTAAATAATTAATTTAAAATGCAAAGTTTATATTAGGGTTCACTGTTTGTGTTGCACATTCTATGGGTTTTGATTAATATATAATGTCATGTATCCAACAATTACTTTTTCAGAATATTTTATTGCCCTAAAAATCATCTGTGCTCCACTTATCTCTCCCTACCACCAATCCCTGGTAACTACTGATCTTTTTACTGTCTCCATAGTTTTACCTTTTTCCAAAATGCCATATGTAACCATTTCCTATTGGCTTTTTCGTTTAGCAATATACATTTAAATTTCTTCCACTTTTTTTTTTTTGCAGCGATAACCCATTTCTTTTTATTGTTGAATGACAGTCCATTGCAAAGAGCTATCACAGTTTATATATCCATCCATCTACTGAGTAACATCTTGGTTGCTTCCAAGCTTAGGCAATTATAGAAAACTCTAAAATCTAAAACTTTATCACAAATTTTTCTGTGAACCTAAATGTTTGATTCATTTGGATCAATACCAAGGAGCATGACCATTCTAATAGGAAGATAGTATTCTCTCAATGTTCTAATTTGTAATCCCCTCATTACACATGATATTGATCAATTAACTTTTCATATGCTTATTTGTGACCTCCTTGAGTGAGGTGTCTGTTTTTTCATGATCTCTTATTGATTTGAAGACTCTGCTGCTATGTCATGTTTTGAAGTTAACTAGTACTTATTCTTTTTAAGATTTCCTATGATTACTAAATTGAAAGTTCATTCATTAATTCCAAAAATATTGTCAACCATTATCTCTTCAAGTATTTCCTTCCTCATGTTCTTTCTATAAGCTCATTCTCAATTTTAATTAGATACATGGTGCTTAATCATTTTCATTTTCATTGTGTTGGTCTTCTTGGTCTATAGTCAATATGATTTTTATTCCAATTTACTCATTGTTTCCTCATCTTTACCTAATATTCTGTTTTAGTCATATCATTCAATTTTCTTTTACTTCAATTATTATATTTTCTATTTCTAGGATTGTCCTCCAAACCCTTTTGGTAATCTTTGGTAACTTCTTCATCATTATTTATATTTTTCATGTCTTCTTTTATTCATCTAAGGTATGAAGCACACCCATTTTATATTCTATATTCAGAAACTCCAGCATCTGACATTTTGCAGGTCTGTTTCTAACAGCAATTGCTCATGACAACTTCATCCTATGTGTTTATGACCTCTTTTTATTAGTTCAGAGTTGTTGCCATTTTCTCCATGAAGTGCTTCTGAGGCCTTGTTTGAGGATTTATTCCTCTAGGGAGTGTTGGCATTTGCTTCCCTCAGGTACCCGGGGGCACAGTAGACTCTGCACTTAAAATTCAAATTCTCCACTTGCAGTTTCCAGACCATATAAACAGTAGAAATTCCAACTCCAGTCCAGGTAAGAATTGGCAGGAGGACATTTTCTAAGCTCTACCAAAACCAGTAATGAAGTAGATAATGTTCTTCTCTGTTTCCCCTGGCTATGTGAAAGTGATTCCTAATCCAACTTCTCACCTCATAAGGAGCACAGACTGTGTTCAGCTCCCTTACTCTTCTCCAAGGCAAAGATGGTTCCCAGTGTATCTGGTGCCCTCTGGCACTGCCTTGGACTCATACTGTCTTTGTTACTGGCTCATTTGATTGTCCTCCTTTGCAGCTGGAAGGTTTCAGGATCATTGGTTTTTGTAGTGCCAAAACCAAAAAGGATTCTGGAATATTGACTAGTCTTTCTGTATCTTCTCATAACTGAATTATGACCCAGTTACCTGAATTATATGTTAAAAATAAATGCATTTAAGTAGAACTTAAATAATCTGAAGATCATATTGTCTTAGATTTATTCATAATAATTTTAAGACACAATTAGTTATATTGTTTTTGTCTTCAGCTTGCTCTCACAAGTTAAATGCAAAAACCTACAAAACAAAGTTTCATATCTACTTCATCCAAGCAGAATGACTCTTTGAGATTATATTTTATAAAGGGGGAAGGGGTAAGGTTCTTTACCTTATTCTATCACATTTAGAAAATGAGATATAGAAGCATGTTGATGTTGACAAAGTATTTCTACAGAATAACTGAACTCATTCTTAATGTTCAGTGGAAATGATGTAGTGTTTTGCAGTGTTATTTACAGAAATAATTTTTACCTACCTAGGAATATGGTAAATTGTGGTATAAATTTTTCTCCAAAAATAGGATGGATGGGGACAGTCTCAATTCTACATGACCTGGATCCTGGATGTGTGTTCCACCTGCTCCTCCCCTGTATCACCTGCCTGTCAGACGCCCTCCTTGGGGCAGTGAATTTTAGCATTTGCTAATACACTAGGTCTGAACCTGTTATTTTCATGATTATCTTATCAGTCACTTGGGTGGAAGAATGTGTTTCCTTCCAACTCGCTATGCACCTCTGCAAACGCTAGTCTAGTCCTGCCTTTTCTCATCCGAATTCTCTCACCTGCACTGACACTACTGCTCCTTTTCGCTCTGTTATCTCTTAGGAGCATTGCTTGCCAATTTGGGGACACATTTGAAACCCCCTTTGGCAGAAGGATCATTCCCTGCATGCAATTCCACTTTCACTGCCAAGTACACTGGAACAGCCCTTTGGCAACACAACCACATTTTCCTCTCCACAAGAACATATCTTGAAAAATGACACTTTTGGGCTTCATGGTCCCTAAAGGGGGTAGCTAAATTAAGGTGCAGAAAATAAAGGTTAAATAGATGGATTAGATAACTCATTGTATCAATAATTTATTATAAATATAACCATATCAGTACACAATAAATAATTTTTTTCTGGGTATTGTGGCACACACCTGTAATCCCAGCAGCTCGGGAGGCTGAGGCAGGAGGATCATAAGTTCAAGCCAGTCTCAGCAACTTAGGGAGACCCCGTCTCAAAATAACAAATAAATAAATAAATAAATGGGCTAGGGATGCGGCTGAGTGGTGGGTTCAATCCCTGATATCAAAAAAAAAAAAAAAAGAGAGAGAGAGAGAGAGATTTTTTTGTATTTGACAGCCCTTTATCAAAAACTTCTTTATCATTCTCTAAGGAGACAGAGTATAGTGGGACCCATGGTGAAAACTCCAACTTTTCATTCCTGACTCTTCTTAGTAACTTGTCTGTGTTGAAGTTTGACTTCACTTGATCCTGGTTTCCAGGGGGTACTCCCTCCTGCTCCTGAAATAAAGCACGTCCTCATCCCCATCTCTAACTGGATGGATGCCTGTGGGAAATGAATAAATGGGAAAATGAGGACAGCAGAGTTGAGGGACCAGTGTCGGTACAGAACCATCCCAAATAATCCAGCAACGGAGATTTAAGGGGACTTTGGTCCCTTCTCCAACTGCTTCCTGAATTGCCAAGACAAAACGTATATGAAATTCCAAGAGAGGTGTTTCACAAAATCAATTACAAATAGATTTGGCAAATTTGAAAAGAGCACTTCTACATACGAATAAATTCTGTAAAATCTACATATTCTCATGCCAAACACTGGAAGATACCTTATAGACTTGGAAGACACAGTGTCTCATGAGCCCTTTCATTTTTTTTTCTTTCTCCCCAGCCCCTTTCTTTGTCTCTCATCTCCCTGTTCAACCTCTTCCTTCTGGAGTTTTCCTTCCTGTTAGCAGACTCTTCTTATGTCTTGCAAATCTAAAAGACTTATGCCTAATCCAGATGTCAGTGGCTATTGGCTCCTTCTGTTGGGTTTGCCACTGTTTATTTCTCCTGGACAGGTAGGGACCAGGCACACACAAGTGAGGGTGGGAGAAGCCAGCAAGAGCAAAGCAGCCAGGAGCAGACCTGCTGCCCACAGGTCTAGTGCACCAGTATCAAACCAGGCCACTCTGTGGCTGTGATGGAGGAAGAGAAAGTCGAGACCAGTCCATCAACATCCGAGCACAGATTTTAAAAAAAGAGCGCAGTGTGAACCCAGTAGTGTCAAATGTACCCTTCACCCAGGTAGCACAAACGAATTTCTCTTTCTAAACCCTGCTTAGTTCCTCCCACCTACTAAATAGAAATTAAGATATTTTAATAGACTTCCCACCATTTCCTGACAGCACCAGAGGAAAACACACTCATTGATTCCTCATCCCAAGCCAACACCCCATCATAAGCCCTTCCTAACTCCTTCACAAGCAGCCTCGTGGTGACTCAAGGTATGGTCTCCTTGTTGCTGCCAGCACTGATAATCCTATTTCCTTCAACTACAGGGTGCTCTGGTGGCCTCTGTTCAGGAGTGGTCATTATCTCATTCAGTCTGTCCATCGCCATGACTGTGGAGCTTCCTCACAAATCCACTGAAGAAGCCTGGTTCCAGAGCAAGCTTTTGTTTTCATAAAACCGCTCTTCCTTTCAGTAAAACTTCGATACTGCCCTTTGTGAATTGATAATCACAGAATTCACATACGAAGGAATTTTTAACTCTTTTTTCACTCTTCCATTTTGAGTTACCACTTACTGTAGCAGACTCTGCTGGAAACCCAAGAGCATGAATACGCATTTCTCTCAGTTCCTCTCAAAGTCACACCTATTTCCCACGAGGCCCCATGGATGGCAAATAGGTTATGTTCCAGTATGTCTCATCACACAATAAAATTGGATTCACTAGAATTGTTCTTATAACAAGATTATTTCCAAATGCTGAATATTAACCAAAATCTCATTCTATTTTTTACCAATCCATGGAGTAACCTTCGTTCTAATATTGTTTTCATACTTGTTATTCAGAACCAGTCACCCCAAGGCAATGTTAATATTGTTTGAAAAGCACAAATGAAGATTTCCCATCTGACAAATTTCCTTCCCACTAGGCTGCCACTGGGGAAAGAAAGAAATTAACATTTATTGAGTTTCTTCTAAATGTGAAGCGCTCTCATAAAAATTTATCTCATTTAATCCTCACAACATGCTGCAGGAGGGGTACTATTCAAATTTTTGACACCTGAGGAAACTAAAGGCTGATGGTTTCTCTGCAAAGCAGGGGCTTTCTCTTATCTGTTATTTCTTCAGAACGGGTCAGTGGCAGACGTATTGGATATACTCAATAAAAGGTCAGTTGAATAAATGAGGCTTGGAAAGGTTAGGAAAATTGCCTGAAGTCAAATGTTTCTGAGGAGAAAAGGTTCAAACACCATTCCCAGTCCAAATTCCTAACATTTATTAGAGCTTAAATTATTCCTGTTGCTAAAGATCATGCTATTTAACAATTAAGCCCACATTGTTGTATCGCTATAAACATGGTTAAAAAAGTAAACTATTTTTAACTACCTGTATTAGTCTATGCTCAGTTGCTCCAATAAAATACCTGAGTCTGGGTACATTACAAAGAAAAAAAGGTTATTTAACTTATGATTCTGGAGGTCAAGAGCATAATGTTTGTTTCTGCTCTACTGTAGGGAAAACCTCAACTGATGGCATCAAAATGTCATTACAGTGGTGGGAATGTAGGTGGGAGAGATCAAATGATGAAGCAGGAAGTCAAAGACAGGGAGAAGTTAGTCTGGATTTTTTTTTTTCTTTTTTAAAAACAATCCATCCATTCAAAAACAAACTCTTTCCATGAGATCACCTTTCATTCCTTTTGAAGGCAGCACTCCAAATGAGCTCATTACCTCCCACTAGATCCCAACTCTAAAAGGTTCACCACCTCTTTTAATGTTGTCACACTGGGGACGAAACTTCCAACACACGAGCCATTGGGAGACAAAATACATCAACATCATATCAGGATCCAACACTCTAATCAGTACCCATGCAATAATATTAATTTTTTTTCTAATCAAGTATGGTAACGTTTGTTATTCCTGGAGCCAATTCTATCTTTGACCATCAAACCATAGAAGTCATTGATAGCTCACATTGTAGATTATTTGATGGCCAAGTGTCTTCTTGGCTTGAACCTATTTCAGGATATTCTGATATCCTATTCTAGAAGAAAAACAATGGGCTTGTGATAAATGTCAATCATTACAATGTGTATTATGGAAGAAGGACCAAACCAAAAGAAACATCTGTTTCACATTCAGAATGTTCCAGGCCCTGGGCATCATGAGCCAGCTGGAAAGAAGAGGACATACAATGCAGCCTGGCTCTACCTGACTTCCATACTGTGTCTCAGAAGAGGTAAAGAAGCAAAAAAATAATTTTTTAAAAGGTGAAAAAACAGTATGCAAGAGAAAATAAACAATATCTTTGCTTAACAGCTATTCAAGCAGTTATGATAGATAAATAAAATTCATGTCAATCATGTGTGTCAGACCAGATTGGCCAGGCTGCAGGCATTTCTGCTTAAATAAATGAAGTCTAAATCCAGAGTGAGCCTGTCCTTCCACTCAGTTTGGGCATTTCTACAGTATTTTTACACCCAAATATAGCAACTCTATTACTAACACAATGGGCTGTTCAGGATCCACCCTCTGATCGTAGAAGGATGCTTCCCAAGCCAGAGTGCATAAAATTGATCCCAATTCTAATGAGCCCTCAGGAGTTTATTGAAAATCTTTTATGCTTTCAACTTTGCTTGTAAACAACATCATTTTACTCACAGACTAAAAGATATTTTGCCAATAGCAGACAGAATGTGTCATCGATAGAATCAGTAGGAGGTGTCTGCCTGGACTGAGTCTTCCTGTGCCACTAGTTACTGTGGTCCTTACTTTCAAATTAGAATTTGAAAATTAAAATTTGAAAGTCTGTCTTTCCTATCCCTTCCTTGTTGCCTGCACACTTGACTTTATTAGTGTTCTATTACTGTCATAAGAACTAGGTGACATTATGAGTCCTTCACATTCTAGTTGGATGAACATGACCATAATAAATCTGATGACTCAAAACAAGAATAATTTATTTTACTTCTAATTTGGGAGGTCAGAAGTCTGAAATCATTTTTACAAGGTTGAAATAAGGAGTAGGCAACCTGGATTCCTCATGGAAGATCTAGGGTACAATCTATTTCCTTGCATTTCCCACACTCTTGAGGTGATCTGCATCTCTTGGCTGTTGGCTCCTTCCTCCATCTTCAAAGCCAGGAGAGTAGCACCTTCTCTGCACTCTGCACTTTGTCATGTTCTTATATCTTGTCCATAATTCCCCTGGGCCATAAGCTCCATTTCTTCTCATGTCTCATAAAAACACTGTAAATAATTATTTCCAGCAATTGTGGCAGTTATACAAAATTTCATGTTGATCAAATATGTCAGACCAGTTTGGCCAGGTTGTAGGCATTCATCAGGCATAAGGCAGACACCACTCCATCAGGTAACCACAAGCTCCTTGGAGACCCAGTAAGCTATCTCAGTGGCCTGAAGCACCTCTCACCAAGGATGAGATGAGGGGAAGGTAAGCCCCACCTTTCTCCCAAGAGGAGTGATATATGGATCTTGGTGCTTAGCTTACTCTTTCCAAAGAAAACACATGGAAGGGTAGTAGACAAAATACATGGAAGAGTTCACTGGCCATTAAGGAGTCATGAATCAGGCAGCACTTGAACATACAAAAAGTTCAGAGACCTCCCCTTTAACGGTATGAGCAGCAGCCTTCACAGGTTGCCTGCAAAAGCAAAGTTAACTTCCTTGAAAGGCTAGAGTTTTGCCTTATTTTGGTCTAAGCAGATGACAGGTCTGTAGTTATATAACTTACGACTTGTTGACTACTTGTGATTGACTGATAAATGATTTTTTATGATTGGCTGTTTGTAATTGGCTGAAGTTTGGCTGCTTCAAAAAATTTTTCTCCAGAATTAATTACAAAAAATTCTTCTGAATTAAGTATTGACTTGCTTATGTAAGGGTTTCAGGAATAGAAATAACTGCAAATTAATAATGTCCTACTTATTTTGCTCTAAAAGTCTTCAATTTTCAAATAAACATCTATCTTCTTCAACATTAACACTGGTCCACCTAAAAGTAAGAGGAAATAAAGAAAAGTTATTTTCTTGCAACAGTTTTGCAAGTTTCAGTAAGAAAAAAATAGGAAGATTGGAGCATAGATGGTATCAGACCCTCTGTGGAATTCTAGAGAAAAGGATTTCTATTTTATCATACCACATAGTCACTTTTGCTTTGAATACTATATATGCGTTTTTGTGTTTTGGGGATTGTGTTTGTTTGTTTTGTGCTGGGAATTGAACTCAGAGGCACTTTACACTCAGCACATCCCCAGTCGTTTTATTTTTTTGTTTGCTTTTAGATAGGATCTCACTAAGTTACTTAGGGCCTTATGAAGTTGCTGAGGCTGTCCTTGGACTTGCAATCCTCCTATCTCAGCCTCCCTGATTGCTGGAATTACAGGCATGTGCCACCACACCAGGCTTACATGTATGTTTTTATTAATCACAACAATATGCAAAATGGTACAATAAAAAGCATAGGGCTCATGAGGTATGGGCACAAAACTTAAAAACATTGTCTGTTGACACATTTTTCAAATAATAGAAAGCTAATAATTATAGTAACAGTTTTATCCTTATAAGTGGTAAAGAAAAATATAAGTATGGCAATAATTGTGGCACTTCACATTAAAAAATATCTGAGGTTTGCTTCTGAAAATGGGCATCAGAAGGACTGGGACTTATGAGTCATTTTGAAGTGCTGAAGGGAGGGTTAACAGAAGGAATAGGAAAGAAAGGAAATGAGGTTATTAAGGCTATTAAGAAGGTTATTAAGGTCAAATGTGAGTGGGTGTGGCTCATAACACTTGCACTGAATTAAGATAGCTAGATGTTTGAAAGGTGTGTACTTGTGTGTGTGTGTGTGTGTGTGTGTGTTGGTATGTGTGTGTTGTGCATTCCAGGATGGCTAGATTCAGCTGGATGCAGTTTTCTCTGTTCAACTAGTGTTTTTCACGGATGAAATCATGCATAAATAAACATGAAATTCACATTATGCTCAAATTGTTCTGTGATACCTCAATTGCGTTGGAACAAATTTGCATTTTCAAAACAAGCATAATAGAAGAACCGAATGTATTTTTCCATGAGTGATCCGATCAGATCCTCCTCAGGGAGAGATGGCATCAGATGGTAGCCTATTGAATTATTCAACATAGGTTTTGTTCAGGTGTTGGATATCTTGAAGTATTATTGGACAGACGGTGGGAACTGGGAATCATTTTCCTACATTAAAGGCAAAGTGGAGAAGAAGAAAGTGTGAAGGTGTCTCACAAAATCACAGGAGAAAATGCAATCAAAAAAGCAGTCCATCCTAGAATCAGAGAAAGTTCCACTGAATTCTTAGTCCAAAGAATTCCAGCAGCATACTGAATGATTCCAACCATGCAACATTCTAGAAAAATCAAAACTAAAGAGACTATAAAAATATTAAGGGTTACTGGGGTGAAAGGGTGAATGAGAACAGCATGGAGAATTTTTAGGGCACTGAAATTATTCTGTTTAATTCTCAAATAATGATGGATACATGTGTTATGGTTTGGATATGAGGTGTCCCCCCAAACCTCACAAATACAAGAAGGTTCAGAGAAGAAATTATTGGGTTGTGAGTCTTAGCCCAATCGGTGATTAGTTCCCCTCATAGGAATTAACTGGGTAACTGCAGTCATAGCGTGTGACTGGAGAACTCAAATTGGGGCGTGGCTTTGGGGGTACATATTTTGTATCTGGAGAGTGGAGACTCTCTCTCTGTGCTTCCTGATGATGCAAGCTGCTGCCCTCTGCCACACTCTTCCGCCATGATGTTCTGCCTGACCTCAAGCCCCAAGGAATGGAGCTGGCCTTCTATGGATGACAACCTCTGTGACCAAGAGCCCTCATATACTTTTCTTCCTCTATAATTGTGCTGGTCAGATTATTTACTCACAGCAGTGAAAAACCTGACTAAAATAACATGTCATTATATAGTGAACCTTAATGTAAACTATGGACTTTGAATTTTAAGTTGTGTCAATGAAACTTCATCAGTTGTAACCAATGTACCACTCAAGTGGAGGATGTTGGTAGTTGGGGAGATTTTTGCCCTTATTGAAGCTGGAGGCTCATGGGAAATCTTGATACCTTCCTCTCAATTTTTCTGTCAACCTTAAATTGCTATAAGAAGTCTTAAATCTTCCTCAAGTGATACTGTTCCTAGTACAGAGAGTTTCCAACCTCACGTCTGTCATGGTACCCTGAAGTGAAGTTGGAATCACCCAGAGGAAGGGTATTAAATTCACATTGTTCACATTTGATCAGACACAAGCACCTGTTTTGTGATACTTTTGTGCCAGAACATTTTTCTTAATTCTGAAAAAAGGAAAAAAAAAAAAGCAAGTGATTCTCCTCATCTTGCATTATGTTAACTTCAGGGAAGCAAATAAGTACCTGTGAGAGTACTAAGGGTGAGTTAGCAAGTGCTAATCAAAGTGCATACAGTTGTTTCTCTTCCCAAAAGGAGAGGAAGAAGAAAAGCGCAGGGCAATGCTTGGAGGCAAATGCCAATGGGATACCAACTAAATGGAGAGAGACCTGGGGTAAAGCTGGGGGATAAAGGGACATGATGAAAGAGCAATGGTATTTTGGGATGTCATTCATTGACCACCTTCTCTTGTACTCGAGCAGCTTCCTCTAGGGTCTTTTTCTCATTGACTTAATGCAATGTCATTGTATTCCTATGTTAGTCAGCTTTCTGTCATTATAACAAAATACCTGAGATAATCAACTTATAAAGAAAGATTTATTTTGGTTTACAGTGTTGGAGGTTCCAGTCCTTGATCAAATGAACTTATTGTGACCCATAGTGAGACAGTCCCTTGTGGTGAGAGTGCATGGTGAGCCAAAAGTGCTCATCTCATAACTGGGAGGCAAAAGAAGGAAAGAGGAAGGGAATGAGGTCCCACTATCCCCTCTAAGGCCATGCTTCCAAGGACCTAAAGGTCTTTCACTAGGCTCCACCTCTTAAAGTTGCACAAGTACCAAGAGAATGATCCTGAGAACTAAGCCTTCACGATGACACTAAACATGAGGCTTGGGGAACATTTAAGATCCCAGATCCCCACAATCAATCACATTCCTTCATTTTTTTTTTTTAAAGAGAATTATTTCTAGAAACTTTGCCTGGGGGACAAAGAGACTTATCCACTTCCTGTACTCATCCTCTCTTCTCTTAGGACATCACTTCCAACATCCCTAGCATTGTTGCTTTTTGGTGTGGAACCCATTTTACTCATTTATGGAACCCCTTTTATTCATTGATTCCTAGGCTTCCAAGCTACCCTGTCATTGTTTTAAATGTGGTGTCTCTCTCTCTCTCTCTCTCTGTCTCACACACACACACACACACACACACACACACACACACACAAATGCATATGCCCATAATTTTAAAAGATAGAACTTAAGAATTCTCTGACCTCGTGCCATTATAATAACTTTTAGATTTTTGCTTTCAAATTACTTAATTATGCTTGAATTACATGGCCTTTTATTCAATGCCACAATTTTTGATCAACAATTTTAAGTTCAGACATGTATTTTCCTCATTTTGGTGCAAACTTATTTGGAGGTAAAACCTGCACTGCACCTACAGAAAGATGTTTTTAGTCTTTATTGATTCCTGTTAGTTCAAATATTCTTACATTTCACTATGAAAATGTTCATCAATTTGCTTAAGAGGTGCTGCCTCTGGGGTGTTCCATAGCACGGAGTTCATTATAATTTATTACTTTTCTTTAAACAGAAGAGTCCTGACTTCCAAAATGCATGTAGCTCAAGAGCCACAAAGAATTGAAAATCTGTATGATTTTCAAAGTATTCATGTCAACCAAGTAGCATATGTTAAGTTTTAGTACATCTGCTGAAGGGACTGCTGATTGTCCCTAGATGAGTTTTCTTTTGAGCACTGGGCTACACATAATTCCCAACATTCCTCACAGATATGTGTGAGCAGAGGACCAGTGAAACCTGAGAAAAGCAGATGTTTTGAGCTTCTGTATCACATGTTTAAAGGCAAATCCCTTGCTCTGGACTTCACCCTTCCTTAGTCCCCACACTCCCAGTAGCTTGAAATGGTCATGAATGATGCATTGAAACTGTTAAAGGAAATTGTGAGATAAGCTAAATGTGATGAAGTTTGTTTGAGCAAGAAAATGTTTCCAAGACTCAGCAGCATTCCAGATCAAAGTTCACTCAGAAAGCCCTGCCCCACCACTTGTACCAGTTATTTATAGCCAGACAAAAGGAAATGGCATACAGAAACAGCCTGATTGGCTACCATTAACATTTGCCTTACATGGGTATGATGTGCAAGGTACTTGCCTTGCATGGACATGATCTGATCAGTTGGAAACCTACAACTGGCTGATGTTGAAATGTTGTGATTGATTGAGACTCTCACTCAGTTACAAAAAGTAAACTCTTAAGTTAGGCTACGCATTCTTTACACATCAATCTAGGGTACAATTCACCAACTATAGAGACCACTTTGGTCTAAGTTTTATCACTCAAGTACGGAGATAGGTTTAGGCCAAACTTAATGCAGTTAGATGAAACCAGTTCTGTGATAAGCCCAGGCTCCTACATGCATCACTCTCTGGAGTAGAGATTACTTTTCACCAAGGATTATTACCTGAGAGAAAGAGAAAATTATCTGCTATCTAATTCATGGTATTTGAAGTTATCGTTATTATAGCATTTGACCTTTACTCTACAGTTAAAACAGCATGTGCCCATGAGATCACTAACTATGAATTAGCATGGGTTGACTTCACAAGGTTTCCTTGTTCCTCTCACAAAGAGAAAATTTGTCCTCAAACTCTTCTGAATAGGTTTCTTAGATTAAATAAGATGCCCTTTCAGTTCATTGATTTTTTTTTCCTTTCATTGAATCTCAATTAGCATGCAAAACAATTAACTGGTCAGCATTGGCCCAAATTGACAAAATTGTTTTCCTTTCCTTTGTTTCCAGTCGCTTAATAGTAAGTTTCTTAACACCAACTTTCCCAAACGGTGGTCTTTTCTCTGTAGTAAGGTACAGCAGTAGTAGACCTCAAAGGTCTACTGTCCCTATGTAGATTTCTATAGAAGAAAACAACAGTAATATTGAACCTTCTTTTATAAACTACCATTTGAAAGTGCTAAAATGATAAACATGTATAAAATATATCCTTATAACTTACAGAGAATATTTTTTAATAAGTGACTTCTTATGAAGCCTCAATTCCTGATCAGTTTAGGCTTGATCTGACATCTTTAATATTGAAAAAGCAATCTGCCACACAAGACATTGACTCTATCCAATACCAGGTTGTCAGTAACATACAGATAGACATCTCCACCTGGCAATCAGCTAATCCTCGGTCATATCGAGAATCCTACTGGAATTCAGGATTCAACATCCTGGTTATTTGTTTCAAATATCAGTAGTAGTAGTACCCTCTCATTATTTAATAACCAAGAAGGTGAGATTTCTACTATGCTGATCCTCTGTTTTAGGAATACATTTTGCTGCCATTTTAGGATTCTACATTTTTGTGGCAGAAAAGGTAAATGAGTTTGTTTTTTGTCTTTAAACTATGCTGATCAGCCAAAGGCAAAATAGAGTGGAAAGAAATTCAAACATTGGCAGGAAAAAAACTGAGTGTCTTGTAACACCTCATCCCTTCCCTCTGTGATTTTGTTTCTCTTATTAATTCTTTATGTGTAAATTAAATGTGATTAGCATATAGTAGTGCCCCCATGGGATACATTCCAGGACCCTCAGTGGATGCCTAAGTTCAGAGAGAGAACTGGACCCTGTATATATTGTTTTTCCTACAATACATACCTACAATAAAAGCTCATTTATAAATTAGACATAATAAGAAATTAATAATAGCTAATAATAAAATAGAATGATTATAACAACATACGGTAATAAAAGTTATGTGAACAGCGTCTCTCTTTCAAAATACCTTATCATACTTTCACCTTTTGACTAAAGCACCTGTGGTTTCTCTTTGGCATCTCTGCATTGCCAGCAACACCACCCTTGTGCTTTTGGGCCATTCATATGTAAAATAAGGGTTCCTTGAACTCTTGAACTGCAATGCTGCAGCAGTTAGTCTGATAACCAAGATGGCCACCATGTGACTATAGACAGGTTGTGTGCACAGGGTAAATACATTGGGCAAAGGGGTGATTATGCCCAGGGTACAGTCGTGAAGATTTCATCACAGTACTCAGAAAGTACAATTTAAGGTGTATGATTTGCTTATTTCTGGAATTTTCCATTTCATATCTTGGGTCTGCAGTTGACTGTGCATAATTGAAATCTTGAGTAACTGAAATGACAGATAGGAAGAGATTACCATAGAACAATAATCCCCAGAGTTCCAGTGATCACCATAGTGATTCAAAGGCTCTCTCTGTGGACCTTCATTTGATAGATAGATATATATATATATATATTTTTTTTTTTTTTTTTTTTTTTTTTTTTTTTGGTGCTGGGGATCGAACCCAGGGCCTTGTACTTACAAGGCAAGCACTCTACCGACTGAGCTTCTCCCCAGGCCCTTCATTTGATATTCTTCCACTATCCTGGCCTTCGGCCTCATTGATTTTCTTCAAGCAATGCTAAACTGAGAATTTCTCCTAAGGCTCAATACCCGACCTATGTTCTTCTTGATTGTCAGTCTTTCCAGAAATGAAGCGATGCCATCATATAATTTTAATTATTATGTATCTGGTGATTGTTATAAAAATTCCTTCTCCATTCCCAATTTGTCAGTGGAACTGTTTCTCTGTCCCTAAAAGCCCAGGGATTCACTGTTCTCTCCACATTCACATACCACAATCTCCTGCGAACTCAAAATGTTCAACAAACTTGATCCTTCACTAACTAATCTCTGTTGAAGAATAATACAGCCCAGTAGTTGAAACATCATTCTGGAACGAGTAGACCTAGGCAGGTTGACTTCTCTTTCTCTTGACAGATATGTGGCCTGCGTCTTTAACCTTCCTAGTAATGATAATATTATGCACAGTACCTGGCCTACAGTAGATACTTAATAAAGATGAAAAATTACTGTCCATCTCAGATAGATTACTAAGAAAGTATAGTCCTATTAGAGAGAAAATACATGTGCATGGAAAATACTTCAAGTTCAAGGTATTATCTTTGCCTTGATTTCATTAACGCACTAAAGAAACTTCAAAGCCGCAGTTGGGCATTTCTCTGTGGGTCTCTAACTCTGGTGATCACCTATCAGGCTGACCATCTGTAGAAGACCAGGCTTCCAGGGAACAGAAAAGACTCTGAATCCAAGCCCAAAGCCAAGATGTTGCCCATGAAATGAGAGATAAAGGTGTTGGAGGTAAGAAGCGATACACAAAGTCACATCTTATTGTCAGCCCCAGAATACAAATGACATTATTAAATTGATGAATAGATGATTTGACTTTGACAGCTTGCTCTTGGAGAAGACATATTCTCTGCCTTTCCTTACAGGACATAATCAGGAAAATAAATTATTTGTCCAATTCCTGAAGGTAATAAGGACACCTTCCCACATTCAGTGTGTAACCGATGTTTTTGTTGCACAGTTATGGTGATAATTCATCACAGGCTTGAGGCAGAACAACTGGGTTCAAATCCTGCCAATACTATTTGTTAGAGCTGTGAAAATGGCCAAGTTGCTCGATCTCTCTGTGCCTCATTTCCTCACCCAGAAACCAGTGATAATAACAGCAGTTATCTCTTAAAGTTGTTGCAAGGATAAAATGTGTTTAAGCGTTCAGAACATTTAGTTCCAGGCAAAGAGCTAGTGCTACGAGCATTTGCTCTCATCATTATTATTACTATTATCATTGCATTCCAACACATTTCTTTTCTCAGAGGAATTGCCCTGTTAATGACAGTGGAAAACAATTTAAATGTCAGCAATGGAGTCAAGAGCAATCCCTAGCTCGATGGCATTCTTGGTTATGTGGGGAAGCTTACTATTTGTAGCTGTACCTGTATCAACTGTGTATACATAGGTGGGCACAGAGGTGAACTTGAAGGGCAGAGAAACTTGGATAATAAAGGTAGCATTCATAATGAAATTCCACTGCATCTGTTTTCGCCCTAAATTAGCATATGAAGTCTGTAATAAAAAGTACTTTAAACCACATCAATTAATAGCCTTCACTACCTGATTCACAGCACAGTCCTCTCTTGTTGACATAGGCAGAAAGCCCACTGTGAATGGAATAGCCCAACACTGTTCCAGTATCACAAAAGTGCAAAGATTTTACTTGCTTAGATAATTTTTATTTTCATTTTCTTCCCTTTTATGTATAGAACGCATATAGTTTTCTATAGGCAAAGTCAAATAGTACCAAAAGAGGTTGTCGCTAGATCTCAAATAGAACCCCAAATGGTGTTCCAAGTCAGGAATAAGGCATAACAAGGGAATATGTGAATCTGTATGTTCTCTGTGATGGAAAATCAATTTAAATGCATAATTAGACATTTTCAAACACCATTAGGTTGTCTTTTAAAATGTCATAGGAAGGATAATGCAGGCCCCTTTAATTCATTTTTCAAGAGCTGGAGGGAGCTTTATTTTCAGTGTCAGCTAGAGGATGACTTAAGGGTCTACAACATGCTGTCCAAGACTTGCAAGTCTAAAGAGGTCAGCGGAGATACAGCAACCACTGCAATAGGTTTTTCTGTTGGCTTGTAGGATGGAGGGAAGATCATGTACCCAAACACTCTCAGAACTTCAGGAGCTAATAAAAATGAGTGGAACGAGGTTAGAGAAGTGGGTGTAGCAAATGGGAAGATCATAAAACATTTGCAAAGGGTTTCATCTGGCTGGTTTTTGCCATGTATAAAGGAAGGTCATTATTTCCATATAAATCCATTTTTTAAAAGGAGCTGGAAATCTCTACTTTTAGATTGATTACACAATTTTAAAATCTTAGCAATCAGTGCAATTCTTCAAAATATGTATGACAAAAATCATAGATACACACACTCATATGCACACACATGCGCGCGCGCACATGCACACACACACACACATTAGCATTTATTTGTGATTCACAAGATTTGGGAAAAGACTTAAGTGGGGAGCCAAGGGAAAGAAGACCCAGTAGAGCAAGTCTCAGGACTTTCTGGTGCAAGATTAAGACTGAGCCATTGTAGGAAGAATCCTTTCTATAACTATGATTAAAAGCCAAGTTTTGCAATCTCATGCTTACTGTGTGATCTCTAGGCTACAGGACATAAGAAAGATACACCTTGGGACAGCAGCAGTGGGAGCAAGATTTGGGGACATATGTTTTTTTTCAATGTTGAAGCATTGGAGAAAAGTGGAGAGTGGATTTCATGAATTATCTTGTAATAGATTAGATTAAAACCAACAAACAAAGATCCTGGAGATGTTCAAGGTGAGTGAAGAGGTAGTAAAAATTTAGTAGTAATATATATACAATGGAATATTACTCAGCCATAAAGAATGATAAAATTATGGCATTTGGAGGCAAATGGATGAAATTGGAGAATATCATGCTAAGTGAGATAAGCCAATCTCAAAAAAACAAAGGATGAATGATATCGCTAATAAGTGGATGATGACACATAATGGAGGGTGGGAGGGGTTAGTGTTAGGGTTAGAGTTAGGGTTAGGGAGGGGGGCAAGAATGGAGGAAGGAAGGACTGTATAGAGGGAAAAGAGGGGTGGGAGGGGTAGGGGGGAGGGAAAAAATAACTAAATGAATCAAACAGCATTACTCTATGTAAATTTATGATTACACAAGTGGTATGCCTTTACGCCATGTACAAACAGAGAAACAACATGTATTCCATTTGTTTACAATAAAATAATAAAAAAAAAAATTTAGTAGTAGAGGTGCAATTGAAACCTGGGCTCTGATGATAAATGAAAAGAAGGAAGTAAAAAACATTTAAGGAAGAAATCATTCTGATTCCACTAAAGAATTCACCAATGAGGATCTTGAAAATAAGTATCAATTTGAAAGGTTTTAGGGACTATGAAGCCCAAAAGTGTATGCTACTTCAATCTCAGGGGTTATTTCTGCTAAAAGTCAATATCCTAAGCTTCGATTCCTGGGGGCAAAAACATAATCTTAGCTGATCACAACCATTTTCCTACTGAATAAAATTCTTTTTATTTTGATGCTTTCAGTGGTTCTCAAGATTTTTATCCGCTATATCAACGTCCAAGACACATTTCATCTTTGTTTTAATTATTAAATTCTTTTTTATTTTTACAGACTGCATTTTGATTCTTTATACCCTTTTGTGCTACTCTGGGTACTCCAAGAAGCAGAAATCAGACAAGATTAAATGTGCAAGGATTTTGTGAAGGGAGATACTGATAAAAGCAGTAATAGCTGATAATTGTTTCACAACCAAGTCTTTAGGAGCCCTGATTTGCAATGCAGGCTGACCATCCTATGTAACTACTCCCACCTTGACCCATGTTGAGCTTTCAGCGTATTGTCACTTGGGATTATTATTTCCAAGTTGAGAAGAGATGTGCATAATGTTCTTGAGGTAGTACCAGTCCAGTGGGCTCCAGCAAGTCACTCTATGTCAGGTAAAGAAGAAAGTGGTTGGCTCCAGCCACACCCTAAGTAAAGGGGAAAGGGAGAGAAGGTAGAATAAAAGTTTGGTAACTGCCTTGACATAGCTGTTCCTTATTTTGTTAGCGAAAGTCAGCTACCAGAGGGATCCTGTGTGTCCCAGGATTGGGTCCACACTGCTATTTTTTCTACTTTCAGTGAAACAGTGTTTAATTGTAGGGCTATTCCATCCACCTCTTTGCAGGGGGCTTTCAGTCTATGTCAAAGGAGAGCATTTTGCTGTGAATCAGGTAGCCAAGGTTATTAATGGATGTGGTTTAAAGTTCTTTATATTATAGACTTCATAAGTGAATTCATGGTGGAAACAGATGCAGAAGGAATTGGTTATGGATGCCACCTTTATAGGAGGCATGATCCTGCACAGACATTATGATGGATTCAGGCTGCAACAGCTGGGCCCTCTGTCAGCTGCAGTTCCTGTAACTGGAGGTCCTCAAGGTGTATTCTCGCTGTCTCCATACATTACTTTCTTTTTTCCTCCCACTCAAAATTGTTTTCATTCTGAATTCCTTTACCTAGGAAAAGGTAAGCATGGGGAGACTGAATTTGATCAAGCTGATCAAAAGCATGCAATGAAGAACACTTGATCCATCGATTAAACAAAATCAGCATTTGAAACGAGATTAAAAATTCACAAATAGGAGGCAAAGTAAAAATCAGTAAGTCAAATGCTGGCTAAAATAAAGCAAATCCAGGGGAAGGGAATGTTTACAGAAGACTTCACATGAAAATAAAGTTATATATATGTAAATAATTTTATGTGAATTTGAGATGAAGATCCTTAGTTTAAATTCCCAGGGACAGGAGAAAAATTAAATGTTGTGTGTGATTTTAAAATAATGATACTAGTGTGTTGGACATGTTGAACATTAATTTGTTAAGAAACACACACATGCAGGATTTTTTACATTAAAAATTATGGAATTTTAAAATTAAGTCAATAGAAACTTAACTTCCCTCCTGAAGTCCTCCAGAGTGGTGGTGGACATTTTGATGCATCACCCAGATCCCCCAACAGAGACTTGGTTGCCTCTTCTGCTGGAAATGCCCTGGGCAGATATACTGCTCCTGTCAATACTGTCAGGAACTGCCTTGGCTGCAGAGAGTCACCTTGCCCAGGGGTTCCAACCTGCATGCCATGTTGCACCAATGGTAGTGTATAAAAGCTGGGCTATCTTGGTTCAACTTCAGTTCACACTAGACTGTTGGGACATTTTAGCTCCAGGGCTATGTCTATGTGTGATTGAGGCAGCTGATCATTGGACATTCATCTCAGTTAGATTTAGTCTCTGCACAGTCCTGCTTGCTTACCTCCTTGCTTTTAAAAAGGTCTTGGTCCTGAAGATATTCCCTAAAGATGCAAATGACCTGCCTTCTAAACTCCTGTTTAGTAGGCTTCACAGGAACCCAAACTGTGATGAAATGCAACCACATTTTTGAAAATTTCTTCTGAAATGCAATTTACATACTGAAATTGGATATAAAAATTTCCGGCTCATTGGGTTTTCACAACCTGAACAATAGATGTAACCACTGCCAGATAAGAACAGGATATTTCCAGCACCTCAAAAGAGACAACACATTTAACAATTACTCTTTAAACTGTCTAATAAAAATTTAACTGAATCTCACCCATCTTTAGATCTCTGAAAAAGGAAGAAGACTTATGTAGCTAGCTCTAGAGCTCAGAGTTCAAGCAGACAAAAGGTTTTCAACTTTCAAAACAAAACTTGTAAGTGTATATGTAGTATAGTGTTAGTCTCAATATTTATGTTGGTTAAAACTGGCTGTTGAATGATACTCATTAACAAAAAGGACTAGTTATAAAATGAGGAGAACCTATATAAAAGCAACATGAATTCTCCAGACTACCCTCAGGAGGGTCTCCTGGTTTCTTCCCTAGAAACAGGTATGTATTGAGATTATTATCTCCAAGCATCAATCTGGTCTTTCTCTGTGTTTTCTGTAGCTCTTCTACTTTGACTGTTTCCCCAGAGCCATTTGCCTCCTCTTGCTACAGAAACGAAGAGCCCAAGAAACTCCCAGTGAGATTCTCTTCTCTAAGCAGATTTTCAGAACCAGCTTTTCATGTCTGAGAAACCAGGTAAGGAGATAGATGGAATGGGGAAGGGCTACTTGAAGGAGAGGGGTACAGGTGGAAAGGACTAGAAGGGGAGATGGGTAAAACAGTCTCTGAAAACAACTGAGCTCCTGCAAGAGATCCTTTTATCCCCAGCACCACAATCACACACTCACACATGCTCACACGCTCACACACGCTCATACACTCACACTCCTCACACAGTGGATAATCTGCCTCTCCAGGGTTTATGTCCCATCTGGGCAAAGGATGGGGTTATTAAGTAAAGAGACGACATCCCCCCAAAACGAAGGCTAACAAAACAGGCAAAGGAAGAATTCCTCTTTAAACCAGAAATTGTGAATCCGCTATCACTATCAGAAACACAACCCAGAAAGAAAACACCACTTCCAAATGTTTGAACTGAAAAGAAAAAGTTAATGAGTCAAATAAAAGACAATGACTAAAATACCCGAGCATTTTTAGGAAAACTTCCCAATACAGAAGAGTGAGAAGTAGTATCAGGAACTCAAAAGAACTAGATATTAGGCAATATACTTTCAGGCCATTGCAAAACTAGAGATGGACTCTCAAGGAAGAATGGAAACAGGACCACGAGGGAAGGGTGAGTCGCAGAACTCAGATGTAAGTTTTTGGTTAGAACTGTGAGAAAAAAGAAGGCAGGATCCCAAACTGCAGACTCTGGCTAGAGTAGATGTCAAAGCTTGGCAAAGAGCTATGAATAGTTAACATCTATGGTGTGATTATACCTTCAACGAAGTGGTATTCTAAACACAAGAGTTATGTCCTTTGACACATAAAATGATACTAAAAGGCAGATATTATTTCCATCCCTTTTTTACTGATAAGGGAACTGGGGAGATAAGTAACTTGCCCAAGGTTGTGTGTTTAGTAAATGGTGGAGCAGGGATTTGAACCTGGGAGATGTGGTCTGACTCCTTTTACACTTCATTCTTGCATCTGGCTATCCCAGGCACAGATGTACTGTGAAGCTCATGAAACTTGAATTTCAGGCCCCTCTTTGTTTAAGACCCTCTAAGATCCTGGGCCTGATTTTATAATTTGTAATATTTTACTATTTTTTTTTTAAAGAGGACTCTTCTCTTGTGAATAAGCTTCAGGTCTCACAAAGCCTTGTTTCATTCTGCAAGCTGACTATCAATAAGAAAGCTATGGCAGAATATCCCAGGCAATAGTAACTCTCTATCTATCTTTCTCTGAAAGAGTGGCAAATGGGAATGTTCCCAGCTTGTAGCTACCATCCCCAGCACCACCCTGAGAAGATTGATGGAATCAGCATCTCAGAATACCTCTAATCTACTAGTGCACCTTAGAATGAAGCACAATGTTTGCAAAAAGACGGTCGATCTATTCATTTGCTTATAGCATTTCAAGCACTTGCAGAACAAGTGATTAGCCAAGTTCATACCTTGTCCCAGAAGCCCAAAGCAAAGGTGTGAGATTCCCAAGACTGGTAGTATTCAATTTTATGTTGGCTGTGTTGCTTCACTTTTATAATCCTTGTGACTCAGGAGTCTGAGATAGGAGGATCTCAAGTTCAAGGCTGACCTCAGCAATTTAGTGAGGCCCTAAGAAAACTTAGTGAGAACTGTCTCAAAAAATAAAAAGAGAGCTGGGGCTACGGCTCATTGGTAGAGCACTTGCCTAGCATATGTGAGGTACTGGGTTTGATTCTCAGCACCACATATAAATAAATGAATAAAATAAAGGTCCATCAGCAACTTAAAACATTTTTTTAAAAATTTAAAAAATAAGATGGTCTGGGAATATAATAGTAAAGTACTCCTGGGTTTAATCCATAGTATATCCCCCAAAAGAGTTTTCAATTTTATTTATTTACTATTTATTATATTAGTGGATTTTTAAAGTTGGGTAAATGGGATACTCACAAGCATCAATGTCAGGACTTGCATGAAAGATAAGAAAATAATCCAGAGAGGTTTTCTTTTTCTCCAACTGAATTTTGTGTTAAACTTTTCTGGCTGAAGTAGTAACACCTATCTTGAGGACATTTCATAGATTTTGGCTCCATATCCTATACACGTATTTTGTGACTTTTCTATCCCCTTTCTGAAGAATTACAAAACTGAGTTTTTAAAGGGGGAAAAGGGAACTAACAAAAATTCGTCTTGTCCCAAGTGTTATTTTTGTGTGAACTCATGTAATCGGCATAGCAACTCCATATTTCCCACATTTTTGAGAAGATTTAGCTAAGGTTCTGAGAAGTAAGATGATGTGTGAAAGTTAGGAGAGTTGCTTTGTGATGCAGTCAGACGTTCAAACCAACGACGGACTGATTTCAAAACCCAAGCACTGCTCTAATTCCTCCTAGGATAGTGTTCTTGGTATAAATGCAATGCTTCTGGCAAGACCATAGGACAGAGAACATGTTCTTTCACTTGTCTCTAAACTCGTGCATCTGCCCCTCTAATGAGAAGCTGAGTGAAACTTTTCAGGCCACCTGCAGTGCTTGCAGAACTGTTGGAGGAGGATGTGCAACCTGCAGGCACATGGCCACTGGCTCTGGGAGCTCTTTCCTGCCTGCAGGGAATATCCTTGAGGAATAATTAAAGAGACACCCAAGGGTCTGTGTACACATGTGTTCATCACAGTGTCATTTATAACAGCTACAAATAGAAAACAATCTAAATATTCCACAGTAGGCCAATGATTAAATAAATCAGGAAGCATCATATCATGGAATATTACTCCCGTTAAAAACCATGTTTTCCTGGAGAGTAAAATTCCATGCCTGCTCCTATATTATTCCTGATTTCTGGAAGACAACTATGAAGACCATTACAAGGACCAGTGGGATCATTTTAATATAGACTGTTAACTAGATAATATCATCATATAATCTATTAGCTGTAAATATTTGGATATGACAAATGTAATTTACATAATGTGCTTATTCTTAGAAAATGGGTACTTATATATTTAGGGAGGAAAAAATATATTGTTAGAAAACATTTAATGACATGGAGAAAGTTTGCTGTGTAATCTTAAGGTGATATTAATTTTCATTTTGTTTAAAATACATACATAAAAAGCAAAAAGTTATAAACATGCAATAAAGATATCTGAATATAAGTATTAGTTGTATCAATTAGTTGTATCAATTGTAAGACTGCCTATGATTTTATCTGCTGCATATTTCACATTCTTGCAATTGTCTTACCATGTCCTATTATTCTGTTCCCAGCTCTTCAAGGAACACACAAAAAAATCCAAGAATATGGAAGAACAGATTGGTCACAATCTTGAGTTAAATGAGGGCAAAAGGGCCTTGTAAAGTAATCCAAAGTCAGACCAGGTACCAATACTCTCTAAGCATAAGAGATTGAAGTTAGGTCATTGTGGTGGGATGGGGGAAGAGATAATTAGAGCAAGAGAGTAAAGAGTTTATCAGAAAAATTATGGAGTTTTATTGGCAAATTAGATTTCAGAACAAGAGACGTATAGTAATTCTTCTTAAGGTACTCTAGAACCAAGAATATAAAAAGTCAAAGTAGTTGGATGGTAATCTAATATGGAGGACACTCTTGGAATCCCCAATTCTCAAGACTAGAAATGCTTCTTCTTTTCTGGCTAGTTATGGAGAAGTAGAGAAGAAAAGGCTATGATTCTGTATTCCATTGTTTTTGATGCCCACTAAAGATGCAGCCTTATAAATTGCTACCTCTTGAAGAAACCATTAAGAAAGAATCGATAAAAAATAAATGCTATTAAAAAATAAAAAAGAAAAAGAAAAGAATGAGTGGAAGGAAAAATCAGGATTATAGGGAGAAGACAGGAAGTTGAAAGGGGAAGAGAAGGAGATGGCATGAGGAATGGTGGTCCGGCCCCAGGTGCGACTCCTTTCATATTCAAAGTAGAGCCAACAGACTAAGCCTTTGCCAGAGGATGACTTTCCCATCAAAGCAGCACACCTCTCCATTTTCCATTTTGTCTTGCTCTATCCTCATTACCTCCTTTGTCTGGTTTGGAGTTTCTACCTTGAAGCCTAGAACAAAATGTTTCTTGCACCTTTTCCATGATGGCTTATGCAAACTCAGAAGGAGTACAGATTTAATCTCCTCCAGATACCCCGTTTGTGGGGAACCCAGTGTAGACAATGGTGCAACAAAGACCCACTCAGGATGACTTTGCCAGAGGACAATGGGCTGATTTTCTTGGTAATAACCCTCTGGGGGAAAAGAAGAAGAAGGAGAAGGAGAAGGAGAGAAAGAAGAAGGAGGAGGAGAAAGAGGAAAAGGAGCTATGAGCTACTACAATTAAATGTAATGCACAATAAAATGCATTTCTTATCATTTACCAAAAAAAAAAAAAAAAGCAAAAAACACCCTGTTCTGTCTTCTGAAATTGAGAAAGATGAATACCAAATATTTGGAGTTTGTTTTTTAAGATTCTTTTCTTAGATTTTGGAGGTAAGAAATTCTGAAATAAAATCCAGCTAATAAAATAAAAGGAAACAGAGCTAGAGATCATCTATAGATGCTGTCTTTGGCCCTCCTCTTCTATAGTTCTCTGTTTTGTTTTTCTGGTAATGGGGATTGAACCCAGGGCATTCCGCCACTAAGCTTCAGCTCCAGTCCTTTCTATTTTTAATTTTAATAGGTGTCCCTGTGTTGCTGAGGCTGGCCTCAAGCTTGCAATCCTCCCACCTCAGCCTTCAAGTCACTGTGATCACAGGGGTGCGCCACTGTGCCCAACCCCAGTTCTTTGATTCTCATTGTATGCAAAGGAGGGATGAAAACACAAATGGAGAATACAAAGAACCAAAGAGAACAAAAATCTGTGATAAGTTTTCTTCCTGAAAACCTTAGTAATTACACCGCAATGCCTGGTGGTTAAACCCTCTCAGCAATGTTCTCTGCGTTAGGATACTGACTTACATGAGTGGTAAGAGGAGATAAAGGGATAGATAGCTTTTGTGTTTGGTAACGTTCTTCAATGTAAGCAAGGAAGAATTCCAATAAAAGGAAAAGAAAAAAATCCTAGAAGGATAGACCAAGAATGGGGGGCATGAATGCAGACCTCCACTAGGAGGTGATCTGAAACCAGCTAAAGGAGCTAAGCTTGGACACCACCCCCTTCCCTGAAACTAGGATAGGAGGGTGGACTTGCATTGGGTTTCCAGGAATTGAAAGCCTTCTACCCATAGCAAGTAGCAAAAACACAGAAAATAACTATTTAAAACTCAGTGAAGTCATTTGGTATCCATCGACATGATACATTTATTGAATAGAGACTTTGCTCTGTCATCTTCTAACATAAACAAACAACAGAAGTTTCCAGCCTCTGGTGATTATGCTAGCTTGACTGATTTGAGGGTGTTCACAGATCTCGGCAGCATTCTGAACACATAAGCCTTCCTGCATACAAATACTCCAGCCTCAGAGGAGGCTGAGAGTCCTGGGTCCCTGTCACCCACCCTGGAAAGGAGAACTCATGCACCAGGTCCCTGGAGGGATTTGAATTGCCCTCGCTGGCAGAGCTCCACACAAAGGACAGAGACACATTCAAACTGCAGCAATTTTGAGTCAAATAAATAAATACACTAGAAAAAAAAAACGACATATATTTATAAAAACTGGCCTATGACAATGGATTCAGGGTGATAGGGGCTAGTTCTCTCTGTATTTTGAGAGACCAGCCCATACGCAGGGTAGTCCAGATAATGAATTTGGTTAAAGACACAGGATATGATTAACTTTCTGTTACTGGTGTTGAAGATGATTTTCTAATTGGTTCTTCATTTCGGTCTCAGCTTCATGGAAACTCATTGTGGAGGGGGGGTGGGATCTTCTTTCGGACGACCTGATGTGAAGACTTTCAGGCATTGATCACCTTAGTGATGAGTCATCTGGTGGTCCCAGACCTCGTCCTCAGTGGAATCACAGGGACCCGTCCCTCAGATGTGGCTATTCAGTGAGCAGATGATAAGAGGGTCTGTGTTTGTCCCTTCATTTGGGAGGCAAGGGGAAAAGATAGGCCTGAGAGCCTCTTGGAAAGAAGCAGGAGGGAAACTGTAGATGAGGGACTCATCTGTCACATTGTAGAATGCTATGTGTCCACAGTCGTAGTCTAAGAAAACGCCAACCTTATGCACAGGCTCTTGGACGTGTTGCCCTTTCAAAGGTGATGAGACCCAGAGACTGTAATCCTCTCCAATTTTTAAACCTATGAGCGAGAAGAGGTCCCCCGGAGGCTTGGGGAGGTTTCCCTTTCTGCTCACAGAGTCCTTACAGATACCCACTTCCCACTCAGTCTTGTTTCCCACTTCCACCTCCCAATAATGTCTTCCGTGGGTGAAGACCTGAGCTCCCAGCACAGTTGCGGACTGGTCAAATCTTTCCGGGTTGTCGGGTAACTGCTGTCTGATTCCTCCGTATCTCACACTTTTCAGATCCTCAGACAAGACTAGATAGGCATTGGCAGTGTCTGGGTCCAGAGTTATCTCTGCTGCAAGAGGAGAAAAGAACGAATTTTCCCTTAACATTCTTGAAAACCATCCTCTAAATGTGGAACTGACGCTAAATTCTTAATATTGACTCCTATTCTTTAAATGCAATTTAAGGAAGCATGGTGTGGGCTGGACTGGTTTTGTTGACATGAGACTCTCTGGGCTCATTTTCACTGTTTCACAAAACAAAGAATGAATCTCCAAAGAGAAGCAGAAAAGAGTCACATGCAGAAATAGGGTTAGCCTGCCCTAGAGGGAGAGAGGAAACTCTAAGAGAGGAATGAAAGTTGTTCTGTTTACCAGACAGGTTTAGAACTCAGAACCATTTATCTATATCTTTTACAGCTTATATTTGTGTTAGTCTTGCTTCCTTCTGGATCTTTAGTTTGGATGGGAGAGAAATATAGGCAATTATCATTTGTTGAACTCCCTCTAATGTGTCAATCGTTTTCTGTGCATTATCTCATTTAATCATTACAAGTATTATGACTTTTTCTCATTTATATGAAAAAGAAAACTGAGGTTCATAATGATGTAGAAACTCCATCAAGATGACACTTACTCGGTACCTAAATAGCAATTCCTAATCAGTATTTTTTTATTATGACATGTTCAGATATAGGTTAACATTTTAATGAAGCACACTATGGACCAGTAGGAAGTGTCCTCTTCCCAGGAGGCTGGGAAGAGGTCACAGAATGGCCTCCAACTTCACTGACTCTCCAGAGACTGTCATATAACCTCATACTTTGATTTATAAATTAAATCCCAACCACATCTATTTATCTGTGTGATGAATGTCTAACCCCTCAATTGTACAGAAAATCCTAAGAAAGCAAAGACAATTTCAATCTTACTCATTAATGTCAGCAAGCTCAGAGCTCAATAGCCTAGTACCAGGCACAGAGTAGACACTAGATATCTGTTGAGTCCAAAGTTCGTTAAGCCTGCCTTTGAATGCAGATTGTCAACAAAATCAAACTGAGAATTAATGCTGATCTGTCTTGGTCTCAGCCAGTCTAAATATATGGAGCATGTTAAGAGAATAGTTTTTAATGTTCCCTCACTGGAATTTAAAAGGTTAAGTCAGTTTTTATCCTTACAAAAACAGAACTAGAAATGCAGAAACCTCTGCACAAGGGGTGTGTATGTGCCTGCACAGGGGATGGACTACCCTGGAATGGAAGCCCACAGATGGACAACCCAGAAAAATCAAAACAAAGGAAGGACCAGGATTCCTTAAATAGCAAACAAAGTCAGATGGAATCAAGTCTCACTGTTTCTCTCCGAACAAGTACTGACATGGTCTGTGGCTCCAGCCTGGTGTTTAGTACATGGTCAGGATAACTGAACTTAGACTCTAACATTAGTTGGTGAGTATTTTATATTAGAGAAATCTGCCCATGAGCTAGGTTCTGCATGCCTTAACATAAACTGAAGTTAATGTTGGAAGTCTCTGGAGGTTGGACAAATCAGGCTGACTTACTGCTGAATTTTCTTAGCATCTCTCTCATTCCGGTGATGTGGCACAGACTCAGTTCTGTGGCAGTGGCCTCCGGACACTGAAGCAGGAGTGATTCGCTCCTATAAGAGAGCAGAGATCTTCACTCTCTCTCTCCTTGGCACATGACCTGGTCCCCTTTGAGTCCATCTCACCTAGCCCCCAGAGCATAGATGACTTACATCATCTCATGTTCTATTTCATCAGCAACATAACCCCACATACTACAAAACTGAACATGAGACAGAAGCCTACCTTTCCAGGGCTCCTCTTACTTCCTAAGGGTATGAAAGAAAAAAGGTTAGCATTTGTTCATTTTGATCACCAGTAAAGATGAGTTCATTTTAGATACAGTCCTTTGCAATGTTCACAGAATTCACTCCCCATGGTCCCAGCATGCTTTGAGAACAAGCACATAGGGCAGGAAAAAAAAAAAAAAAAAAAATCACTAATTTCTTCCAGGGGTGGTTTTTGGTGAACATGAGATGTTTTCTCACAGTGATGAAAAACATTTTGTTCTTTTACTCAAAACGTCACTTTATCAAGAGAACCTGTTGTTAACAAATGAATGGAATATTAGTCTCATTATCACAATGCCTCAGAGAGGCAGAGATGAGAAAAAAGGAAAATGACCCAGGGAGAGCTGAGACAGTCTGTGTAAAATTGGAGGTTTGTGGTTTTTTGGTATTTTTTGGGTTTTTTTTTTTTTTTTTTTTTGAAGGCACAAAGTGAAATAGTAGCAGCCTGTGGAACCAGTCCAAGAAACAGACCTGAAAGCTGGTGTTGGCTCATCTGGCTTATGTTGGAGAAGGTTCTAGATAATGCAGAGGAAGGCAGAAGAGCAACGATGGAGAGGAAAATGGTTTGGGTGCACGGACTATCTAGGTCCTGCCACCTAATAGCTGTTTTACAGGCAAATTATCTTTAAAGAAGTGCTACTATGCACCCCTTTTGCAGATGACAGTCACTACATTCTATACCATAATAGTACTTATCTTTACCAGGCCTTTGAGAAGATTATATTTAGTGTGCTCAGGCCATAGTAAATCTTCATTAATAAACTTAACAGAGTATTCAACACACCCTAGATGACAAAGAGGTGGGCAGAGAAGAAATTGCCATCATCATCAAGCTAATTTGGGTAGGTTTTCCTTGCTGGTTTTTTTTTTTTTTTTTTTTTTTTCCTTCCTCCTTTTCAATACTTTATTGACATAGAGAATGTCAGTTCTTAGGAGAAATGACTTTTAAAGCAGACCTTAGTTTTTAGATAAAGAAAAATATTTCTATGACTTTTTTGTTGTTGTTGTTCAGTTCTAGGAATTAAACCCAGGGCCTCAAGCATGCTAGGTGAATGCTCTACCACAGAGTTACAGCCCCAACGCTTTTTAGTTTTCTGACACTCTCGTGAATTTTATCCTCACCTCAAAAGATTCAAAAGCCGAGTTCTGACATGTGGTCTCTATCTGTCCGATCATTTTGTTGAGGCTTCTGATTTGCTGGGCCAGCTGGATCTCGTTGTCCCTCAGTTTTTTCATGTTCTTTCTTTCCTCCTTTTCTAGTAGCTGGAGTTGGAGCTGTTCTTCCTCCTTCAGGAACTGGTGCATCTTCATATATTCTGACACAACAACCTGTTTACAAGTTTTTGTCTCTTCCTGCCATCACATACATGTGCACAGGTACACACACACAGACAATATAATCAAATTAGTAACAGAAACACTCAGGTCCATAGATTTTTAATCCCTCCAAAGTCCTACAGTAACAATTCTCGAAACCTCATACATAACATACACCTTCTATTGACTAGCTGGGTGGAAAGGTTGATGCTTTCCAAAAGTGTATATGCAACCGACACAATAAAATCAAAAGCAAAACTTCTGGGGCTGGAATTGTGACTCAGTGGTAGAGCGCTTGCCTGGCATGTGTGAGGCCCTGGTTTTGCTACTCAGCACCACATATAAATAAATAAAATAAAAGACCCATTGACAACTAAAAAATTTTTAAAAAAAAAAAAAGCTCGGGAGGCTGAGACAGGAGGATTGTAGGTTCAAAGCCAGCCTCAGCAATGGTGAGGTGCTGAGCAACTCAGTGAGACCCTGTCTCCAAATAAAATACAAAATAGGGTTGGGAATGTGGTTGAGTGATAAAGTGCCCCCAAGTTCAATCCCTGGTACCAAAAGAAAAAAAGAAAAACTTCAGTTCCCAGGAACTGTCATTCTATTGGAGGAAACCAAAAATAAACAAGCAAACAAACAAAGAAAAAAATGACAGGTGATCATCCGTACTGTGATTTAAAAAAAAAAAAAAAAAAGCAAAATTAACTAAGGAGAAAACTTGTGAAAAATGCATGTGTGCATTTATTCAACAAAAACTTCAACAAAAGTAGGTATTTGCTCACATACTGGACACAGAAATGTACATCTTAAATATTTGCACTTAAGGCCTCAAAGTCTACTGGGAGGCTTAGACATCCATATTTTTTTTAAATCTAATTAAGCATGTAGTTCTTTGCTTTAACTGCTAGACAACTTATATCTAAATCTGTGACTAAGCTTAGGTATTAGTTCAGGTTTAATTCAAGCTACTATTCTGCCTTTATATCCCTTTCTCTCATTTATTTTTAATTC
The DNA here is from genome assembly GCF_902686445.1 of Sciurus carolinensis. NCBI lineage: Eukaryota > Metazoa > Chordata > Mammalia > Rodentia > Sciuridae > Sciurus > Sciurus carolinensis. The sequence continues at coordinate 40,507,044 of NC_062216.1, read as the reverse complement.
ACATTCTCTTTTTCCCCCCTGAAAGCATTTGAGACACTTCTTTAAAATTGATTTCCATCCTATATTATATGGCTGTGTGTATAATGTATGGTTTTGATCATTAAAATCAGAGCCATAATAGAAGTAACCAAGATTGTCTAGATGCACAAAGAAGAAAAAAATAATAGTAAGTCTGGCTGGGCACGGTGGCACGCGCCTATAATCCCAGAAGCTCGGGAGGCTGAGGCAGGAGGGTCATTGAGTTCAAAGCCAGACTCAGCAATGGTGAGGCGCTAAGCAACTCAGTGAGACCCTGTCTCCAAATAAAATACAAAATAGGGCTGGGGATGTGGCTGAGTGGTTGTGTGCCCCTGAGTTCAATCCTTGATACACCCCCTCCCCCCCAAAAAAGAAAGAAAGAAAGAAAACATCTGTCTGGGCAAGGTTGAACTTGAGCTGAGTTGTGAGATTCCCAGGTAGACAAGCAGAGGCAGGCAGCCTGAAGTAAGGAACTCATATTGTGGGACCAGGACCAGAAACAATTGTCCTTTTGACTCCCTGATATTTCACCATGTATCCCTACAGCCTTCCTTATAGGATCACACTCAAGCATAAGAGAAAGACAGATACTGACCTTACACAATATCACTCTCTCCCTCTCGTGGGTCAGTATAGCCTGAGCTTCCTTCCTCTTTTTACGGAGAAGACTTAGGATTTCCTGGAGTTTCTCCTGCAATAAAGACAAACTCAGTGGCTAATGAGCAGAGCACCAAGTTGTGAAGAGACATGAAAACCAGTAACTACAAGATGACCCGGAGCCTGATTGGTTCTGAGATTTATATTGAGCAGCCGGTCTTACTCTGTGTTGCTCCTCAGCCTCACTCGAGAGATACACTCTGTTTATTCCATGACTCTGGCTTGAAAAAACAGTTACACTCTGCTCATCATCAGAGAACACCCTCGTGGGGGGCATTCTCCCACAGTTGACTTGTTCCTCCTCACTCTGCAGCACCTGGGATCTGAGCTGCCTGCCGATGCTAGCCAGTCTCCCCAGCCGCTCATTGGGCTGGAAATGAGGGCCCCCCAAAGTCCTCCAGCACTCAGGACAAGATAAAAGTGTGTTTTGTTCCTCCCAGCTCTTAAGGAGACACCTCAGACAGAAGCTATGCCCACACTCAGTGGTCACTGGGCTGCTGAAATAGTCCAAGCAGATGAAGCAGGTGAGTTCTTCTCTGAGATTCTCCATCAAATCTGCCGTAGACATTTTCTCAAGGATGGACATCTGGGCCAGGTTACACTTCTGTTGTGGGATTAGAGAAGTCCTTCCTGTGGTTCTATTGTTTTGAATAATAAGTGGGCAATCAGTTGCTTTGTTGTTAAAATACTCTTACTCTCCCCTGGGCCTCATTTCTCCAATTGACATCTACTCTCTCAGCACAAAGCCAATTATGACTTAATGTGGAATTCCTGTAGACTAGGTTCATCATCCACCCCAAACTTTTATTGAATCTCTCTCCAGGTAAGTCACGCACTGCATTCTGAGGATATTTGCTCCTAAAGGTATTATCATTTTGAGAGTTGGCTATTGTATGTAAATAGCACTAGGAAATCATTTAAAACATTGGTTATTGGCTGGAAGTTTGGATTATTTAGTGAAAACCAGCAAAGAAATTTGAATTATAGTGTTCTGTAGTAATATCTAAATTGAAAACGTGATCCACATCTTTTGGGAAACTGCACTAATGGAAACTAGCTGAAAAATAAAGAAGAAAATTGTAATATATATTGCTTTTTTTCAATAAGTCCTATGCTCTGCTTGACCATAAGCCAAACATTCTATTCCTTTCACAGGCACTGTGTATGTTTTTTAAATTTTATTCCAACAGAATGAGAACTATTCTATTGAAATAGTCCTTGCCTTTAGATGGACAATGGATTGATTACCAGAGTTATATTTATTACTCTTCCCTGCAGACCACAGTACTCACCCCTCAGCCATCATGGAAGCATCTAAATGACATTCTTGTTGGAAGTTGCCTCAACAGGCTATTACACTATGAAGTGACTGAAGAGAATTATACCTTAGTATAAACATAATTTTGCTTACTTATTTTTGTCTTTTAAGAACATACAGCTAGACCTTCTCAAACTCCTTATTCTCTGCATTCTTACTGAAAAGATATTAAGTGAGGAGACATTTTTCATAGATCTATGAAAAATAAATGTATAGCATGGAGATTGTGCACCGTGACTACGACAATGCTGTCCATTCACCATGGCATGTGCTCGCCAGTCAGTTCTTATCATGGCCCCACCTCTACTTGCTGGGTGCTAGAAGATGAAAGTGAGATCCATAATGCCCTTCCTCAGAGTCTGACCACTGTGACCCTCCCACTAAGTTCATCATACCATGTTTCTATTCCATACTGTCACTTTTCAGCCTGGCTACCTCCTACGAGATCTCCATTACTCAAGTTATTCCTTTTTTTTTTTTTTTTTTTTTTTTTTTTGTTCTTTCCTGACTTTCCAAGGCTCCGACTGATTCTTCTTTCCACTGATCTCCAACCGGATGTTGGGTATATTCTCATGAACTTTGAGAAAAAGCAACTCTCTGGCTCCCAAATGCTTGTCTTCCTTCATCTTAGTCAAAACTCACCTTTCTGAAGCCCTTAATTCAAAATGTTTTAAACATATATCCCTGTACAGTATTGGTGAATTATTGGGATGAGAGCCTAAGAAAACAAAGCCAGGCGCAGTGCCGCATGCCTGTAATCTCACGGCCTCCGTGACTGAGGCAGGAGGATCATGAGTTCAAAGCCAGCCTCAGCAACGGTGAGGACCTAAGCAACTCAGTGAGACCCTGTCTCTAAAGAAAATAGAAAATAGGAAGGGGGATGTGGCTCAATAGTCAAATGCCCCTGAGTTAAATCCCTAGTATCACGCCCCTCCCTACAAAAAGGGTTACTATGATAAGAAAGAATGAGAAAAGGAAAAGGAAACATCACTGTAGAGTTGTGCTATTTTAAGTAGAAAGGTAGCATCATAAAACCTCTGTTGCTTCTAGACACAGCTTCAAAATACTGTTAGCAGTTGGTCTTAAGAAAGGATTTACAGAAGCAAAAAACAAACTAACAAAAACTACAATGACTCTAAATGCCACGACTAGGAAAAGAGATTATGATAACACACCCCCTGTGTTATCACCACACAAACCCTGAGGGAGGCTTTGACATCAACAGGAATCATTAAAATAAACCTCAGTGTGGACTAATGGTACATCACAGAGCCTGTATTCCAATTTGGAATTGGGCTACTGGCATATTCTATATTGAAGTCACACTGATCTGTGGCATTCCACTTCCATCTTCCAAATAAACTCCTTTCTTTGTAAGCATCATAACATGACTGTGTCTGATTCATCTGTGTCCAGAAGAATTCTTTGCATATAGCAAGGACTCAATTATCTGTAAAAAAGTTTTACATTAATAAATAGAGAAATCATATTGTCATAGAATAACAAATTTCTACCTACTAGATCCAAGAGATCACATAGTCTAACTACCTGCCACAGATTAAGAAATTGAGGTTCAAGTCAATTGATTGGGCCCCTTGATATGTAAGTCAGATCAACCTTGTCCTTTTCTTAAAATGGATTTCCTATCTCCTGGTCAACAAGCTACACCTCATCTCATGTGTTGACTTGTGAGTAAATGAAAATTTCTGGTTTTCTCAAGGAAATGAATAGGGCTCAAGTGTTGTCAGAAGGAAATGGGGCAGTTATCATCACAGAGTGATGCCTACACCCACTGACCGCTCTCCCTCTTGAGAATACAGACTTCTTTACCATCTCTCCAAACACATTGCCTGGGCTTAGTTCACAGATGAAATAAATTCACAGAGTGGGCGAATCTTCCCAAGATGCTGTACTGCCAGGCGTGGATTCTAAGATCAACAGCTGCTCTGGCCTGTGTTTTCATTAGAAGACCATGGTAGTGGTATCCCAAGAGGTCCACAATGACAGCTGTCACCCAGATGTGGCTGGTGTTTGAACATGTAGAAAAGAGAAACTTTAGCCAAGGCAGTTGCACATGTCTGTAATTCTAGAGACTTGGAAGGCTGAGGCAGGTGCTTTGCAAACTCAAGGCCAGGCTTAGCGAGTAAGCAAAACCCTGTTACAAAATTAAAAAATAAGACAAAAAAGTACTGAGGATATAGTACCCCTGGGTTCAATCCTCAATACCAAACTGAAAAGAAAGATGAGGAGTTTTAAACTATAGTGAAGACTCATATGTGGTGGAGGCATGAGCTAGATAGGGGATTGTTTGAAAAATACCTTCCATAAAATTCTGATTTAAAAAATTTTTTAAAAATTCTGTCACTTCACAGCAGTGTGGAAAAGAAAGATTATCCAGCAAATGGTTCAGGAGAAGTGGGCGTAGCCATCTGGAAAAATAAAGTTGCATCTCCACCTGACAACTTAGCCCAATGTCTATTCCAGACGAGATGTGTATTTTCCCTCTTCAATCATGAATTTCTATGTATTTCCCTTTGTATTACTTTTTGCAGTTTATTTGTATTATTCTATTTTTGAGTGTAGTTTGTCCTACATTACCCCTATTTAGCAAGTGAGGGGCATAACTTATAAACATGTGGCAAAGAATGGAGGGTGTTAAGAGAGGAGACAATCGGCAACATAGTAGAAGTTAATCTTTATTTCCAGAAGGCATTTTAGCATGTTAACAAGCTCAGAAACCAAGAAAAAGAGCAATAGATTTGATAACTAAAAATTAATGATTTTCTTACAGCAAAATAAATAAGTATCCCAATGAGTTTTTTAAATGGCAATCCAGGTAAGAGAATTCACGACACATGACCTAACCCTAAATTATGACGATGTCTTACATAAATGCATACTTAAAAATAATAGCTCTTGGGCTGGGGATATAGCTCAGTTGGTAGAGCACTTGTCTCGTAAGCACAAGGCCCTAAGTTCAAATCCCCAGTACCACACACACAAAAATAATAATAATAATAATAGCTCTTATTTACTAAATAGTCACTTGAAAGATAGAAGATCCATTTATATATGCTGATATATGATATTAAGGGGGAAAGTGCATTGTGCACCACCAAATAGTTTAGGTATAAATAATAAAAATTAAGTTATAGAGTGAAATTGACCAAATTATGGTATGTGCATGTAATGAACATAGTGCAGTGTACTCCACTTTTATATGTAACGATAATGCACCAATTAAAAATAAACAAATAAATTGCAGGAAGATCAATGCAGGAGAGGAAGGGAACCAGGGGGAGGGAGGAGAGGAGGGAAAGTTGAAGTACTGGGGACTGAAATGGAGCAAATTATATTATATGCATATGAATATATCAAAATAAACTCCACCATAGTGTATGACTATAATGCACTAATAAATGCATTTATAAAAAGTAAGTTGTATACATATATATGCATTTTTCCTACAAAAAGGAAGTGATGCTGTACATATTGATACCTGCCTCTGTGTATGTGGAAGCAAAGTATAGAATTTCATGGTTATGTCTCCAAAAACACACACACCGAAGGTAAACATAGAAAAGTGGGACTACACCAAACTACTGATCTTTAACATAACAAGGAAAACAACCAACAGAGTAAAAAGGTGATCTACATGACAATATATAACGAGGGGGGGTGGCGGGGGGCGGGCAGAGAAGAGCCAAGGAACTTTGGAAGGTGTAGAGGAAAATGGGGTGGGCAGGGGGTGGAGGACAGAAAGACAGAATGAAACAGACAGTATTACCCTCTGTGTCCCTATGATTACATGAATGGTGTGAATCCACATTGTGCACGACCATAGAAATGAAAAGTTGTACCCCATTTGTGTACAATGAATCAAAAAGCAGTCCGTAAAAATAAAAAAAGATTTTAATAAAAATAAATAAATAAAATAAAATGTGCTTAAAGCAAAAAAAAAAAAAAGTTCTCAAGCAAATGATGGGTGTGATAGACTTGGAACTCTCATTACGGAAAAAGGGAAAGTTTTTGGAGTTCAGACAAAGGCCCCCTGAGAAGCCCCGCAGGCTTTCAGTCTGAGTCTCTGCTGGGATTGAGGGAAATGCACCCAGCAAAGGGCAAGCAGGACAAGAACGTCCCTGCATAGGTCTGAGAGAGGCTGGGCGGTGCTCGGAGGAAGGAAAGAACTCGCTTTGGGGGGATGGGTGCAGTTGGGTGGGAAGAACTCAAGTGAGGTTCACCCTCGGTCTGAGTTAGAGAAGGGTCTTGTAAACCTGGGAAAGATTTGGGTCTTTACTCTAAAAGCAGTTGGAAGCAGTTAGGAATGCTTATCTAGGAGTGGAAAAAAAAAAAAAAAATTGGCTGCAGAGATGATTCATTCAAAGTGACAGGCAATCTTTCTGAAGGGTGCACATTATGTCACTCATTTAAAAATGTTTAGTGACTTCATGCTGTCAGAAGGACAAAACTTTTTTTTTTTTTTAAGTTATGACAAAAAGAGGTGTATTTAGCTTCACTGGAGGCAGCATCCACATGGCTTCTGGAGAGAGCAAGTGTTGCTTCCCACCCATGGTGGAGAAGTGGAAAGAGACCTGGCTGCATGCATGGTGGGGGCGGGGGGGGTGCATTGAATCTTTTAAAAAATGCTTACAAGGTCTCCCTTGGACTATTTCCTGTTGTTTTTCCAGGTTCATCTATTTTTTTTTTTAGGTGATCTACAGAATAGGAGAAAATATTTGCAAGTCATATATCAGATAAGGGACTAGTTTTCAAAACACATAAGAAACTCTTACAACTCATTGGTTTAAAAAATTAATAATCTGATTTAAAATAGGAGTAATGATTTGAATATACATTTCTCCAGAAATCACACAAAAAGCTAACAGACAGATAGCCAGGCTCAGTGGCGCACACCTTTAATCTCAGAGATTCGGAAGACTGAAGCAGGATTGCAAGTTTGAGGCCATCCTATGCAACACGGTGAGACCCCATCTCAAAATAAAAATAGTAAATAAAGGAATGGGGATGTAGTTCAGTGGTAGAGTGTCTCCAGTTTCAATCTCAGGTAACACAAAATTTTTTTAAAATAATCAATTCATTAAAAAATAATAAAACTATCATGCATGCAATCCAGAAATCCCATTTCTGGTATTTTATACTAAAGAATTGAGATCAGGGTCCATCAATGATCCATGTTCATTGAAGCACTATTCACAGTAACCAACATGTGGAAAAAATGTAACTATCCACAGATAAAATGGATAAATAAAGTGAATCTATACACACCATGGAATATTATTCAGCCTTAAAAAGGAAGGAAATTCTATCATATACTACAACATGGATGAACATTTAGGGCATGATGCTAAGTAAAATAAGTCAGTCATAGAAGGAAGGGACTATTATTCCACTGACATATTAAAAACAAACTCATTGAAGTAGAAAGAACAGTAGCTACCAGGGGCTTGGAAGAGAGGAAATGGGGAGCTGCTAAATAAGGAACACAAATTCTCAATTATGTAAGACAAGTAAGTTTTAGAGTTCTGTTGTACAATGTTATGCCTATAATTAAGAATATCAAACTTTATACTTAAAAATGTTTGAAGATGCTGAACACAGTGGCACATGCCTGAAACTCCAGGGACTCAGAAGACTGAGGCAGGGGGATCACAAATTTGAGGTCAGCTTCAATAACTTAGTGAGATCCTGCCTCAAAATGAAAAAAAAAAAGGACTTAGAATATAGCTCAGTGGTAAAGTGCTCCTGGGTTTAATCCTTAAATCCCCATTACCAAAAAAATTTTCTTTTTCTTTCTTTTTCTTCTTTTTTTTTTCTTTCTTTCTTTCTTTTTTTTTTTTTTTTTTTTTTTTTTTTTGAGGAGGAGGAGGAGGATGTATTTTGTGGTAAGTCTTCTTCCCCTAGTAAAAAGAAATAGTGCTGAAAGGTAAACAACAAACTGACAATGTTTGTTGTGGTGAAACTGAAGCATTGCAAGGAATCACTTTTACCTCCTTATGTATACATTTTTGTATAAAAGTAAAGATTGGGTGAGTGGGTGGTAACCAGGGATTGAACCCAAGGGTGCTTAATCACTGAGTCACATCCTTAGCCCATGTTTTTTTATATTTTTTATTTTTTTTAATTATTTTTTGATTAATTATTCACAAGTGGGGTACAGCTTTCATTTCTCTATACACAAAGTAGAGGCACACTGTTTGGGTAATCATACATGTACATAGGGTAATGATGTGTGTCTCATTCTATTATCTTTCCTTCACCCCCTACCCCTCATTTCCCTCTACACAATCCATCCTTCCTCCATTCTTCCCTTATCTTCTCCTCCCCTCATTATGTATTATCATCCACTTATCAGAGAAATCATTTGGCCTTTGGTTTTTGGGGATTGGTTATTTCACTTAGCCTGATATTCTCCAACTCCATCCATTTACCTGCAAATACCATAATTTTATTCTTCTTTATGGCTGAATAATATTCCATTGTGTATACATACCACAGTTTCTTTATCCATTCATCTGTTGAAGGACATCTAGGTTGGTTCCATAATCTAGCTATTGTAAACTGAGTAGCTATAAACATTGATGTGACTGCATCACTGTAGTATGCTGATTTTAAGTCCTTTGGGTATAGACCAATGAGTGGGATAGCTGGTCAAATGGTGGGTCCATTCCAAGTTTTCTAAGGAATCTCCACACTGCTTTCCAGAGTGGCTGCACCAATTTGCAACCCTGCCTGCTTTAGCAACGTATGAGTGTGCCTTTTTCCCCACATCCTCGCCAACACTTATTATTTCTTATATTCTTGATCATAGCCATTCTAATTGGGGTGAGATGAAATCTTATTAGTAATCTTATTACTAGAGATGTTGAACATTTTTTTATATATCTGTTGATTGCTTGTAAATCTTTTGTGAAGTATTTACTCAGTTCCTTAGCCCATTTATTGATTGGGTTATTTGTATTCTTGGTGTAAAGTTTTTGAGTTCCTTATAAATTCTGGAGATTAGTACTCTATCTGAAGTGTGTGTGGCAAAGATTTTCTCTAACTCTGTAGGCTCTCTCTTCATATTGTTGATTGTTTCCTTTGCTGAGAAAAAGGTTCCTAGTCTGAATCTATCCCATTTATTGATTCCTGCTTTTATTTCTTGTGCTTTGGGAGTCATGTTAAGGAAGTCTGGTACTAAGCCGCATGATAAAGATTTGGGCCTACTTTTTCTTAGTGAGACCCTGTCTCACTAAGTTGTTTAAGTCTTCACTAAGTTGCTGAGGCTGGCTTTGAACTTGTGATCCCCCTGCCTCAGTCTCCCAAGCCCCTGGAATTACAGGTGTATACCACTACACATGGCTAAAAGTAATTTTTTTTAGTGTATTTGTCAGGATTTTTTCCAATAAAGGGAAAATAACACAGTTGGGAAGGAGCCAACAAATGTGAGACATCACTTATAGTAAATAAATTAATACAGCAATTTTCTTCAGAATAAAATCATCTCCAAGGACATGTTTCAGCTGTGACATAATAAACTTTGTAACAGTTTGTGATTTCAACAACAACTTTTATTTATTTAACTAGTAGGTATTGAACCTTTATTGTATAGAGAGCAATGAGCTCAATGATGACAGTGGTATAAATACATTAAAAATGATTAACTGCCTTTGGAAGCAGGAGATGTGTATATATATTTTAAAAAAGAAAGCAAAATCTGCAAAGCAAACAGGACAATTGCTTTAAGAGTGGTAAAATTTAAATTTATTAACCACTTTATCATTTGAGTGGAGGGAATATTGCATTCTTGCTAGAATAATGAGGAAAAATTTCCTGGGAGAAATGGTATTTGATCTGGAGATTTAAACTAGGAGTGTATAAGTGCATTCAAGTGAAAAAATAAGCTAGCATTTTAAAAGTAAGAAGATTCTTTGAATATTTGAAAAATAAAATACATGATCTGGCAGTAGGTCAACTATTACAAAGAATCTGCATTGTGGCCAGGCACCGTGGCCCCTGGCTGAAATCCCGGTGACTCCAGAGGCAAGGTGGCTCACAAGTTCTAGGCCAGCCCGAGTCATTCAGCAAAACCCTGTCTCAAAATAAAATCAGGAGGGGAATACAAAAGAAGAAGAAGAAAGGAAAGGGCTGGGGATATAGCTCAGCGGTACAGGGCCCTGGGTTCAATCCCCAGCACTACAGAAAGAAATGTTAAATGTTGGAAACACTTGTTCCAGAATTCATGTTGGGTCCATCCCTCCCTCCCTTCCTTCCTTCCTTCCTTCCTTCCTTCCTTCCTTCCTTCCTTCCTTCCTTCCTTCCTTCCTTCCCTTCCTTCATTCCTTCCTTCATTTTTCTTTCTCTCTCTCTTTTTTCCTCCCTAATATTGGGGCACTCAACCACTGAGTTGTTTTTTTTTTCTTTTTATATATTTTTATTTGTTCTGATTAGCTATGCATGATAGCAGAATGCATTTTGACACACTGTACACAAAAGGAGCACAATTTCTCATTCCTCTGGCTGTGCACCATACAGAGTCACACCAGTCCTGCAAACATACACGTGCATAGGGTAATAATGTTCATTTCATTCCACCCCATCCTCCCCACCCCCACACCTCCTCCCATCCCTTCACTCCCCTCTGCCCAATCCAAATTTCCTCCATTCTTCCCTAGCCCCCACCAGCATTATGGACCAGCATTGGCATATCGGAGAGAACATTCAGCCTTTGTTTTTTTGGAATTGGCTTATTTCACTTAGCATGATATTCTTCAACTCCAATCATTTACCTGCATATGCCATAATTTCATTCTTCTTTAAGGCTAATATTTCATTGTGTATATGTACCACATTTTCTTTATCCATTTATCTTCTGACAGGTATCTACATTGGTTCCATAGTTTAACTATGGTGAATTGAACTGCTATAGACATTGATGTGCCTGCGTCACTGTATTATGCTGATTTTAAGTCCTTTGGATATAGGCTGAGGAGTGGGATAGCTGGTCAAATGGTGGTTCCATTCCAAGTTTTCTAAGGAATCTCAGAAAACTGCTTTCCAGAGTGGTTACACCAATGTGCAGTCCCACCAACAATGTATGAGTGTACCTTTTCCCCCACATCCTCGCCCACACTCACTGTTGTTTGTATTCTTTTTTTTTAATTGTAAACAAATGGGGTACAACTTTTTTTCTGGTTGTACATGAAGTAGAGGTGGACCATTTGTGTAATCATACATATCCCTCCCACCCCTCTTTTCCCTCTGTAAAGTCCCTCCTTCCTCCATTCTTACCTACCTCCCACCCACCCCCATTATGTATCATCATCCACTTATCAGCGAGATCATTCGTCCTTTGGTTTTTTGAGATTGGCTTATCTCACTTAGCATGATATTCTCCAATTTCATCCATTTGCCTGCAAATGCCATAATTTTATTATTCTTTATGACTGAGTAATATTCCATTGTGTATATATACCACAGTTTCTTTATCCATTCATCAATTGAGGGGCATCTAGGTTGGTTCCACAGTCTGGCTATTGTGAATTGAGTAGCTATGAACATTGATAACCACTGAGTTTTTGTTTTGTTTTGTTTTTACAATTTTTAATTTTTTTTATTTTGAGACTGGGTCTGGCTAAACTGCCCAGGCTGGCCTGGAATTATGATTCTCCTGCCTCTGTCTCCTGAGTAGCTGGGATTACAGGTATGTGCCAACATACCTGACAAATGCTGGGTGTTTCTTTATGTACTTTGTCTCTTAAAGAGATAAAAGGAAGTCAAAAGGAAAATGTAAGTTGAGACAAGTTCTCACTAAATTGCTGAGACTGGTATTGAATTTGCCATTCTCTTGTTTCAGCCTTCGGAGCAGCTGGGATTGCAGGCATGCACCACCGCATAAGGCAGGAAATTTTAAAAACAATTACAACAAATAAATTAGAATTGGCAAACAACAAAAAGAATTTGGACAGTCTAAAGTTAGGATCGGCTATTTTGAAAAAGAAGTTACAGTCTAACTTCTTTCTTTTAAAGCTGAGTTTGAGATTTGGCAGTATTAGAGATCATTGGAATTACTACTCTGTGAGTACGAGTTAACAATTTAAAGACAATGGCACATTTTTTCAAAACCTTAACGGTGCACAGGTCTCTTGTTCTACGTCTTACTTCTATCGCCTGGAACCCTCTATGCGACTCCTCTCAGTTAATCCTGAAGGAATTTTTTAACACCTTCAGAGTTCTAAGTATTGGGATCCACCTAGATTAGATAATATGTGTAAATCATAACACTACGTAAGACTAGCATTTTATATGTAAGGAACCAAATGCTTACGTTCTTCACCTTCCTGATAAGAATCTTTTGACTTTTCTTTAGAAAATTTTAACGTTTGTTCTTAAGACTCTATCACCATAAAATTTATATTTAGAGGAAAAATACTAGACTAATTAATACAAATAGAGATCACTTGCTCTGTGTCCCATATGCTGTTCTCAACACAGCCTCGTGGGGTGGATATTAATTGTAGCCCCAATTACAGACTTGCCCTGGATCCACAGAGATGTCTTAACTACAGACTCCATGCTCATTGCCATTTCCACAGAATAGAATAAACCACAAATATTAAGGTTCCAGAGTTTACGACCATTACTAACGGCAAGATTGCTGGACAAGGATCCAGTCAAGACGAGCCAGAAGGTGGCTGGACTGAGCGTCTTCCTCTTCCGGCAGCTCCCAGTACTGAATCAGACCTAGATTCCGCTAGGAGGCGCTACTCCCACTTGCAACTATTATGATTAGCCACAGATATTAGGTCGGAGGAGAGAGTGCTTATGACAGCTTTCACAAAGAGCCAGTGGAACAGTGGAAACTCTCGAGTAAAAAAAAAAAAGAGAGAGCCTTTGCCACCCTGACTCTTTCTTGGATACTGATGTGCAAAGACCTAAAGAGGTATCTGTTGGGGCTGGGGTGTCAGTACAGTTGAAAAGAACCCTACAGAGGAATCGGGGTTCTAAGTATAGCTGGGAATTCATAAACTATAGGAAGTCATGCTTATAACCAAATACTGAGTAAGTTTCCTGAGAAACACTAGCCAGGAGGATTAAAAACGAAGAGATTTTAAGGCCTTCAAGGGCTGTAACGCAAAGGGTTGAGGAAACATTACAGTGAACATGACTGAAACCAGAAAAGCTAAAGAAGATTTCAGGAATATTTAGGGGGGAAAGCACTCCAAAAGACTGAAATCCCTTGCTTGCAGAGAAACTGAGGCCAAAGGCATATTTTGCCATCACAGGTTAGGCCAGGACGCTGAATTCACACTTACCTCCATTTCTCCACATAGGCTGTCTCCTAGATGCCTTTCCTCTTCCCAGTAAGCCTTTCGGTTCCATACATTATTAGTTCCCTAACTTAACTGCACATCTGAATCACCCCAGAAGTTAAAACCACCTATGTCCTACCTCCAGAGTTTCTGATTGAATTGGTACAGTGCCCTGATTGGTATAGAGCTCTTGGTTGGTAGTTCTTGGAACTTGATGAAGATGCAAAATCCCAGACCTACTGAATCAAAAACTCAGGAAAAGAGGCCCAGCAATCTGTGCGTTCCCAGGACCTGCAGTGCTTCTGATGCACTCTGAAGTTTGGAAGTTACAGGTTTAGGCATCAGAACTGCTGTGACTCTCAGGGTGATTCTGATATGCAGTGATGTTTGTGGAGCTCCAGCAAATAAAACTACCTGCCGACTGAGTTGTTAGGCAGCTGGAGGCAAATCCCTTGATCATGCTTTCATTCTGCCTCCTACCAAAACCGTCTCTCTACCTCCTTTATGACAAACAGAGTTTGTAGTTTAAATGTGGACAGTGAATAAGATTCTCAGAGCACTCCAGGGTACAAGGTTTAATGTCCCAGACAGTCTCTATATAGGTTAAGAATGATAAGTGATCAGAGCTGACAAATTACTGATGTTGCAAAAGTTCAGGTTGAAGTGAGTGATTTTTATTTTAATTTTGTTTTCCTTTCTTCTACTCCCTATCTAACTACCTCCCTAAAAGTAACAAAGGCTACTCAAACTTGCCACGTTTCAAGGAGAAGCTGACTTATTCTGTCTGTTCACACAACTTGATCAAACTACCTGCAACTGCATATGGATCCAACTCTTGTTTTGAGTGCCTTGTAAGTTAGAAAGAAACGCTCAGTTGTAGTACCTACCTAAGGATAAGGATATTTACAAATTGAGAAATCCAGGACATAATATGCAGCAGAAGATAATGGTTGAGCTAGCAGAGTGTCTGAGATGTCATGTAATGGATTTTAAGAACAGCATATGAGAGATACACGAAGACAAACTGAAGAAGTTGTATGTGCTGGATCAGAGTCCCTTGTATAAGATGTTCTCTATAACATCATGTTTGCCATTGAGTAGGCAAAAGAAATCTTTAAGGTTCAAATTCTTCTCTCTGAAAATTTTAGGGGCTTATTCTCATTCATTCTATTCTTCTTTAATATCTTTGGTCTTCAAACTAATACCCATCATCTAAATCATTTTTCCATTCCTGATCTATCAACAGTGCAGGTCTAGGAGCCCCAAAAGCCCTATTTTGATTGGAAGTGACTGCTAATGTTCATATTTTAATTCATGCCTAAGTTTGTGCTCTACCTTCTACTTTATAGATCTTGTATAGAAAAGAGGAGTGAATAGTAATTCTCTTCCGAATACAGCCTAAGGAATCCTGAATTTCTTATGCAGGGTGGTAAAATCTCATGGAAGAATGCTTCCCTTGAAAGAGAAGCGGGTTCTTCCAGGTAAGAATGGCCACATGATCAAGGAGGACTCTTCAGTAAATCCAGGGTTAAAGGTCGTAGCTCTGACTTTCCACAGCACAAACACAAATTGCTCAAATGTGAGGCCCTTCAATGTTCCAAAGGCTGGAAAACATAGTAAGTTCTTGCCTCAAGGAAGCAAGCCTCGTGAGAGAGCCACAAAAGTAATTGGACAGCCATGATTTAAAACCTATCATGAAATGGCTGTAGTTAAAGTAACAAAGCCCAAACACATTTCCCAAGAAATATTTAAGGACTCTGCCCAAAGGCCTCTTCTCCCATCCTGTTATGGGCTTGACAGAACAGGGAGATACAGAGGGCACAATAATTAAGTACAAAGAACCAGAAGTAGAAGCAAGACAAGCTCCCTGTATTAATCAGTTTTTTGTTACTATGACAAAATACCCAAGGCAGGCTACTTTATAAAGAAAGGAGATTTAATTAGCTCACAGTTTTGTTGACTGAAAATCCAAAATAGAATGGCCTCATTTGTTCAACCTCTGGGTTAGGGCCTAACAGCCAATGGTGTCACGGCAGAAACTATCTTTTGGATCTGGAATGTCCCCCAAAGTCCCACATTTTAAAGGCGAGGTCCTGAGCTTCATACTATTGGGAGGTAGTTGAAATGTTAAGTGGTCTGGTGGGAAGTCATCGGGTTATTGGAGACGTGCCTTCAAAGGGGATCGCAGTCTTGTTTTCCTCTCTTCCCAGCCATGAAACGAGTGGTTTTGCTCTGTCATGTGTTCCCACCAACATGTGCTGCTACACCACAGGCCCAAAAACAGCAGGGCCAAGCCATGGTGGACCCGGTATCCAAAATTATAAGCCAAAATAAACCTTTTTCTCTCTAAGTTGATTATCTCAGGAATTAAAGGGACAGAGAACTGACTAACACAGTCGACATGGAGCAAGAGACCACATGGCCAGGCATGAAGACAGAGAGCAATTCCGGGACCAGGATCAGGCTTTTATAGCAACTCTTCCTTGTAAGAACTAGCTCAGTGGTGAGGAGGTGGAGAAAAAGGAATGCTTTTACCCTGTTTTGGGGTCTGTAAATTAATACAACCACTATGGTGATCAGGGAAGTTGCTCAAAATTAGGCATGGAACCACCATATGACCCAGCTACACCACTCCTCAGCAATTATCCTAAAGAATTAAGGTCAGCATAATACAGTGATCCGTGCATACCTGTGTTTATAGCAGCACAATTCACAACAGTCAAACTATGGAACCACCCTATATGTTTCTCAACAGATAAATGGATTTTTAAAAAATGTGGTGTACATATACACAACAGAGTTTTATTCAGCCATAAAGAAAAATTAAATTATTAACCATGAACACATACCAGTAATCTCAGTGGCTCTGGAGCCTGAGGCAGAATAGCGAGTTCAAAGCCAGCCTCAGGAAAAGTGAGGTGCTAAGCAACTCAGTGAGACCCTGTCTCTTAATAAAATACAAAAGAGACCTGGGGATGTGGCTCAGTGGTCAAGTGCCCCTGAGTTCAAATCCCAGTATGCAAAAAAATAAAAAAAAAAAGAAAGAAAGAAAATATGTCATTTGCAAGAAAATGGATGAAACTAGAGACCATTATGTTAAGTGAAATAAGCCAAACTCAGAAGGTCATGGGTCATATGTTTTCTCTCAGATATGGAAGATAAAGAGGAAAAAAGGAAAGGAAAGACAGTGGAGGGGTGAATTTCATGATAATCAAAGAGAGATCAGTAGAAGAAAGGGACTAAGGGGTGGGCAGTGGGAAGAAAGAGGAGGAAGCACCTGGGGAGTGATATTGATCAAAATGTATGGTTATATTGTTTGCATGTATGACTATGTAACAACAAATCCCATTGCTGTATGCAACCATAATGCACTAATAAAACAATTTGGAAAGAGGGAAAAAGAATACAGTGGTTAAAAGTTTTCCGAAAAATTCTAGTTTTAAAGATCTAAGAAAGAAACCTGACAAACCTTGAACCCAAGAAACATAAAGAAAACTGCATGAAGGCACACTGTAATAAAATTTCTAAATACCAGAAATCAATCCTCTAATGACACCAAAAAAGAAACAAAGAAAAAGAAAGAAAAAAAAGGAAGGAAGAAGGAAGGAAGGAAGGAAGGAAGGAAGGAAGGAAGGAAGGAAGGAAGAAAGAAAGTAAAGGACTAGCTAGCTTAGGGTCCCTTGAGGACGACCTTAATTCCTCAGAAGGGCAGCTCCCCAAATGGCCTAAGGGCCTCCTGTTAGGCCCCACCTCTAAAATTTTCCACCTCTCTCACATCGCCACACTGAGAGACTAATTTCCAACACCTGGACGCCTGGGGAACAACCACATCCAGACCAAAACACTCATCAGTAAACCAAAGTTATTTAGGAGAAAATAGTTAGAACTTGTAAATACAAAATAACTTTCTCAATTCCAAAGTAGTCACATATTCACTCAAGTACTAAGCAAGACCTATATGATCAGAATTCTTTTTCCTTGTGGTACCGGAAATCAAATCCAGACCTTGCACATGCCTGGAAAGCACTCTACGACCAAGCTACATCCCTAACTCCAGTTTTGCTTTGTTTTTGTTTTTTTTTAATGACTGTCTGAATATTGGATTCGAAGTAGTTAAAACGATCACAGAATTTGATAGCTGGTTGCAGTTCTGGAATAATGTCAGTGTGGATAGAAAGAAGTGGACTTTACTGATGTGTAAAGGTAACCAGCTGGTTAAGAAATGATGATCACAGAACCACAGAAAGATATTCATTCACAGTCAATAGTCCACACAAATATTCTTGAACAATGGATTGGACATGGTGGCCTTTGACACAGGGAGAGAATATGTGTGTGTGTGTGTGTGTGTGTGTGTGTGTGCACGTATTTATACATTTTATTTTGGATATGTTGACTTTGAGGTGTCTACATGAAATGGAAATTTTAGTACTCGGCATATCTATATACATACGATTCTTAAGATTACAAGAATGATTTAAACTACAAATAAAGTTTTGGCATAAAGAAGGCAACTGAGGACCAGAGAACAGATACTTCTTCAGGAAGAATATGTAAAATGAAAACTCCCAGCAGTAGTGATCATAGAAGGCAGGTGAAATTCAACATCCAATTAGCTCCCAAGCATCCTCGAGATTGCCCTACTAGAATTAGACATCAACTGTAGAACTAGAAATAGCAGGCTTCTGCAATGCAAAATGAGGGACTTGCTTTGGTATGATAAGAAACTGACATTGGTTTAACCATGAATTTCTCCCAGCACACTGAAGATTGGTTCCAACCAAGAACAGGAGAAGGCAAAGCTAATAATATAGTAATGGGCAAGCCATCAATGTGATAATCTCTTACTATCATGATAACCATGCACCCCACACTTTCCTTGGCTCAGCTTCACCAAATAGTCTTAGAGATGCTTATTTTGCCTTCCTGTGCATTGTCCTTGCCACCCTAACTCAGCAGCATCAATCCTTCCTCAAATTAAAAATAACTTCACTTCTTAAAAAAATCTAGAGAAGATGGGAGTTTTAAAGACAGTAGATAAATCTGCCATAACTTTCCTAGGTTCATAAATGAATATGTGACAAGTGAATCCATATCACATACAACCACAAGAATGGGATTCTAATTAGAATAAGGTATACTCCACGTATGTACAATATATCAATACAACTCTCATCTCGTGTATGTCTAAAAAGAACAGATAAAAAATAGTAATCAAAAATATGAAAAAGAAAAATACGATACAATAGTTACCATATATTTTTTGTTTTGTTTTTGATTGAAGTTTATGTCTTTGACTCTACACATGTCTGTGTTTAAAGGGTTAGAGACATTTTTGAGTTATACATAAATTAGATTGCTCTGCTCTAACACTTAGAGAAACACCATTATTTTTAGAATGTGATTTGGCAGAGTGTAAAGGGTCTTTTAGGTTTTTAGGAAAATACATTGCATAGAGCAGAAATGCCTGTATTTGGAAAAAAAATGCAGCAGTTCATCAAGATCAAACTCTGGATGCAAATGAAACAGACAAGTGAGGATAATAAGAGCCATGGAAATGCAATACCTATCAAGCCATGTGTGTGAACGTTGGGAAGGGGGGATGTTTCATTCTTCATGAATGGAAAGCTCAAAAAGTTATGCAGTCACTGATATGTGAATAAGAGTTAAATGAGTCTTACCAGGACCTGAGAAAGATCCCAGTCAGCATCCTAATAGACGTAGCTGGTCATTGTGCCACTTCGAGCAGGCTACGAAGGAACTGGGGGAAAAAAATAGTCTTTAAATCAGACAGGAAGGGATTGATCAAAATCATAAGGCTGGCTATAGTAGCACATGCTCATAATCCCAGCAACTCAGGAGGTTGAGGTGAAAGAGTCAGAAGTTTGAGGCCAGTTTGAGCACTTTAGTGAGAACTTATCTTAAAATAAAGGAATAAATAAAATAAATGAAGTTCAGTGGTATGGGGCCCTGGGTTCAGTTCATAGTACCCCAAAGGGAGGGAAAGAAAAGAGAGAGAGAGAGAGAGAGAGAGAGAGAGAGAGAGAGAGAGAGAGAGAGAGAGAGAGAGACTGATTTAAATTTAAAAATTAAAAAAAAATGGCAGTGGAAAGGATCTGATATAACTTTTCCATGTACATATATGAGTACACCACAGTGAATCTCACCATCATGTACATTCACAAGACTGGGGCCCTGATTAGAATAAGATATATTTCATGCAAAATGGACTCTACTGTCCTGTATGCCTTAAAAGAACCAATAGGAGGGCTGGAGATGTAGCTCAGTTGGTAGAGTGCTTGCCTTGCATACACAAGACCCTGGGTTCAATCCCCAGAGCCACAAACAAACAAAAAAAATAAAGGTCAAAAGATGTGATTTCAGTTTCTTTACTGAAAAGGAGCATGCTGGGTATCTGTAGCCTTAGCACTCATTCCTATTTGGAATCTCCAGTCAAAATACTCTCATTTAACCAAAAAGTCAATGATTTCCTGGTGGGTTAGCACCTCTCTCAAAAATATGTCATTCTTATTCATTTATTTATTTCAGAGTTATTGCTTTTGAATATGTAACAATCTGTTAAGTGTTGTTCATAATATTTGAGAACTTGCCCTGTAGAAAGAGCCATGTCATTTCAAATTAAAACACAGAATTAAGTTACTCATTCAGATTTGTGATACAAAGTAGTGATCCAATATACAAAGGTTTGTGGTCTTTAAGAATTTCAGGTTTTCCATTACTTGATTCAACGTGTAAGAATTTCATGCTTAGGGAAGTTTAAGTCAAACAACTGAGGTACTTTAAGATGCTGACCTTATGAAATTGATAACGATAACCTAACCATATGGAATGGTCTAGCTCATAAATGAGATCAAACATAAGGCCCTTTGAGTAGTAAAATTTACTAGAAATACAACACAACTACAATAACTTAAGAATATAAGGAAATCCATTTTTGAGTTTGATTTTATAGATTCAAAACTTCCATATAGTCTAAGAATAAAAAAATATTGGTTTTGTGGCACACTTATCCTTTACATAAAGTGACTTATCATATAGGAGTACACATAATGGAGTAATGAGAAACGCCACATGAAACACTAACCATTTCAAAATCTCAAAGCTTTTGATGAAACCAGACGGAAAGTTCATTTTGATGGTAAGAAGAAACAAAAGATGTATTTTTTTCTGTACTTGGTAATCACTTTCCCTGCAAGTCACCAGTAACTTTTTAAAAAGCAAGCTTCAATTTATCTATCTATCTATCATCTATCTACCTATCTATCTATCTATCTATTTTGCTTATCAATGATTACTTCTAGAAATTCTGGGGGGTGGGTTGGGTACTGGGGATTGAACTCAGGGGCACTCAACCACTGAGCCACAACCCCAGCCTTATTCTGTATTTTATTTAGAGACAAGGTCTCACTGAGTTGCTTAGTGCCTTGCTTTTGCTGAGGCTGACTTTGAATACCTCTAGAAATGTATCTTGAGAATTAGAATAAATAAAGATACATTAGGGAGTTACAACATCTTTTGTGTCCCTGTACCTCCTTGTCCCCCACTTCCACCTTTTCAGCATGAGCTTGCATAGGGAAACATTTCCAGATCTCCTTGAATAATTAAACTTCTCCTCTTCTATACAAGGCTCGTAGTCCTTCATACTTTCTTTTTCATGGACTCAGTCAATATTGCCATTCATTTAATTCTTGCTCATTTATTTCTTGCAGCACCAGGGATTGAACCTAGGGCAACTCTATCATGGAGCGAAATCTCCAGCCCTTTTTGTTTTTTTATTTTGAGACAGGTTCTCCTTAAGTTGCCCGGACTGACCTCAAACTTGTGATCCTCCTGCTTCAGCCTCTTGAGTTACTGGGATTACAGGTGTACACCACCATGAACAGCTATTTAATGCTTTCATTCTTTAATAGCCTATCTCTTACATTAGGCTGTAATTCTTATATCAGTGGTTTTCAGATGATTGATCACAAACCACTAGAAGAAATAAACTTTGACATACAATTTGTGAAACATGCTTAACTTTCCTATTGAAAAGGTGCATTTAATATATATATATATATATATATATATATATATATATATATAAAATATCATGATTCACTAAACTGACACTGCAACCTGCAATCTAGAAAAAGCTATCCCACAATAGAAGAGACTGTATATTTTCTCCCATAATCACTGCATTCTAAGAGTTCTATGCATTTGGAGACAGGAATCTGACAGCTATTGGATAAACAGGGCTAGATGAGAAGCTTCAACTTTTATCCGGGTGCTAGGGTTCTATGGAAGACTCCCCTTGAAAAGAAGTGAACACCTGTAAATTCAGGGACTCAGAACTCTACGCCAGGAAGATCACAAGCCCATGGGTAGCCTGGACAACTGAGCAGGACCCTGTTTCAAAATTAAAAAAACAAAACAAAAAAAAACAAAACACAATTTTAAAAGCTGAGAGTGTAGCTCAGTGGTGAAGCACCCCTGGGTTCGATCCCCAGTACCATTTAAAAAAAAAAAAAATTTACTTCGTATAGGGAAAACCACACATATATGATAATTTCAACATGTATCTCTGACTTGCCTTTTTTTATAAAATCGAGTGGGACATGCTACTAACTTTAGAATGGGTGTGATGGTTAATTTTAGGTGTGCACATGACTGAATGACTGAATTAAGGAATGCCTAGAAACCTGGTACAGCATTATTTTGGGTGAGTCTGGAGGAGCATTTCCAAATGAGATTACCCTGTGAATGCCAGGGGCCTGAGGGAATGGGGAAGATCCCCCCTCCAGAGGGGCAGTCACCATCCCATCAGCAGGATGGGGAGCTGAGGGAAGCACACAGAGGCTAATCAGTGTCTTCCCTGAGAGTCCAAGACTTTTTTCCTGCAGCTTTGAACGTCAGAACCCCAGACTCACTAGTGTTGGCTTCAGGACTCACCCGGGTGGTGGCCGAGTTCTTGGGCTTTGGACCTGGGACTGGGCATTACACCTTCAGCTTCTCTGCTTCTGAGGCCTCCGGACTTGGACTGGACCACACGCTCCTGGCATCCCAGGGTCTCCAGCCTGCAAAGTTCAGTAGTGAGACTTCAGCTTCTAAAACCGTGTGAGTCAATTCCCCTGGTAACTTCTGTATACATCTCTTCATGCATAATCCTCTTGTTTCTGGGTCTCTGGACAAGCTTGACTAAGCTAGCAAAATTACACAGCTAACTATTAATAATCAAATGGGAAATTTTTTTCCGTGAATGGGTAAGAATTTGGATGACATAAGAAGTCGAAATGCAAGAGCCTGTTAAAGTCTGCTGGAGACTTCTCTGTAGGAGATGCTTATGCAGAATCTAGTAAGCAAAAAAAATGGAACCCATAGCAATTTAGGCTCATTGAACTAAAGATGTGAAGACATTCACTTCATTGTCTTATGTGAACAAGGTGGATCTAGGAACAATAAATATTTTGTATGCTTTAGTGACCTTTTGGTTCAGGAAAGGGGTTTCCCCTTTTAGGGGAAGAGTAAAATTTTATTCTTTAGTCATGGAAAAAAAAAATCCCAACTGAGTATATTTTCTTTTTTGGCTAAATTCTCTGTCAGAGCTATTCTGGGTTTGTTTTGAGGCTATCATTCTGGTCTAATAAAATAATTTTGTGTTAGAACAGAATTCTTGCTCTGTTTTCCGTATCCAATATAAGATGCAGGAGCTGTTAGAGACTCCATCTCTAACCCTATTTCATTTTCCCCTCAGGCACAAAGCAGCAGTTCACTGAAGTAAGTGCCTATATTAGTTTTTTATTGCTTTATAACAAATTTCTACAAACTTAGCATCCTAAAACAAGACCCATCTATGAGCTCAGAGTTCTATAGGTCTGCAGTTCAGTGTATTGTGGCTGGATCCTCTACTCAGGTCTCAGAAGGCTGAAATTAAAATTTTGGCCAGGATGTAGTCTCATCTGAAGTTTGGGGTCCTCTTCAAGTTCATTTAGATGGTTAACAGAACTTAGTTCCCTGAAGATACTATAAAGCTAGCCAGTGGCCCCATTTTCTTCTTGTCTGGGAGGAATGTTTTCAGCTCCCAGAGGCCCCTTCCAGACTCACCATGCATTTCCCACCATCTCCCAAGCCACTCATCACTTATGTTGAATCTTCCTCAACAGCTAAAGGCCAGCCCTTTCTAGGGGTACACATGAATAGGTCATGCCTGTCTACGATAAATTTTTTTTTTTTTTGGTACTGGGGATTGAACTCAGGGGCACTCAACCACTGAGCACTGAGCCACATCTCCAACCCTATTTTGTATTTTATTCAGAGACAGGATCTCGCTGAGTTGTTTAGGTCCTCGCCATTGCTGAGGCCAGCATTGAACTTGTAGTCCTCCTGCCTCAGCCTCCCAAACTGTTGGGATTACAGGCATGTGCCACTGCACCCAGCTAGGATAATTTCTTTATCTTAAGACAAACCGATTTGGGACCTTAATTGCATCTGCAAAATCCCTCACATCAGCACCCAGGTTAGTGTTTGTTTGAAAAAGTGGGAGGTGTATGTGTATTAGAAGGGAAAATCTTGGGTTTCTTTTCAGAATTCTCCCTACCTACTTACCTTACTTATTAAAGGTGTTCAATGAAAGAAGGAAATAGAAAAAGAAGATTCTTCCCTGATAGGAGTTACCTAAGCAGAGGGTAACTCTTCACAGTAGCTTTCCAAAGTTTGTTTTAAGAAGGCTTTAATCAACCAAAGGCTGAATGTTTTCTCTGATATGTGGATGCTAATTCATAATAAGGGAGGGGGAGAATAAAGGTATTTTGGATTAGACAGAGGGGAATGAAGGGTATGGAAGTAGGGATGACAGTAGAGTGAATCGGACTTTATGACCCTGTGTGCATGTATGATTACATGACCTATGCAGCTCTACCTTATGTACAACCAGAAGAATGAGAAGTCACATGCCATTTACATATGATGAGTCAAACGCATCCTACTGTCATATATAACTAATTATAACAAATTAAAAAAAAAAAAAAAAGAAGGCTTTAACTGGTAGCAAAGATGTTTAGAATGAATGGGAGGATTTTCAGGTGAAGTTCTACAACGGTGTAATAAAATTTTCCTAAGGAGGACTTTGGCCTGGATTCACTAAGGTTCTCACATTTCTAGCTCTCTAAGTTTAGGGCAGTTAAGAGATTTAAAAAACAAGGTTTACACATAAGGATGAAGATCAAGTAAAAATGTTCTTGGCATATAGAACCTAGATATAAAACTTTTTTTTCTTACTCTTTCTCTTTCCAGGAACTATTAGTTCCTGGAAAACATAATAGTTTTTTTTTTTGTTTTTTGTTTTTTGTTTTTTAACCTGGTTGGCAAGTTACATATATGGCAGTCATTTGTCCTCAAGACCAGTCTAGGAGGTAAAGATGATCTGAGTTCTTCACAACTTTTCCTTGACTTACATTACTCTCCCCATAGCTTCATCTCCTGCCTGTCACCACCTATTACCCTAGCAGCTCCTCCCAGAATCAGCATAATCACTATAAATCCCATGTTGAGTTTTGTTGTTAGGGCTTCTAGACCTTAACTTTGAGACAGTCAATGAATTTGACTTAGCCTTGGTTGCCAGTGGCAGCAAAAAGCAAAAAAATTATGATGACTCAAATAGAAGTTTATTTTATTTATTTAGGTGCAGTGGATCCAGGGACCCAGACTCTTCCCTCTTGTTTTCCTGACATGTACAGCTTCCATCCTATAGGATATTGATGGTCCAGGATGGCTGCTGGAGCTCCTGCTATCATGTTCATCCACATCAAAGTCAGGCTTAAGGGTGAAGGCTACATTCTCTCCCTTTAATGCACTCTTGTGAAATGGCACAAAACATTACCCTAGATCCCACTGGCTGGAACAAAATGATGTCCCCATACACTGCTTTTGTGGGGGACTAGATATTTTTTTCTTCCCTGTAGATAGACCTCTAAATTGGAAAAAACAGAATCTTTATCTGTGTTGCTTGATTGAAAAAGTATGGTTCATGAAAGTGTCAAGCAGGACATTGGACCATCTTGACAGATTAGAGTGCCTAATGTCATGGAAACGCAGAACTATATCTCTGGGATATATTATTGGGAGGCGATTGTGGGAGAGAAGAATGAGAAGTAGGAAACTAAGGAATCCTTGAGCAGAAAGAATTACCTCCTCCAATGAGGATTTATATTTGCTGAAGTATTTGTCATAAGCACCATGTATTTCCTATAATCTCAGTTCCTCAGTATTAGTTGCTCAAACAAAACTCGTTACAAACAAGGAGGGGATTTTACTTGATATTCGGGATCTATTTTATTTTATGATGCTATTAAAGACTGCTTGCTATTTCATTTGCCAATTTTGCTCTTAGGACTCTGCATCTTATTTTCTTTCCTTACTTCCAGAATATACATGGGGATTCTGTATCATTAACTATCTTCCTAGTCCACAAAACTTTAAGATAGAACGCTTCCTTTTAACCCTCATAAGTGCAAACAAATCTAGATCAGAGAATAAAGAATACTATCGTTTGCACGTCCCCTCCAAAACTCATGTGGAGATTCATTACCATTGTAACAGCATTAAGAGTGAGGGCTTAGGAATGATGGTAGAACGAGTCAGACTTCATTCCCCTATGTGCATATAGATTACACGGCTGGTGTAACTACATCATGTACAACCAGAAGAATGAGAAGGTATACATCATTTATATATGATGTGTCCAAAAGCATTCTACTGTGTCACGTATAACTAATTAGAACAAATTTTAAAAACTTAAAAAAAGAGTGTGGGCTCTAAGAGGAGACTAGGTCAATGGGTCACTGCCCTTGAGAAGGGACTAAAGTCTTTATTGTGATGTGGGTAGCACAAAGTCGCCCACCAGATACTGGCACGATGCTCTTAGACTTCTCAGCCTCTAGAACTGTGAGCCACATAAACTATCCCTTATAGTTTTCCCAGTCCATTTTGCTACAGTAGCAGAAAGTGAACTAAAACAGGAAGCTTTATTGTGTAGTGATGAATGATAGGTGCATTGTAGACACAGTTGCTACCTTCATGGAGCTTGTAATTAGAACCATAAAGTGCTTTGAAATAGTTTCATACTAAAGAGTAAATCCATTCGCAGAAATACTACTACTTACCTCTTTCAAAATTGTCATCACTGAAATTCTCAACCGATCGCCACATTGACAATGCTGATGGTAAATTATTCTAACAGTCATTTTAAGTATTGGAGTTATTGACTTGGTAATGGTTAGAGGAGATCAAGACCAAGCATTCCAGTTAACACCTGTACTAGTGGAAACAGTAGAAGGATCAAGATTAAATAATTATGAAGAAAATTTTTATTCAGGGCTGGGGAGACAGCTCAGCTGGTAGAGTGCTTGCCTCGCAAGCACAAGGCCCTGAGTTCGATCCTCAGTACCGCAAAAAAAAAAAAAAATTTTTATTCATTTGTATATTGCATAAACTGTGATTAATGAATATAACCCAAAAAAATGATTCTGCCAAATTAATCCTCCTTCAGGAGGGATGATCATTTTAAAGTTATTGGTAGACAACTTTTGGGGGAAATATGATAGTAGCAATATTATTTTTAAGAAAAATGAAGATGCATGCTAAGCATAGGCAGATATCCATTTTGTGGACTATTAAATCCCGGAAGACAGGCTTTTGCATTAGCTAACTTGGGAAAGCAGAGAAAGTTTTACTTTTTATTTTATTTTATTTTTTGGTGCTGGAGATTGAACCCAGGGGTGCTTTACCACTGTGGTACATCTTCAGCCCTTTTTATTTTTATTTATTTTTGAGACAGTGTCTTATTAAATTCCTTAGGGAATAGCTCATTTGCTGAGACTGGCCTTGAACTTGACAATTCTCCTGCTTTAGCCTCCTGAGTGGCTGGGATTATAGGTGTGTACCACCACACCTGGCCAAAACAACATTTTATTTTTATGAACAGCTTAGTTTTAAAAAGCTTTCTAAAATATTTATATTCATCAGAATATTTTCTAAATAGATAATCCATAAAAGCCTCTTGACTTTAACATATGATCTTCACTACTTCCCTGTAAATTTCAAGTTTATTTCCATTTTCATGATTATTAAAGATATTCCATGACTAATCCATCCATCTAGCCAATGAATTAAATGAGTAAATAAATTTAAAGATTAAAATGAACTTGATGATTCAATCCAATAAACACCTGGTTCACTTTAGGTATTTGTTATTCATGGAATTCTGATCTTTTCTACCTCTAGTCTTCTTTCACCCTAGCAAATTACAAACTGTGTTTTTGTTTTTGTTTTTTTTCCCCAGTACTGGAACTGAACCCAGGGGTGCTCTATCACCAAACTCCATCTCCAGCCCTCTTTACCTTTTATTTTTGATTTTGAGACAGGGTCTTGCTGAGTTGCCAAGGTTGGTCTTGCACTCACGATCCTCCTGTCCTACCTTCTGCCTGTGTCACTGAGATCACAGGTGTGTGCCACTGTGCCTGGCCCATGCCCTTCATCTAATATTCACTTTAAACTTAAGAAGAGTGGTTAAAAAACAAAAAAAAATCAGTATCACGCCAGAATTACAGCAACAAAACTGACAAACTAAAGCTACCCAAGATGAGCTGTTGCCAACAATATAAAATTTAGTAAAAGGATTGAGGGTGTTAAGAAAAAAGCTTTGGTTTACATATTAGCACTAACATCCAAGTTAGATTTGGGGATATATTTCCCTTACTGGAATTTGAGAGAAGAAGGACAAATCCAATTTTTCCTTTATTTTGTTTTTTGCTCCTTGTCTGCCCTTGTTTGCTTGATCTCTCCAACTAGGACTATAAAAGTATAGTCCTATAAAACCATGTTTGCGGTAGTCGCACACTTCATAAATCACCTCAGCTTCATTAAGTTCTGCAAGACTAACGCCCTGATTTTGTAAAAATATTTTTGCAACATAAAATATTCAATTTGAATTAATGTTGCTGTTATAATAACCTCTAGTCGAGTCAATTCATAAAACTGCTTTTTTTCTCATAGCCAGTAGTTTGGACAATACCTTATATCGTTCAGTGCCAGTCATCTTTAACATGTGTACTTCCAGGTCCTGAAAGATGTCCTAATTATCAATTAGAATAGGCCTTTTGATTCCTTATTTTATGTAAAGGCATAAAAATGCACATCCTTTAGTGACAGTGAGCAACAAGGAAATCTTAACATCTTGATGATGTTGCTTCATTATTGAAATAGACTATGATGGAGTAAATTTCTTTCTAAGGATGTTTATAATCATATAGTGAGAGCAACAGTCTGCAAGTTTTAGGATAAGCACATTAATACAAGCTGAGTATATGCCTCAATATCAATTATCCAGTTATTACTTTATTCATTTGCTTATTGCTAAATGAAAGACATGAAAAGTTTTTAAAATGCTCTTGATTTCCTACACCCCAGGAACCCATCTGTAATGTCTCTATCACTCTTATTTAGGAAGTAGTGCTTCTGAGTCTGCTGAAAAGAATGACTGAATGAGTGCAGAAGGAAAGACTACTCTTTCATAGAAATTCCCCTGTTCTTGTTACTACCTTCACTCCTAGGCATGTTTTGTAGAACCTCATACAGTTCTTACAGTCTTGCAATAGTTGGTAATAGTTACTCTAACTCTGCAGTTGATGTTCCATATCTAGTAGCTTTCTGAAGGTCATGGTAAGTAAGTGGTGGAACTGGAACGAGAACCCACTGAGTCTAACTTTACCAATCAGACTCATGCTTTCCACAATGCAAGATCTTGGCAAAATTCCAGACTTCATTTGATCAGAGCTGATTCCAACTAAAAGTTATCCATTCGTTTTGCTGAGGATATTCTTTGGAGTAAAACAGAGGTATCTTGTCCCTGAGCTGAAATACATAAGGTTAATATTTCTCTGAGGACTTTTACCTAGGAGTATTATCTTCCTTTAGAAAAAATAAAGGTATGGCAGGTTTAGCTGGGCAGGCATTGATTTACAACAACTGGTCAATGTCTTATCAATGAGGTTAGCCACAATTGTTCAGTTCTTAAATACTAATGCTTTTAAAAGGCAGCAATTGAATGTGACCTCTCGATCTCTTAAAGATGGAGAGGTAAGCTGATGAATAAACTAAGCCTGTGCCTCTAATGGACAGAACAGCCTTGGAGAAGAGGAGCCAGACAGGAGCTGGTCATTCCCTGATGAATAACAGCCATGAGTCATCACCCATGACCCACAGTGCCTCTCTAGCCCTTTCTGAAATGGGAGGAAGCAGTTGAGTACCAGAATAGAAGTTCACAAGTAACACATATGACTTCATTTAACACCAGTCATGTTCATCAACCCTGAAGTTAATCATGGGCTGCAGTGGGAGGGGACTGTAGCCCACCAGTGTAATGGGGTTCTAAAAAGTTCATCAAATAAGTCATGAGAAACATGACTCATTCACTTTTAAAATCAACCAATTAGTTCATTAATTTTGCAGTGCTGGGGATTAAACTCAGGGCTCAAGCATGCTCCACTACATTCCCAGGCTCTTATTAGTATTTTATTTATTCTTTGATCTTGGGGAAAAAAACTAGATTTCTTCAAAAAAATTTTTAATCAAAATTGGACCACCTGGGTGGGTGTGGTGGTATCAATCCCTGATACTAATAAATAAATAAATAAAAGTCATCCTATGAGAAAGTCTAACATTTAAAAATGATCTTTGCTCCCTGCCTATAATGACATTATGCTAGCTCTATAAAAGGATGTAGTTATAAATTATAATGTAGGGCTGGGGTTGTAGCTCAGT
Source organism: Sciurus carolinensis (assembly GCF_902686445.1). Classification (NCBI taxonomy): domain Eukaryota; kingdom Metazoa; phylum Chordata; class Mammalia; order Rodentia; family Sciuridae; genus Sciurus; species Sciurus carolinensis. Next base: position 40,476,918 of record NC_062216.1, on the reverse strand, counting down.
TGGTAGAGTTCTTATCACGTAAGCACGAGGCCCTGGGTTCAATCCCCAGAACCACACACACAAAAAAAAAAGTATACATAATGTAAATTGGAGGCATCTTCCTTTATAAATTAGAAAAATATCTGGTTAACGTTTAATAGGGGCAAAGAGGTATAGTAAAGAATTACCATGAAACTTGGCATTAGGCCAAGTCAAATCCCATACCTGCTATGTTTTGCACTGAGTGCTCTTAATCCCTTTCTTAATCTGTCATGTTCCATCACCATAAATGTATTCTAACACGATCCACCCTGAAGGATTGTGGGGTATATAAAGATATACTGGGAGTTTCGCATACTGGATTGCACTGTTTTTAGAATTATCTTAAAATATTGAATCTTCTAGAATTAATACTTTACTTAACAACTAAGATAGGCATTGAGACTCTAAAATGTGGCTTGATGTTTATCCTTTGATTCAAAGATCAAAAAGAATGTTTTCTGTTAAAATGAACAAACTTATGAGTTATGAAAGATCAGGGAATGTCGAGAATAAAATAGAACAAGTGACACAATCTTCACAGAAGTTGACCGAGAAGAAAAAGGAGGAATTCTTTCTCAAGAGGCTGTGGTGGATGGATCACAAATTCCAGGACAGCCTGGGTAACTTAGTGAGACTCTGTCTCCACACAGTGGTTCAGTGGTAGAGCTTCCCTGGGTTCCATTCCCAGTACCGGAAAAGAAAAAAAGGAAGCCGGGTGGGATGGTGCTTGCCTATAATCCCAGCAGCTGAAACAGGAGGATCTGAGTTCAAAGTCAGCCTCAGCAATGTCAAGGCACTAAGCAGCTCAGTGAGACCCCTGTCTCTAAATAGAATATAAAATAGGGCTGGGCATGTGACTCAGTGGTTGAGTGCCCCTGAGTTCAACCCCCGGTATCCGCCCCCATTAAAGGGAAAGAAAAAAAAAAAAAAATGAAGAAACAGAAGCAGAAAAGAGAAAGGAAGGTTATATGGGAAAAAATATAAGAGTAGAAAAGGAAGCTTCCCTGACTGAGGAGGGAAATATGCTCTATTTGCTATTTTGAAAAGTTGTTTCATTGGTGCATTATAATTATGCATAATAGTGGAATTCACTGTTAATGCACCCAACACGATCTATTGACTATTTGAAGAAGATTGGGTAATTCGGTTTTAGAAGAAGGAGTAAGTGTGTAGTATTGTTTTGAGGTAAGAAAAGGGATATACTAGAGATTCCTTAGGGTAGAACTCTTTTGGAAGATGAGATAACCCAGTAAAAGATTTACTCCAGGTCATGTCAGCAAGTACATTAAAAAAAAAAAAAAAAATCACTGAAGTTTGATTAGCAGGGGATTGATTACCCCTTCAGGGGATAGAACTATAAGACATAGGAAGCCAAGCAGATTTCCTTCACTGGGACCAAATGTGAATTATGTAGGATTGTCCCCTGACCTCCCATCTGTGACAAATTCCTTGGGCAGGCAGTTATCCCCACTCTTGGTTTTTTATCTACAACTAATTTAATGATCATTTCCTTCAGCAACATTCTGAAAACTAACACTGAAGTCAGGCATTATTCTCTAGCAAAAATATTTAACAGCTTAAGATAAAAGGGTATGACTAAGGAGAAAACACAATAGGATTCTAGGGTTTTAGCTGCAAGGATTTCTTCCTGTGGAATTTTCAACATATACATGTGGGTTCATTTTTTTAAAAATTATTAAGGAGTAATGGTATATTAGGCACTGTAAGCTCATGGCCCACAAATGACAGAGGCAGGAGACAGGAGGCAAACCTCGGATCAGCAAGCTTTCCTTTATTCTGCAGTGAGGTCCATGGATCAGGCATGGGAGGGCCCATTTCCTCGGTATGGCGCTGGCCCCCAGTTACAGAAGGAGTCTGGGTTTTATACTTTCATTGGAGACTATGGATGTGCAGTTTGGACAGTCAGGGGCTAGTTGTACAGGCTAGAACTGTAACTTAGGAAGGTAGTTGTAAAAAGGTTGAAACTCGTTATTATCTGGGGAGATAGGAATTCAGATCCCGAGGGATGAGTACTCAAATCTTGCCCATTGTTTTACTTTCTCTGGGATCCATTGTTTCCCAGAGTTTGAATATTTGCTGTGCCTCCATTTAGGGCTAATTTGCAATGGGGGAAGGTCAGAGTCCAGAGTCCAGCATTTCAGTACTTGCTTTCTTCCTTCAAGATACACTGGGGCTGGGAAAGGGGTAAATGTTTGCTTTTGGTGGAAATGCTGGGGATGAACTTGGGGAGAGATGAAAGTTTGCTTTTTCCCCTCAGGGCCCTTGTTATTAGGAAAGGACATACTGGGAGAGGTTTAAAGTTTGGCTAATTTCCCCTCCCTCTTCCTGAGCCACACTGTCCCTCCGTTTTTCTTGGGGAGCTGTCTTGTAGGAATATTATTTTCCATAATCCTTCAGGCACTATGCAAGGTTTTGAGATAAATAAAGATCAAAAGATTCACGGATCCAAAGAGGCTGAGTTCCTGGTCAAGGTCAAGTCATACAGAATTTTCTGGGAACTCATTTGAAATGTAAATTAGCAGATCCCCATCCTAGATGTACTGAATCAGAGACCCCTGAGGTATGATAACCATAGTCCTATATTAATTGTATGACTGTGACTTGAAATTTCAGATACCTATATGATGGTATGAGGGAGGGGCTAAGGAAGCAAGAACTGATAAAAGCTGTTCAGTCTCCATTGTTCCTGCTGCTTTCCCTGAAGGAAATTCCTGGGATTACAGAGAAAGTAGGTGAGTTTTCCTCTGTAGATCATTTCCTAAATCATGATTTTCTTTAAATACCTAAAGTTGGTCTTAGTATTCATGGAAGGTTTATATACTAAAGTTTGCACGTATATGTCAATGCTACAGGATAAAAGGATATGTGAGGAAGGCCAGGACAAATTTAAAAATAAAGTTGGGGAAAGTAAGATAAGGGTAGGTGTGAATTTAGCAACACGCTGGAAAAATATTTTCCAATTTTCCTTGGTTTTGGTAAAAATGTAACAAGGGTTCACTTGATGCTTCGACTATATCCCTTGTTGCTTTGAAACTTACATGGTGTTTTTGTTTTTCCCAACCTTTTCCCTAACTTTCTCCCTAATCTTCTTTTTCTTAAACTTCTCCTCCCTGATTTCTTTTCACTGATCTTCTTCTTTCTGATCTCTCCTCCCTAATCTCATTTTCTCTGAATCACCTTTAAAAAACCCCTGTTTCCCATGATGCGCAGAATCACAGTCTTTGGAACAGGAGTTCCCTGTGTTTCTTCTTCGCTTTTAAAGCAGTAAATCTGTCTTTTTCCTTTTTCTCAAAACCATGTCCTGGTTATTGTATTGGCATCGAGGACTAAGACCAAGCTTTTGGTAACAAAAATATTTCATCTTTGTTCTGTCTTTCTCTGATTCCACTTTATGCAGGTTGATATAAAATGTTTCACATAATTTTTTTTTGGTATTCTTTATTTTTAATTTATTTTTATTGTAAACAAAATATTTTTAAAATATTTATTGAGCACCTACTAGTTCAGACTTAGACACACGAATTTAATTCCTTGCGGTTGGAGCGTGACCATGAACTAAACCAGTTCACAGAAAGACAAAATCAGATGCAAAGAAAAGAAAATAAGAGCAGGAGTAATGGGAAGGTGTTTCCAACTGAGCCATATGGACGGACTCAGCGCATAACACGTGAACTAAGAACTGAAGGGAAGAAAGGAGAGGGAGCCAGATTTGTAATACTAGGAGAATGAAGCATGTAGGCAGTGGAAGTGAGACAGGGATTTAGGATAAAAAGAAATTCAGAATCGTAAGGGAAACACCCCTTAAGCCATTGTGATGCAGAAAACAGTTGCAAACCTTGGCCCGTGCCCTTGTAAAATGAGGGAAATGTGCAAGCACAGGAAAAAGTGGCGCGAAATTGCGCAGCTCCACCCAGGATCCACCTCCAGTCCAGCCCCTAATACGGCTCTTCTATAAATATTGGACCCCCGCCCCCAACCCAAGGCGGGGCTTCTCGCTCTTGAGATAGCCAGCGCTATCTCAAGAATGTCCCTCGAATGAATAATTACCTTCCCAAATAAACCTGTCTATGCCTTTGCCTGGCTCCTGCTGAAATTCTTTTCCATCTCGTCTGTCAAGAACCTCGCTGCTCCTGAGTTGAGTTCCCCTCTCCTACGGGAACTCCTCGGACCCTTCTCCGGAGACACCTCTTCTCCCATGACGGAAGCAAAAAGGGCACCAGTGAATTTGGTACAACTGGGGGAGCTGTAGATGAAGTGAGGGGATGAAGTGAAGAAGGGGTTGGGGGGCACAGACGGCATAGCTCTGGATTGCCACCTACATATTATTCTAAATGCAGAAGGCTGGTGCAGTTTTTTTTTTTGTTTGTTTTTTTTTTTGTTTTTTTTTTTGTAGTTGCAAGATGGACACAATGCCTTTATTTTATTTTTATGTGAGGTTGAAGATCGAACCCACTAATTCACAAGTGCTAGGCAAGCGCTCTACCACTGAGTCACAACCCCGGCCCCCCTGGTGCAGGTTTTAAAACAGGTCTCACTGAGCTGAGAGGAGGCAGAGACAAGATGGATCATACCAACAGTATAAACTAGGAAAGCAATAGATGAGTTTATGAATTGGTGACTTAAACTACAATTCTAAGTGAATGCATCAGTGAGTTGAGAGTTGAGATCCAGAACAGCTTTAGATATGTTAATTTGAGTGCTTAGTAGACATTCAATTGCAAATGAGTTGAGAACACTGTTGTAGGAAAAAGATTTAAATTGGTAGTTGGAATCTTCAGAAATAAATGACATTACCCTGGGGGAGACTGTGTAAGATAAGGTTAGAGATCAGAACTGAACCTTTCTGTGTGTGTGTGTGTTGTACTGGAGATCGAACCCAGGGACTTGCACATGTTAGGCAAGTGAGCTACCACTGGGCTCTATCAACAGTCCTTTTGTTTCATTTTGAGACAGGATCTTGATAATTTGCTGAGGCTAGCCTCAAACTTGCAATCCTTCTGCCTCAGCCTCCCATGTAGCTGGGATTTCAGGAGTGCATCACCAGGCCCAGAGATCAGAACTAAGTCTTGAAGCACCCCAAGATTTGGAAGATCAAAAGTATGTATAGTCAAAACAGGATTGTCAAAAGCCACAACAGTCAAATAAGAGGGCTATCAGCTGTAGGATCTTTACAGCTGGGAGAAGATGATATTCCAGGAAGAAGGACAGGCAGGGCCAATTATGTTAGCTGTTGCTGAGAGCTCAAGGAAATCTGAGTTGGTAGATTTTTTTAGTTGGTGACTAATTAGGAGTCCTCTAGCACATGTCCAGGGAGGCCAGACTAGGGAAGCTACCAGAGAGCTGAAAGACCTAAACAGATAAAAACGATGGACAGTATATTCAAAGACAAATAAATAGGCAAAAAAAATTGTAGCTCATATAATATAAAAGGGCTACTCTTTTCAGATGTACAAATATCTTTAAAATTGACTTTAAAAAGGTCAAAAACTTGATTGAAGAAAATGGGTAAAAAACTTGAACTAATAATTAAAGTTTACAACAGCTGGGCTGGTGGCTCATGCCTGTAATCTAGAGACCTGAAGAAACTAAGAGAAACCATGTCTCTGAATAAAAAACAAAACAGACTGGGGATGTGGCTCAGTGGTTAAGCACCCCTGGATTCAATCCCCAGCACCCAAAATACATAAAGTTCATAGCACAAAGAAAAAGGAAGGAAATGATATTTAAGCATATAAAAACAAGAGGCATATTCATAATAAATGTAATTTGAAAATATATGAAGATTGTGCTTCTCACCCAGCCAGTGTGCAAAACTCCAAAAGTTTTGTTCCCTTTTCACACGTTACTTGTAGTGCAGATTTGTATGACACTTGTGTTTGAGAAACTGACAAAATATAACATGCCAAACAATGATAGATGCATTTATCAACAATCCCATTTCTGAGAATTATGCACTTTGAGGCCAAAATTCTGAACTTTTTGGTTTCAGGACTTTTTTGCACTCAAATAATTGAAAAAGTTCCAAATAAGGCTTTTGTTTATGTGTGTTGACATCTACATCTTAACTAACTATGTTAGGAAGTACGTGTGTTTTTAAATTATATATTAATTTATTAAAGTGTGTTTTCTGAAAACCATTTTAATGAAGAAGCTTTTCTGGAACAAGATTATTGAGAATAGTGTAGTCTCAGTGTTTTGCAAATTCCTTCAATTTATGGCTTATCAGACAGCTATTTTCTGATATCTGCTTTTGTATTCTATTATAATTATTTACTTATTTATTTATTTATTGGTAGGGGGATTAAACTCAGGGGTACTTAACCACTGAGCCACACACATCCCCAACCCTTTTTATTTTTTATTTTGAGACAAGGTCTTACTAAATTGCTTAGGGCTTCACTAAGTTGCTCAGGCTGACTTTGAATTTGTGATCCTCCTGCCTCAGCCTCCTGAGCTGCTGGGATTACAGGCATGCACTGTGGCACCAAGCTCTATTATTTGTTTGTGAGGTTGTATGAATTGAATCCACAACCTTGGCCATGCTAAGCAAGCACTTCAGCACTGACTTACATCCTCATCCTTGCATTCTCTCTATTGCAGTATGTAGTTTTGGTTGTTGTCTGATTGAAATCTGACCTCACATAGATTTGTATTTGTAAAAGTGAAGAACTTTTACAAATTCTAATAGCATTTTCAGATAATTGTTCGTTTGTTTTTCTATAGTCCTACCAATTAACAATTTTTGCACCATTACATTGAATCTATTATCTGTCTTATACCTTGAACCCTTCTTTTACCCTCTCATAATTGTGTAACAGCATGCATTGGTCATTTGGAAATATGGGCTCTGAGTTTTCAAATCTTCCAAATTTTGACATATTTCATTATACAGTACCAAAAATCACATTTGTTAATATCACCACCAATCTTATGAGAAAAGACTATTGGGAAGTTGTCAAGTTTTCAGTGGTAAATACAAGTTGTTCAAAATAATAATTTTTACCTGAAAGATCTAATTTAAAGATTGTAAATTAATACTCCAATTTTGGTTGTCCCCCCCTTGAAATGATGGAGTCGTTTTGTAAGAAAACATCTTCTAAATTAACAAGTCTGAAATAACCCTAGTTCAGCTTAGTTGTTCTTTAAAAGCAAAAATGTCATTTACAAATACTATCTAGTAGGCAGCTGTAGTGACTCAGGAGGTGGAGGCAGAAGGATTGCAAATTCCAGGTCACACGCAGTCATTTAAGACTCTTTTTTTTTTTTTTTTTTTTTTTTGTGAGGCAAGCACTCTACCAGCTGAGCTATCTCCCAGCCCTGTTTTTTTTTTTTTTTTTGTTGTTGTTGTTTTTCCCTGTGGTAGTAGGCATTGACCCCTAGAGGCACTTTACCACTGAATTTCATCCCCTGTTCTTTTTATTTTTTGAGACAGGGTTTCACTCAGTTGCTGAGGTTGGCCTCCTATTATGATCCTCCTGTCTCAGCTTCCTAAACTGCTGGGATTACAGGCACGCTTCACCTTGCTCAGTTCTCTATCTCAAAATTTAAAATTGAAGGGAAAGGGGTGAGTTGAGGCACAACTTGGTGGTAGGGGGCCCCTGGTCTCACTCCTCAGTACTGAGGGAAAAAACAAACCAAAAAACCCAAATACTTTCTAGTATAACTTGCATCTCAAGCAATCACAAATTGCATTTCCTTGAGAAAACTGTTGTATTTGAATGCATGTTTTTATGTGAATTTTCCATTTTGTCAACAAGAATATTAAATAGATTCTATACGTAAAGATTTAATACTTCACTCTTTATCTGAGGACATGAGGCTATTCTTAAATACAATGATAAAATGAATCCCCTGCTTTTTTTTTTTTTTTTTTCTTTTAAGCTAAGAGTACACAAGTATATAGAGAATTTAAAAAACAAAAAATAGAAGACCACTAGAACGTTTTGGTACCACTTAATGGTAAAATCCAGTGGTTTTATCTACCACCTGTATGAATGTCAGCTCAGTAAGAAAGACATAAAATCTTGTAAACCATACTCTGGAAACTGCTTAAAATATACCTAGATAAAATTTAAAGAAAAGAAAATCATGAGTATCAAGATAATCTACTTAAGATTTATAAATTTTTCATATCTTACATTAAATCAAAAAGGGGAAAAAATGAGAAGGTAGAAGGTCTAACTGTTGGCAGAAAAAAATTATGAGTGGGAGTAAGGACAGGAGAGAAGTAAGGAAGTAAGTTAGGAGCCCTGAGGCCTGTCATGTTGTCAGAAGAACTGCTTAGCTAAGCGAGACAGGGACAGATGTGACTAGACCTGAGGATTTTGAGAAATTGGTACTTGGTATTATGATGTCACCCAACAGCGACTAGTTTAGACAAGGAGACTAAGACCTTCTTTAGGGAAGAGTTTCCAAAATTTGGGAAGTAATACAGTTTTTTTGTTGTTTTGGTTTGGTTTTGGGGGTACTGGAGATTGAACTCAGGGGCACTCAACCACAGAGCCACATCCCCGGCCCTATTTTATATTTTATTTAGAGACGGGGTCTCACTGAGTTGCTTAGTGCCTCACTGTTGCTGAGATTGACTTTGAATTCACCATCCTCCTGCCTCAGCCTCCCGAGCTGCTGGGAGATAATATGTTTTAACAATAACATTAGAATAATATTTCCAGAGAAAAAGTGAAAATGTTGATCAAAGGTAATCATAAGGATACAGAAATAAGGATGCAGGAGGTCACTGACCATTTTCCTAGAAAAGAAAGAAGGAGAATGTGCAGTGTCCCTTTCATACTTTTTGCAATGCTTTTTGTGTGTGATTTCTTCAATGATCAGTTCTAGGGTCGGGCAAGGTGGGACACTTAGGTGCAAAATTTAAGGAGGCACCCAACTCTCAAGCTCCTGTGTGCTCCGCAAGCCTGACATTTAGTGCCTCCTTAAATCGGGTTCCTAGTCTCCTCTCCTTTAAGAGTCACTGGGACACTGACTTCCTGGCTCCTGCTGAGTGCAGAGCCAGCATGCTCTGCCTTAAATAGGTGTGTTTGTCTTTGCCTCACCTTAGTTATGTTCCTCCACTGCCTATTAGCATTGTGCTTTTTACTGAAAACTTTTTTCCCCCTAAATGACTGTGCTATGCTATTTCTTTAATTAATTTTTAATCTTTTCCTTAAGATCATCAGAAAACTTGGGACGGCCCTTCTATCTAGCAACCCTGGCATAATGCCATCTCCTTCCTCAAGAATGCAGTTGGCAAAGGTTTACTGGATTTGAGGAGCCCTGGGTATGCTCACCGACTCTTGTCTGCCTAGACTACTTTCTTGCTTCACTTTAGACTTCAATGTTACCAAGTGTACCTGCTCCAGAAACAAAGGAAGCCTGCTCATCATTTCCTGTTCAGAGGGTAGGGAATAATTCCACATCAGAAACAAGTAGCCTAATCTTCGACTAGGGACAGCAAAGCAGGATGTCCAAAAGGCTCAGGCCCCACTTACAGCACAATATCACAGAAGACGTCTATTGTGAGACACACCTGGAACCATCACAGCTGTTCTGTGACAATGACCAAGTCACCCTTTGCCACAAGTGCTTTCAGTCCCAGGAGCACAAGTATCACATGGTATTTGGGATACAAGAGGCTGCTGAGAATTACAGGGTAAGTTTCCTGCAAATTCCAAAGCAATACCTGGTCAATGCCTCTTTTTGATTGATTGGATAGATATTCTGATCCTTCAAAAACTTTCCCTTAGTTGATATTTATTAAGAAATACTAAGCCAGGTAGAGTGGTGCACACCTGTAATTCCAGCAACTTGGGAGGTTGAGATAGGAGGATCATAAATTAGAGGCCAGATTGGGCAGCTTATTGAGACTGTATGTCAAAATACAAAATAAAAATACAAAATAAAAAGAGCTAGGAATGTAGCTCAGTGGTAGAGTGCCCCTGGGTTCCATGACCAGTGCCAAAAAAAAAGACAAAAAGAAATATATTTACTGAAACTTCAGCTTCAAAGCTAACAAATAGATGGGTTACCCTTTTAGATGTCTAAGGATAGGAATCTTGTTCTAGACCAATTAATTAACTTACTTGGAATTCTGCAATCTATTTCTTTATAGAAATTATTCCAGGAAATATTGAGCACATTGAAGATGAAACTTGATGTAGCTAAAGTCATATTGACTGAGGAGCAAGAAAGAATGCTGGTGATTCAGGTTAGTGCTTTTTTTGATTCTTGGGGGGAAATTACTAATAACACTGGATAGCAAATAATACATATGAAGTTAAATGACAGCAGGAAAAGGTATCTGAAACACATGGGGTGTGGGAAATGCCAATATCTTAATGTATAAAGAGTCCTTGAAAGTCAATAATGGAGCTGGAGTTATGGCTCAGTGGTAGAGTGCTTGCCTAGCACATGTGAGGTCCTGGATTCAATCCTCAGCTAATGCTGAGGTAAATAAATAAAATAAAGGTATTGAACTGGGGACATATCTCAGTTGGTAGAGTGCTTGCCTAGCATGCAGAAATCCCTGAGTTCAATCCCCAGCACCAACAAAAAATAAAAATAAAGGTATTGTGTCCATGTACAACTAAAATAAACAAAAAATACATATGTAAAAGTCAATAAGACCTGGGCAACTTAGTGAGACCCTGTCAAAATAAAAATGAAGGGGCCGGGAATATAGCTCAATGGTGGAGCATTTACCTGGCATGAGTCTGGTGGGTTCAATCCCCGGTGCCACAAAATAAAGAAAACAAATAGATATTCAATAGGAAAAAATTATAGAAAAATAAGAGTTTGCAGAAAAGAAAGTGCAATATGTTTTTTCTTTTTGTTTTTCTTTTTTACTTTTGGCTTTGTTTCTTTGTTTGTGTGTGTGCATGTCCCCACTCCCTGTAGTGGGGGACTTGAACCAGGGGTGCTCTACCCCAACCCTGTTTTTGTTTTGTTTTGAGAGGAGGGCTTGCTAAGTTTCTGAGGCTGACCTTGAACTTGAAATCCTCCTACTTCAGGCTCTCAAGTCACTGGGATTATGGACATGTGCTACAGACATGTGCCACTGTGCCCAGCCTCGTGTGTGTGTGTGTGTGTGTGTGTGTGTGTGTATGTGTGTGTATTAAGTTTTGAAAGTATGTTTTAAACACACAAAAAAGATTCTGAACTTTGTTCATGGTAAGAGGAAATACAAATTAACTTTATTAAATTGTTAGTGAGATGGCATTTCCAGTCCTTATTGGCAAAGATCAAATAGATTAATAACAAGGATTATAACAATGATGTAGGAGAATGACCACTTCATGTATTTTTGGTGACCACATAAATTGTGAAAAATTTTAAAGGGCAGTTTAAGAACTGCTATCCAAACTGAAGGCTCACTGTGTATTAGGCACATTCAATTACTGATGTCCAACCATGTCTTTATATATAACCCTGTTTTGTTCCAGACTTTCAGATTGCAAGTCTTCTCTCTCACACACAGTTTTTAGAGAATATAAATGTCCAATTGGAGATGATAGAAGAATTGCCAAGTCATATAACAAATTTTCAAAACAATGTTGACCTTGTAGAAATTACATACTAGTGGACATATACAAAACTAGTTAGATGTATAGTATGTTACATGGTGAATGACATGAGGAGGTAAGGCATTAAGACTTGTCATCTGGGTGAAAAATATTCTAGGCACAGGAAAGAGCAAATAGAAAGTCTTGGAGACTGGCATGAACTTGGGGGTGGGTGCAAGAAGAAAGTAGAGACTGAAGATGATGAGGTCAGAAGATAAAAGAGTCAATCATGTCAGAGAGTTCGCTTTGAGTAAAATAAGGAAATTGCTGGAAGGTTTTGAACAGAAGAATGACATGAGTTAACTTCCATTTTCATAGAAACACTCATTTTGCCTAAGTAAGAATAGATCACAGGAGGGTAAAAGCAGAAGTGGAGAGAGCCATAAAGAAACCAGGACCAGGCAATGGTGAACTGGTGGTAGAAGAGGTGGTGAGGTTCTTGATATATCTTTATTCCTTTGAGTCTCATAGATTAAGTGTCTTCTAAGATGACTGACTATTCCTAGACTTCCAAATAGGAGAATTTCATGTTCAGTTTCCTACTTCAAAATCAAATTGATTGTATCCCAAACTGGGTTTCTGTTAAACTCCTTGCCTCAAGGATTGAACCTTTCCATAGTTTTATCTATCTTTCTGCATTTTCATAACTCTATTTCCAGTGGCTTAGTCTAAAAACATTGGTGGCTCCATTTTCCTCACTTCCCTGTTCAAAGCATCAGGAAATCCCATTGGTATCACCTTCAATTTCCCAGTCTCCTCCTCTTTGCTTAGAAATTGTAGCTTCTGTAGTCTTTTGAAACCAGTTCACTTCCTTCATCTGCATTTCACATTTTAAGATCGTGTTGATTTCTTCACTAATCTTGACTTAAATTCATTTTGTTCTTTGGATTTATGCCTTTTATTTCTTCCCTTGTACTTTGTGTTTCCTTGTCTTTATATCGTGGTTAGAGTTGGAAATAGGATATCTATGTGTGGTCAGTCAGTCATGTTTAATCTGAAATCTCTTATCAATATCTGAGGAAGGAAGAGGAGCAGAAGTTTAAAACAATGATTGAGTCTGAATATAGGATGCAGTTCCGGTTGTTGAGTGAAGAGAATGAGCTGAACTTCCTGAGATTGCACGGATACAAATGTGACTTAAACGTGAGAGAAGCCAGTCAGAATCAACTGAAAAGGTTTGCCACAGAGCTGGAAGAGAAGTACCAGGAGACACTACAGGTGAGATATTAAGAACGACATCCCCATAGTATTTTGGAAATAAGAAAAAGACCTGAATATCATGTCAACTCCAGAGTAAAATATCTAGTGACAACTACAGATGTCTTCTATGTATGTGTTTATAACAATTCTGTTTCTATGAATTTATCCTCATAAGTATATAAAAAGGCATACGGTTAAGGTAAACTATGCCTATAAATTTGTGTATATACATTTTACTATATTATACTGCAAATAAACTTACATTCATATGAAAAGACAATGAAGAAAGCAACACTGTAAAGTGAGTTTGAGTATAAAGTCATAGTTCAGAATTAATCTTGGAAGCTAGATCAATGGGTTTCCTATTTGAACACTGCCATCTACTCGCTCCTAGGTGGGCTTGGACATGTTGCTTAACCTCTGACACAGTTTCTTTAACCATAAAATGGAGATAACAATGGCCTCTAAATCTTAGTGTTGTTGATTTTTGAGTGAGTTATTCTACAGAAAGTTCATTAAATGGTGTTTTGTACATTTTAAGCAATTGAGAATAGTAGGCATTAATATTATAACATTTATTAAGTTATAACATTTATTGATACCAAGAGATTAAATACAATCTACATCCATCAATACTAGACTCACAAAATATATTGTGCTACATACATAAATGGGATAATTTTTACCACGTAGAAGGGATACCATGGCTCTGTGTATAGAAATGATGAACACTCTCCAAGAAAAAAGAAAATGTCAGATTAGCAATAGAGTATGATATACCACCATTTATTTGTTTTCTAAATAGCATAATAATGTGCTCATGTGACTATTTAGAAGAATAAAAGGAAAACTGATATCATTGGCTTAGGTATTTAGTCTTATTAACCGAAGTAATTTGATTTTTAATAAAGTATAATGATTTTAGTGAATTTTATTTAATGAAGGAAATAGTAAATTTTTTCGAATACAATGCCGCAGTTAAAGAATGTACATGTTATTAACCTGAGTAAATACCCTTTGTGCACACACATGCCTCAACTTAAGCATGTTAGATATTATAGCCAAGTTTCTATTGAAAGCTGCCCTGCTTGACACAGAAGGATATCATGGTCTTGTTTACTTGAGTCTGTCTAGGACTGGCAGGCAGAATACCAGGTTTTTAAAGACATGGCCAAATTAGTAAATAGGAAAAGGCTCCAGTTGTTGAATAGTAATAAAGGGATGCTTCTGCAGAGGCTGCACTACTTGGGAAGAGAGAACATGAATAAACTGAAGGCGAGTGAAGTCAAGGTTTCAGAACAGCTCTGCAGCCTCCAGAGCATCATTGCAGAGCTGGAGAATAAGTGTTCAGAATCCGCCGTAGCACTGCTCCAGGTGAGACTCCAGAAAACACCCTTCATTACAATATTTGAGAAATGAGAAGTTGGTGGTACTTACTAGGAGTCACTTCCAGAACACAGCATCCAATGATCTTCAACCAGGCATGGAGGCAAAGCAACCATTTTCCAGTTGCCAAAAACATTATGTGCATTTTTTGGGGAAGTGTAAATTAGTGTGGACATTATGGAAAACAGTATGGAGGTTCCTCAAAAAATTAAGAACAGAATTGTCATATGATCCAACAATCTCATGACTGGGTTTATATATCCAAAGGAAATAAAATCAGTATATCAAAGTAACATCTGCATTCCCATGTTTATTGCATCAATACCAAGAAAGAGAAACAACGTAAGTGTCCCTTGTTTGATGAGTAGATAAGAAAATGTGTTGTATATACTAGATGGGATACCATTCAAGCATGAAAAAAGGAGAGATTCTGTAATTTGGGAAAACTTGGATGGAACTGGAGATCATACGATGTTAAGTGAAATAAGCCTGGCACAGAAAGACTAGTACCACATGGTGTGGAATCGGAAAATGTTAGTTTCCTTGAAGTTGAAAGTAGAGTGGGATTACCAAAAGCTTTCAGAACGGTGGGAGGGAGGATCAGGAAGAACTTGATCAGTGGTGGTAAATCATAGAGAGACAGGAGTAAGAAGTTTTTGCATATTATTGCACAGTATGGCAGTTGTAGATAATGATTAATACACTGTATGTTTCAAAACACTAGAAGAAATGATTTTGAACATCTTCATCATAAAGGGATGATGAATTTCTGAGGAGACAGTTATGTTTACCCTGATTCAAACATATAATGCATACATGTGTCAAACATTCATGATATCCCATAAATATGTATGATTTCTATGCTTTATATATCCATTTAAAAATTAAATTTAAATTAAAAAAGCACTATGGAGCGAGTTCATATTGCAGGAAAGGATGTTTTCATGGGCACATATCACAAAATAAATGGACTCCAATACCCAATAGTAACCTTGTCTCTTTTTTCCTCCTAGAATGCAAGGCATTATTTGGAAAGGTAAGTTTTCATTTTGGAAACAAAATAAAATTTGTGGTCAGAATCAGGAGTTTGATGTGTTGAGGGCACACAGGGGTCAGGGACATTGGGTAGAGATGAGGAGGTCATACGAACTGATAGAATGTAATGAGATCCATCTTCTGTACAGATAACTGAGATTGCCACTTTTTTTTAATAGAAGTGAGTCACTGTTGCTCCAGTGCCTTAAGCCTGCTTGTCTCACAGACCTGAGTTCATGCCAAGTAAGAGGAATGAGCCAAATGCTAACATCGCTCCAAAGTAAGTTGCCGTGCATTCGTAGAGGATATTCTATTTTTCTTTTTGAGAATCAAGTTTATATCCCACATAAATAAAAGTAATTTCTAGTAGTTTAAGGATTAGAGTGCTTAATAAGTTATATTCATTTGCAGCGGTCAGGAAAATATTCTAATTTCCTATGCAGTTTCTTGATTATTTTCCCCACCCTGAAACATCATTGCAGACCGAAGCAAATACCTGAACATTTTGCAGGGAAATTTCAATCTGGAACAAAATAATGATATGTCTGCTCCTTAAGTTCCACCTTTTCCCCAGCTTCTTATCAATGGAGTCATGCAGTATGTGGTCTTTTGAGTTGGCTTTCTTTTTCATAGCATAGTACAGTAGAGTGGGATTGCCAGGCTGGTTTTCCATGCTGTATGATTTTTCATTCCCATTTTTCAGACTTTTTTTATGAAAGATTCAGTCGCTCTTCATCCTAACCAGTATTTGGTAGCATCAATTGGTTTTATTAGATATGGCCTAATAGATGGGTAGTGGTATCTTCTTTGTATTATAATTTGCATTTTGGGGTGACTTATGATTGGGTATATTTTCATGTGTTTATTTACCCTTACCCTTTATATCTCTACTTTTGTGAAGTGTATCTCCAAACCGTTGCTTTTTGTCTTTTCTTTTTGTGGTATTAGAGAGTGAACTCAGGGCCTCTTGTATGCCAGGCAAGCACTCAGTCACTGAGCTACATTCCCCCCACTCCTGTACTGGGAGATTTAACCCTTGGGCAACTTTACCAATGAGCTACATTCCCCAGCTCTTTTTAATTTTATCTTGGTGCAGAGTCTCACTAAATTGCTGAGACTAGCCTTGAACTTGGGAATCTCCTGCTTTAGCCACCTGAGTATCTGGAATTATAGGCATGCACAAACCTGCCCTTTACCCTATTTTAAAAATTGGGTTGCATATTTTCTTATTGAGTTTGGAATTTCTTCATATATTCTATTTAGTTACTGCTTATTAGATATATGTTTTTCATATATTTTCTCATAGGCTGATCTTAATCACTTCTTAATTTTTCCCACAATGTCTTTTGAACAATAAAAAGTTTAAATTTTAACAAAGCTCAACTTATCAATATTTTCTTTTATGGTCTGTGGTTTTTGTGTTGTTCTTTGCCTTCCCCAAGGAAGATTTTCTTCTAGAAGTTTAATAGTTTTAGGTTTTACATTTAGGTCTATGATCTATTTGGAGTTAATATTTATATATGGCTTAAGAAATGGTTCAAACTTTCTCCTTCCTCTGTTTCTTCTTTATCTTTATCTGTTTTGGTGGTGCTGGAGATTGAACTGAAGCATGCTTAAGCATCTGCTCTATTACTGAGCTACACCCTTGCCCCCTATTATTATTATTTTGTACATGGTCATCCAATCTGTTTTGGTACCATTTGCTGAAACACTATCCTTTCTGTATTAAATTTACTTGGCATGTTTGTTAAAAATCAATTGACATATATGACCACGTTGATTTGTGGACTCTAATAGGTCTATTGATCATTGCATCTTTTTGTCAATAACACATTGGCTTGATGGATAACTCTATAGGGAGTCTTGAATGCAGGTACTGTGGATTCTCCAAATTCTTCTCCTTCTTTTTTATTTTTTCAAAATGGTTTTGTCTTTTCTAGGTTTTTTGCTTTATTATTGACTTCTTCAAAGTAAGACTGCTGGAATTTTGATTGATATTACATTGCCTGTATAGATCAATTTGGGGAGAATTGATTTCTTGACAGTATTGAGTCTTCTTGTCTAGGTACACAATATATTCCCATTTGTTGAGGTCTTTGATTTTTCTCATTACTGTTTTATAGTTTTTAAGGTATAAATATTATATGTATTTTATGAGATTGATTTTTAAAGTATTTTATGTTTATTAATGCTATAATAAATAGTATGGGGAGGGTGCTGGGGATTGAAACCAGGGGTGCTTTACAACTGAGCTTTCTCCCCCCTCCCTGCCTTTTTATTATTTTGAGGCAGAGTCTCAACTAAGTTGCTGAGGCTGGTCTCAATTTGTGATCCTCCTTACTCAGTCTCCCATGCTCCTGGGATTATAGGCATGCACCGCTGTGCCTGGCATAAATTGTATTTTAAATAGCAATTTTGACATAAAATTTCATCTATTTCTAGTTTATTACTGCTATTGAAATTGATTTATGTATATTAACAATATGTATACTGTAGCTATGCCAAACTCATTCATTCAATCTAGTGAATTCATTTTGCCTATGGATTATTTGGGATTTCCTTCTAATACATTTGTGTATTCTATGAATGTGGATGGCTTCATTTCTTCTTTTGCAATCTGCAGGCCTCTTCTGTATTGTTCTTGCCTTATTGTACTGATTCAGACCTGCATTATGTTGAATAGGACTGGTAAGAGTGGACACTTGCCTTGTTCTTAATCTTAGGGAGAAAGGAAACAGTGAGTCTTTTGCCCTAAAATTTGATGTTGGCTGTAGGGACTTTAGATGTGCCCTTCAACCAGTTGAGGAAGTTCTACTGTATTACTAGTTTGCTAAATATTTTTTATCATCAGTGATTGTTGAATGTATTGACAGTCTTTTCTGTGTCTCTTGAGATGTTAATGTTTTTTCTTCTTAATCTGTTAATAAGGTGAATTATATTGATGGCTTTTCACATGTTGAACCAGACTTGCATTTGCAAGGAAAACACTTGGTGATGATGTTTTACCTATTTTATATATTGTAGTATTCAATGTGATCATGTTTTGTTAAGAATTTTACATTTAGATTCATGTCTGTAGCTTGCTTTCTTTGTAATCATCCATTAGAGGATTTAACTTTTTGCTTTTGATTTCTAGATAATCTATTTGATATTTTGTCAAATCTAGATTGGCTTTTTAGTTCCCTACATCCTATAGACATTTTTTGGTGATGATAGGTTGCGTTGGGGAAGGGGTACTACAGATTGAACCTAACCCTCACTCATGCTAAGCTGGGCTACACCCCTGCCCCTATAGATATTTTTAAGATTTGAGTTTTCTTCCAACAGAGTAAGCAAAGATATTCTAGTCTTTGACTAAGAATTGCATTATTTAAAATTTCTTACAGATTTATTTCTGCTAGTCTCACTCAATAGTAGTTTTCTGTTTTGCAGACTTATGATTATTATTTTTGATAATAAGTTTCTCTTTGTTCCTCAGACTTTATTTTAGAAATTCTTAGAAGCTAGGAATAAAGGTGTGTATGTTTGCACAGAGAAATTGCATTGTTTCTGCCTGTCTCCTAGAGATTCTAAGAGTCTGAGACAACTTGCAATTTATAGTTCAAGGCATGTGACTGTTTTGAGACCACTCTAATAATGTGAATTGGGCTGCCAGACCAGGAGCTTAAGTTAATTTAACTTACTGAAGTTAAGTAATAGAACTTAAAGAACTTGCTGCTGGATTAGATGTTAGAGGAAATAAGAAATACAGGACTACTCTGGATTTATAGTTTCATCAACTAAAACTACAAGGGTTCTATTAACTGGAAGTAGAGACTAGAGAGGGATGGGATTGGAGTTCTATTTTGGGTATATTAGGTTTGAAATTCACGTGTTAGATCTAACTAGTATTTGTCAGTTTGTTTATAGAGTGAGTTGTGAACATACAGAAGACATTTAAAACTGAGGCTAGCTGAGGTCACCTAGGGAAATGAATACAATATTATACAAGTAGTAAAAGAAGAACATTTTAGGACTGACTCCTGAAAAAAATCACAGTATTGCGGGGTTGAGCAGAAAGAGATAAGGAGCAGTCTGGGATATGGAAAAGGCAGATATCACTTTCCTTCATGTGTAAGGAATTACATTGAGCTTCCTCATTTTCAGCTTGATTTTTCCGGAGGCTTCTCATAGATTTTCTAGCCTTTGCTAATGTGTTTTCCTTTGATTTACTTAATGTCAAGTGCCTACTGTCAGCAATTTTAGGAATTTACATCACATGGGGGATATTTAAGATGAATAAAGGAAAGAGCCATGGATCTACTATTTTGTTAATAGACACCAGTGCTTCTGGTTGTTCCAAGCATAGAAAAGATCTTCAATGAGCTAGGGTTGGATCCCAAGTGAAGTCTGGGTGGGACTGGTTACCATGACAGTTGTACAGCCTCAGGATTGAAGGTGCTTCTGAACCTCTCCAAGGTTCCTTATTGTTTATATTGTTGCTTCTGCCTAGACTGTGTGCCTTTCCATCATCTTACTGACTTCTTTTTTCTCTATTGTCTGTTTATTGAAGCATAGCTTGGAGGTCCTTTTCCCTGGACTTCCCTAAATTGCCTCTGCTTTGTCTGTGCCTGAGACTCATGCCCACTCGTTAGGAAGGTCAGGCCAGCGGAAGTCATGTCTCTGGCACTGGCTTTGATTCAACCCCTAAGGTAACTAATCTCTCTCTCCCTGTAGGACATATATCGTTGGATCCTGAAGCAGCTCATCCGTGCTTAGTCTTATCTGAGAACCTGAGAAGTGTGAGATTTGGAAATATCCAGCAGGGTGTACCTTGCCACCCAGGGAGACTGGACTTCAGTGCCACGGTGATGGGTTTGGAAAGCTTCACCTCAGGGAGGCACTACTGGGAGGTAGACGTGGAAAAGGCAACAAAATGGCAGTTGGGCGTATCTGAGGAGTCTGCATGCAGAAAGGGCAGCATGCCTGAAGCTTCCAAAGTCTTACTCACAGGATCCATGATGGGGACCGATTACACCTTCTGGGTCTTTCCCCCTTTAAAAAGGATCTGCTGGAGAAAACAAATGCCTAAAGTTGGAGTTTTCCTAGACTACGAGTATGGACAGATATCATTCTACAATGTGACAGAGCAATCCCTTGTTTATAATTTCTCTTCTCTCACCTTCCATGGAGCTCTCAGACCTATATTTTCACTTTGTATTCCAAATGGAGACTTGAATTCAGATTCTCTCACTATCTCTTTGCCTCATGTTCCTTCCTGAAATGTTATAGCTAGCTCTTAATCTTCTCTTGTGTGAAATCCAAGATCACAAGAAACCAGAAAGTTGAGAGCAAGACTGTGTGGAAGAATTTACACAGAGTAATCCAATAGAAGACTTTGATGAGCAGGGACCCAATATAATGCCCCCGAGCCTTTCCATTAATGAGACTTTCAACACCTGTTAAGTGGAAAAGGTTTCATTTAAGCTGAGTTATGGATGGTAATAACTGAAAAACCATAAACTAATTAGAACAAAAAAATATGCATCATAAAATTGAGAAATTAGAGGACAAACAGAGTTCTTAGTACTAGGATTGGGACTCTAGATATATTCTGAAAACATTTACAGAATTGAGTATGATCAGGAATGAAGATGGGATGATTTGAGGTTGTCTACTATTGATGTGTTAGAGACATCCTCTTACTTACTCCTCCTGACATTGAGGCATCTATTATTGACAAAAACTGTATAGATGTTCTAATGTTTGCCATTCCAAATAGAGAAAAATAATCTACTTGGATATTTTATCTGGATGGCAAGGACTTATTTCACAAAAGTAGATATTTTTAATTTATTTTTTCAAGAATTCTTTCTGACTAGGAGAACTAAATTTCTTGACAGTACTGCAAAAGTTTGGTGCTTTGAAATGCATGAGTACTATAATGATGTATTTGTTCTCATCTTTATTTGGTGATTCACTGAAAAATGTATTATCCTGCCTTTATCCTTGCTCAGAAGGGGTTACGTAATGCCAAGAAAAGAAAAATATATTTACAGAAGGATTTTTATATGAAAGGTTTAGCATATTTCATCTCCCTTATTATTTTTAACAACCTGTAAGTATGTCCTAATCTTATTATTCAAGTGTAGAACCAATACTGAGACCAGATTTAATTTTTCTGAAGTCACATAACTGTTAAGAACCTAGTAAGTAATAAGGCTGGGGAATTAAGTCCAGATCTTCAAAACAAAACGCAAGCTTGGTCTTGAATCCTCTTGCAGAGGGATTTGATTCCTTATTCTGATAAGCACAATTAGCTAAGACAGTTTTACTCAAATTTCCCCCCAAAAAATGTAAGCCAGTTTCTTCAGGAAGTGAAGAAAGCAGAGTATTTACTTCTAGTATTTCCCTTTATAGGTATACTCTGGTACATTGTAGAGGCTAAATTCTTTGGGATGGGTAGAAGAAAAGGGAACCAAAAACAAACAGAAGGAAATTATTTCCGCTGATGGATGGAGGTCTGGGTATTTTGTTTATTTGCCTGTCTTTTAGAGACAGATTTTTAGGTATCATCTTAGAATTCTCAAAATTTGCTTCTAAAACATGTAAATTTTTCTTCCTTTCTTTTTGGTAAATATGTAAGGTTAGAAAAAGTCATTGTGCTTCTTCACACTGGATCACAAGAAGACTTGGGGAAAGTGTCCCTGCTGTATGAGAGGGAGTTATATTACTTGAGTTGGAAGTAGGGTGACTCATTGAAACATTAAGAAATCAGAGCACTGGTTTTCAACTCCTTCCTAATACCCTGAGGAAAAGATAATGATGATTCAATATATAGGGAAATGTGAAGAATTTAGCAACAAGCACACATGGGATTAAAGTTTAAAATTCCACGTGTACACTTCTCAATGTCTGACTATTGAAAATTATCAACTGAAAAAAAAAATTGAACATTTACATTGCCATAAAACCCACAACACTAAAACCTATTTGTAAGGATCTAGACCATATGTAAGCTAGACAGAGATACTTACTGGGGACATTTTGGGGGTGTTGCAGCTATAAGAAAGTGTGTGATGCTACTGTAATCTAGTGAGCAGAGGCTAATGATGCCATGTCCTATAATGTACTGTGCAGCCTCACCGACAAATAATTAACAGATCAAAAATTAAGTGTTGTTGCTGAGTGCAGTGGTACATGCTGTAACCCCAGCAGCTCAAGAGGCTGAGGCGGGAAGATTGGGAGTTCAAAGTCAGCCTCAGCAACAGCAAGGCACTAAGCAACTCAGTGAGATCCCGTCTCTAAATAAAAATATAAAATAGGGCTGGGGATGTGGGTCAGTGGTTGAGTGCCCCTGAGTTCAACCACCGGTACCCAAAATAAAAGCATGGTTGAAACTAAGAAACCCTGAGTAAAAATGACAATTATATAAAAACTGGGCATCGTCTACTTTGAAAATCCAATCATTATAAAGAACATTGTTATATATCTGTAAAAGCTCAGGAAATGAGGGAAAAAATAACAGAATGAATCAAACAACATTACCCTATGTAAATTTATGATTACACAAATGGTACGCCTTTACTCCATGTACAAACAGAGAAACAACATGTATCCCATTTGTTTACAATAAAAAAAAAAGGAAAAAAAAAGTTCAGGAAACGTCAAATGTGCTACTGTTCTAGGGACAGCTTTGCAAGTTATTTGTTAACAATCAATTGTCTTAGATGATTGAATTCGAGCCTAATGGGAAATTAATGTCATATTGATCTTTTTTTTTAATATTTTATTTTAGTTCTAGATGGATGCAATATCTTCATTTTATTTAGTTAGTTTTATATGGTGCTGAGGATCGAACCCAGTGCCTCACACATGCTGGGCGAGCACTCTACCACTAAGCCACAACCCCAGCCCTCATATTGATCTTAATACATACATGTCATACTTAATAACTACTTATAGATATTAGTAATTGAACTTGGTCATAAGTTTACACATTTTTGACATTCATTCATAATGTCCAAAAAACTATCCAGTTCCCATTAGTTCCACACCCTGAAGGATCCTCTTTAAGTCCTCCCAGCCCAGGCTCTAAGCCCTATAAATATCTTTCCCAGATTTCTCCATTTTGAGACACCATAAAACTGTCAGGGCTGTGTTTTCCCTTACTACAAAAAATCTAATTTATAAGCTTTGTTTGATCAGCAGGGTTTGGGGATGGTGTTCTGAAGAGTACAACAGTCAACATTTTTCATTTTTTAAACAACAAACTACAAATTCACCATCACCTGTACAGATTATTTCTCCTCTTTTATTTTTTTTTTTCCTGTTGCAATAAACCATTTTTTTTTTTCTACCTTGTATCATCTCCAAATTTCTCTAGGCTTTTAGAAAATTCTAGCTAGAGATCAGGGGTTGGCAAGAATTTTCTAAAAACCAAAAACCGAAAATGGTTAATTACTATTTCAGGCTTCACTGACCATTCTGTCCCTCTTGACATTCATTCTACTGCTGAACCGCAAAGGCAGCCCTTAATTATACTTAAATCAATGTACATGATACATTCTAATAAAACTTTATTGACAAAAATGGGCAAAAAAAAAGTGGTTAGTGATCCCTGATGCAGATTGTTATCCCTTTCTCGCCAATATTCAAACTGAATTGGGATCTTTACTAAAGAGAATTTGACTTTATAAAAATTTGACTTTACAAAAGAGAATGTAGCCTGTGGAGTGTAACTCAGTGGTGGAGAACTTAGTATGTGTGAGACCCTGGGTTCAATCCCTAACATAAAAACAAAAAACAAAAGCAAATATATCTCTAATTAAGAACCCACTTTCAACCCTGCATCTTCTTTAACGACTGCTGAGTGTTTTCACTTCTTCTTTAAAAAAAAAAAAAATGTGCTTGTGTGTATGCTGGTTTATGCCATCTGCTCCTGAACTCCTCCAGTCTGCTTTCTGCCTGTTTTTCTGTCTACGGGTCTCAGTAATGGCTTTCATAATACTAAGTCCAATGGACCTTATTCCATTTTCACACTATTTGCAATATCAGCAGTAGTCAGTACTATTATCCCCTTGCTCCTCAAGAAATGCACCTGGATCCGTAGGTCACAGCACTGTTCTCGTTTTCCCCCACACCATTGTGGTGGCTGCTGCTTTCCTTTTAGACCAATGGCCCATAAATGTGTGATGTTCCTTCCTAGGACCTCACCTCTCAGCTCTCTTAAATGAGCCTCATGCCACAGCTTACATTATCAACTCCTCACTAATGACTTTTTTTTAAAATATTTTTTTAGTTGTAAATGGACACAACGCCTTTATTTTATTTATCCATTTTTATGTGGTGCTGAGGATCGAACCCAGAGCCTCACACATGCTAGGCAAGTGCTCTATCACTGAGCTACAGTCCCAGCCCCACTAATGACTCTTACATGTATATTTCTAACTCTTAAATTTGTACCTCTAATGCATATACTTTATGTCCAACAGGGTTGGGAATTGGTTCATGGGAGGTGAGAAAGGTCTTACATGCGAGAGTGGTTGTGTCCTCCAGAAGGGTCTGGTCCATGAAGAGATGTTCATAACATCTGTGACGGTGGAATTTTGTAGGGGAGAGGGTGGTTAGGAAGAAAGGTCTAGAAAGTCTCTGGAGAGGGAAGTACATAATGACACAAATTGAGAAACCTTTCTGTAAGCCTGATTGTCATCCTGTGTTCCCTAGAAATGTACCTTTCCAACGTACTCACAATGTTGTCTCCTTTTCTCTGTCATTACTGCTGTCTAGAACAAATCTCCAATTTCACTTGCCTGGTTTCTCCACTTTTCACTATTGACACTTGAAAGTTTCTACACTGTCACTGGAGTGAGCTTTTTGAATTATGAATCAGGTAATGTCATCACACTGACAAATCCCTTCAGTGGCTTCTCGATAGTCCTGGATTAAAACAAAACCTGTCCTCGGGTCCTGTATGATCTGACCCCCTGCCTGTGTTCCTTGCCTTATCTGACAGACATTGAATTTCCCCCACTTCTGAAACTTGACTTTTAAGAACTAGAATTCCTTAAAGATCAAAGGAGAATGCCACACAAGCTTCCAATGTCACGCTAGGGCAGTGTCTAACAAACGCATGAGGATTATTTAAGTTCTCTAGGAGAATGTACTTATGTTTGACTTTGTCATTTGTCATTTGATGAGAACCCAGACACTGTGAAGTTACATGTTAACTTATAAAATTGTTTGGTGGGAGAGATAATCTCAAAAGTTTTAGTTTTATTGCCCTGTGGAATATTAACCAGTTTTCTGTCTAACCTAAGCAATCTGATTTTTAACTTTCTTTTGTATTCCTGATGGTATATATAAACCTCTGCTTCTCATTTCTATTAGAACCAACTTCTCTATTTTCTAGTTCTGTAATTGATTGCTGGATTAAGTAAAACCTTTTATACAAGTCCATATGTATTTTTATGAGGCTTTTGTTTGTAAACCAGAGAGTGATGCTTTGACACAGTGCTGCCTTCTGATTCAGTGGTGCCCAGTGACATCTTGTAGCAGGAAAGACTTTGCACATCATTTTCCCATGCTGAGTCACTTTTTTTTTTTTTTTGCTAACTCCACTCGGTTCTTCAGATCATAACATAAGTGTTAATCCTCCAGGATGCCTTCCTTGACATCCTGAAAAGAGCTAATCCTGGAACATCATTGCCCCAGTTACAACCTCTTAGGATGCAAAGCGCCATAGGAATTTTATATGTACTTGGGTGACTATTCAATTTCTTCCCCCAGTACGCTGTAGATTCCACAAAAAGTGTCAATTTTTGTCCATCCTTTGTCTCCCGATGCCAAACAGCTCCTGGCTTGTAAATAATAATACATATTGAAAGAAAGTAGGGGAAGACAATAAGGAAAGATACTGTGATAAATTGTGGCAGATGGGGATGGTGGGATGTGGAAGTCCTTCTGGAGAGGAGTTATACCTGGGCGAGGGGTGTAACTCAGTGATAGAGTGCTTGCCTAGCATGCATGAGGTCCTGGGTTTGACCCCAGCACTTCAGTTTAAAAAAAAAAGAATGTTCACCAGGCATATGGCATATTCAGCTGCTAGAGGGTCCAGAGGACCACAGACTTGGTGGCTTAAACAATAGAAATGTATTTTGTTGAAATTCTGGAGTCTTGACCTCTGAAGTTGGTTTCTTCTGAGGACTGTTTCAGTACTTCTCCCATCTTTGGATAGTTTCTGGCAATGTTTGGTGTTCTTTGGTTTGTTGATATAATCTTCCCAGTCTTGCCTTTATCTTCACTTGGTATTCTCTCAATTCCTCTGTCTCTTCAAGTGACTTTTTTTTTTTAAAATAAGGACATCAGTCACATTGAATTAGAGGTTTAGCCTACAATATGCTGCATTTTAAGATTGGAGTATGGCTCAGTGATAGAGTACTTGCCTAGCATGCTCAAAGGTTGGGTTTGATCCCCAGCGTCACACAAATATAAAGAAAAAATAACCTCATTTTCACTCAATGATGACCCTATTTTCAAATAAGATCATATTCTGGGGGTAGGACTTCAATGTATCTCTTCTGAGGAGAAAAAGAGGGAGGGGAAAACACAATTCAACTCAGAAAAAAGTTGGTATGAAAGTGATATTCCATATATAGCAGTAGATTTTTAAATTCTGCTGTTTAGTTGTTTGAGGAAATTTTTTTTTCATGATACTGGGGATTGAACTCAGAGTCTTATGCATGCTAGGCAAATTGAATTTCTTCCTCAGCCCCTACAAATTCTGTCTATCCTGAAATCATCTAAGAAGTTTTTTGTTGTTGTTATTTTGTTTTGTTTTGTTTTATTTATCTATAATATTCAAAGCACACTTCCACAGCAATTACATCAGAATCTGTGGGGGACATCATTTTTCCAAACTTTCTTGGTGAATACAATATGTAGCCAAGATCAAAGTCAGTAGAAACAACAAATAGAAAACAGTAACTGGTATGTTCCATGGATATAGTCTGTGTGGCAAGAAATCTTAGGTTTTAAAGTGCAGAGACTTGTGAAGATGTACTATTATTTAGAATGCAGATTTTGGTAGACCTTGCATTCATCCTTAGTGACAGGCAAGCATACATGCTTGAGGTAGGACTGCCCATCAAATGACTGGGGTTGTTTTGTTTTGTTTCTGTTTTGCAGTACTGAGGATTGACCACAGGGGCGCTCTACCACTAAACTATCCCTTTTTGTTTTTTTAATTTTAAGACAGTCTTGCTAAATGGCAGAGGCTGTGCTCAAACTCCTGATCCTCTTGCTTCAGCCTCCCCAGTCTGTGGGATTACAGGTCAAATGACTGCTTTAGGAAAATCGTTGATATGGTTAGATATCTAGAAGTAGCTTTAAGAAACTATAAATCTTGGATGTCTGTACCAAATGAGACCTAGGGAATCTCAGACTATCAAGAAATGTCTCCAGTGATATTGGTCACCTGGGATTATCCCAATACACTGGGAAGATATCTGTACATTTAAAATACTTTGTAGTGATAAAGGTATCTTGGGCCACAAATTTATTGATCAAGTAGAAAATCCAATTTTGTTCTGTAGTTATAGCTTGGAAAATGCATACGAATATGCAGAAAAGTCAACCTGTGAGATTCTTTACAGCTTAACTAATATATTTCTGGGGTGAGCATTAGGGGGAGGGGTGCAGGAAGTCTCACACTGAGACAAATGTAGACTAGCTCTTTCCTCAATGGATAGACAGGGTAGTCTGGCTGAAATAGTCTATCAGATGGCTAAAGGAAGGACAGATAAGTGACCTCAGAGGAATTAATATTTTTGGTCTTGTATAAAGCAAGCAAAAGCATTACAGGATAAAGAGGACATAAAGAATTCATGGAGAATAGGGAAAGAATTTGAAACTTTGATTTTTCAGATTTGAATTAGGGTGTGATAAACACTATAGGTGGGACATTAAAGTTAAAATGAAAATAGGTGGGAAATGAGAAAAGATGGAGAAGTTTGTATTTTAGTTGTGTCTTGACAAATTGGAAAGTACATGAAAGAACGGAACTTTTGCCCTGGAAAGAATCAAGTGTGAAATTGAAAATTTACCCTCACATGAGAAGAAGCAATTCTGTCTTGCAATAGGATGGATATGGTAGAATGAATAAAAAGATAGGGTGTTGAATTTAAATATTGCATGTCAATTTTAAAATAATAATGTAATTTGTTATACATTTGCTTTTTACCAAAGTAAGTTTCCAAATGCTTTCTTTTTTCTTCTGTTTATTCATTTATTTATTTATGTATTTGCAGTACTGGGGATTGAACCCAGGGCCTTGTCAATGCTAGACAAGTGCTCTATAACTTACATACGTGCCCAGCCCTTCAAATACTTTCAATAATGCAATTAATGCTTTTAACCCTAAGAGTTAGATACTTTTTAGCCAGCATGCTCAAAGTCAACACGTAGTGTCATAGTTCAAGCTTTTGAAAACCCAGGCTCTTTATTCCAGTCATCCACACAGAGTATGTCCCTAAAGCCATTCACAGTCAGATATCTAAGGTTGATGAGGGCCAGGAAGGGGGAGGTGAGATCTGACAAGATGTGAAAATAAAATTCACATTTTCAAAAGAAGCAGTTGATGGAAATTTAATGTATAACTATTTTCAAGAAATGTATTTACGGATTTGTGTAATAAAATTTTTAATTAAAAAATAGATTACGACCTTATGTGAGTAAGCTTTTTTTGTTTGTTTGTTTTTATTTTTTCCTAAATGAGTGTTTTAATGAACCTTGTGCTCATCCTAAGGAACATTCTTTAATCAGCTCAGGATTATGCTGTATTGTGTTTCTTGTTTCAGATAGGAGAACTATGTGGCCATTCCAGATACTAGAGATACTAGTGGATTTTCTATTTGACAAAGAGGTTGGTCAAGGGAGGTGAAGGTCTCTGTTGCAATCTCCTTAACTTTTATCATTGTTCTTTGACCTGTGGAATTTCTAAAGCTAAAAGCGATTCCTGCATCTCATGTTGAGAGTCATAACTTCAAATAGTAATGAATGTTAGTCCAGGAACCATCATGTGAATTTCCTCTGAGAATTACTGTCCTTGACTTCCTGGAGGAATTGATTATTTATTGTGAAAGAAAAGGCAGAGGTACTGGTTTCCTGGGGCTATAGAACTTTGGGGACCTGGAGGGAAACTAGGATATACTGGATATACTTCCTCTCTTAAAGACCTAAACCTCTTTCCAAATGTGTATGAAAAATACGTGTGTAAATCCATCCAAGAATGTCTTACCCATCCAACTCATGTTTTATTGATTTTGTTGGGTAATTTAATTTTTTTCTTTTTTTTTTTTTTAGTAAAGTTACATTAATATAAAATGTTGGTCAATGGTGAATTGCTTGATAAAAATGAAAACTTAGCGCTGGGATTGTGCCTCAGTGGTAGAGCAATTACCTCACACACACGTATGAGGCACTGGGTTCCATCCTCAACACCACATAAAATGAATAAATAAAATAAAGGTATTGTGTCCACCTACAACTAAAAAAAATTTAAAAAAAAGAACACTAATACACTTAAAAAAAATGAAAACCTGCTTCCTCAATTTAGGCTTCTTCATTCTTCGGAATTACTATGTTAACCTCCCTCTTTTCTTTTTTATTTTATTTTATTGGTACCAGGGATTGAACCCAAGGTCACTTATCCACTGAGCCACATCCACAGCCCTTTTTATTTATTTATTTATTTTTGAAGCACGTTCTCACTCAGTTGCTTAGGGTCTTCTTGAGTTGCCAAGGCTGACTTTGAACTTGTGATCCTCCTGCCTCGACTTTCCCAGCTTCCGGGATTATAGACATGCACCACCACGCCCTGCCTTAGCCTCCCTCCCTGACTGCAATTAACTCTTCTCAAGTCTGTCATAAACAAAGCCATCCTTTAACACAGAGCTTCTAAGATTCTCATTGCCCTTCTTCATCATTTCTTTGCTGCATTTCTCTGCTGCATTTCTCCATTGCTTTTGTCAGAGCCAATTAAATTTCCAAATATGCCAATCTCTAAGGCCCCTCATGTTCTATGCAGACTTCAGGGACTCCCTTTGGTCTGATGTCCTTTGGAGAGTCATCACTGACACCTTTCTTTGCTCCTGTTCTATGTCCAGAGCACCCACAAATACTCCAAGTGCTGCCTTCAATATATGTCCCAACCCTAACATCTCATATTATCTCCCCTCTTACCATACCAGGTCAAGCTTTTATCTTCTTTCACTTCTGCTTCCCCAACTTCCACATCTTTAACTTTCCCTCTTGCATTCTTCAGTCTGACCTCCACAAAGTCCTTCCCTGAAATTCTATCTAGTCCTTCCTCTCTCATTCTTTTACCTCTCACTCTACATTTTTGTTCTAAAGTACTGATCGTTACCTGAATCAATGTTATATACTTGTTATTATGTGTCCTCTCTCTGGATTATGAACTCTGTGTGATGAAGACTTTGAATGAAGAGTGACGAACAATAAATATTTATTAAGTGATCACCTTATACCAGGTATTTATTTTATATGAGAGAACCAAGATCCCTGGCAGATGAGGCACCATGGTTTTGGAATTTTTTATAAGGAACTTGTCTGCTTGTTTAGTCAAGTCAATAGGCACTCTAGTGGCGCACACCAGTAATCCCAGTGAATTGTGAGGCTGAGGTAGAAGGATTGCAAATTTGAGACTAGCCTTTGCAATTTAACAATACCTGCCTTAGTAAAGGGGGAGGGTGTGTGTGCTGGGGATGTAGCTCAGTAGTGGAAAACTCCTAGGTTCAGTCTCTAGTACTGGCAAAACAAACAGATGATAGACATTTAATGAAACAGACTTCTCTAGTGTGCCTATCATATTCATCATGATCCAGTTTTGCTCACTATATCTCCTATAGGAAAGGAAAAAAGGTAAAGTAATTACCAAAATTACACTGAAGGAGAAAAAGCCCTAGAATAATGGCAACAGTTGTCCCCAATTAGAACCAAATATAGAAGATTCATGGAAAGATTCCATGAAGGAAAAAATAAAGAGAAACTATCATTTGATAAATGTTTGACTATATCAAGAAAAGTTTTCTAGACCCATAGGGAAGTTCAGAGATAAATTCATGTTTGGAATATTAAGAAAGGAAGGAAGAAAGAAGAAGGGAGAGAGAAAGAAAGGAAGGAGATAAAACAACATAGGAAAATGAGACAATTGTTATCTACATAGACGTTGTTGATAAATGCAGTGTCTTTGCTCAGTTGAGATATTTTTCTTGTTCACAGTGCACACCATAGAAAATGATTTAATCAAGAGCTCTGATTGCAGTCTATTGAAATGATACAAGAAGGAAAGCTCTGGAAGGAGTGAGGAATAAGAGGTGGTCCTTAATTCTTATGATAGGAAGCTACTTTTAGTATCTAAAATTAAATAGCTAAAAAATCTAATGTGAATCCCATTTAAAAAAATAATGAAAGTTGAACACAACTGTGTCTTTGTAGCAGGAGGGGAGGAGAAGAGACCTGAACTTGTAGTTTTATTTTGTTTTGATACTTTAATTATAAACCTTATAGCACTTTCTGATCTTGTAACTAAATTGTGTGTATTTCTTTCAGAAAAGTGATTTAAGTTCAAAGCAATGGAAAATGAATAAATCGTGGGCTGTGTTTCTTTTAGACAACCAGGAAAATATAAATGTCAAGAGGTTATTGGCGATTCCAGATTATTTCTATGACAATCAATATTCGAAGGATTTTTTAAAAGTATACTGAGATGTTATCAAAACCTTTGACTCTTATAAGAAAATCTATATACTCCCAGAGAAAGGGGTAAGAAAAATAGAGGAAACATCACTGATTTAGGAAGGAAAAGTAAACCAGTAAGAGGCAAGATACTGAAGGCCCAGAGAGCTCTTCAGACAACTTAAATCCTGGTCAAATAAAGCAAGAATTTGGACAAAATAAATCAATAAACTATTTCAACTGCTGCAAGGTAAAAGAAGTTAGCACTTGGGAAACTTTATAAAATGAAAACAGTCTAATATAGAAAATTATTCTTGTAACAACACACTAAAAGAAAAAAGGAGAAAGACATGGAGATGTGCCAACTGGGTTTTGGTGCAGAGGTCTGCTGAGTGGTTTTGTCCTCCAGCAATCCCGAGATGTCTCTTTAAACCTGTGTAAAATGACTAGGCAAATCGTTTTCCAGCTTGGTCACTGTAAACAAGTTGTGAGCAAGAGCTTGAATGTGAATGGGTGAGAATTAGTTTCAATATTTAAAGTTAATGAAATAAGCTGATCATTAATACTTCTTATGTAAATTGAGTATTATGTGGGGACATAGAATCTGCCAGGAACCCAGAAGTAGGAGATTGAGAACAGTAAACCTGAAGGTGAACTGTTTTCCCCTCAAGGTGAAGATGTGTCCTGCTAACACATCCTATACCTCTATACCAATATACGGGTCTCAGACACTGCAGAATTGCTGTGAATGGAAATTTTACAAAACTAAATTGTATGTATGTTTTTAAATTTATTTTTAAATGGATACATAAAAACATAAAAATCATACATAATTATGGGCTGTGTGAGGTTTCAATACATGTATACATTTTGTAATGTCTAAATCAGGGTAAACATGGCTATCTCCTCAAACATTTATCATTTCTTCAAGTTGAAAGTATTCAAAATCCTTTCTTCTAATTTTTTGAAATGTGTAGTACATTATTGTTACCTATAATCACCTACTGTGTATATTACTGAATAGTCATGCAAACATTATATATAAAGTATCTGTGGTTCAACTTAAAATTAAACTTTTGGGATCCACCATGACACTGGTTTGTATAGAATCTCAATGGCAACTGGATTGGAAGCACCAGGATATTTGCTTTTACTCTGGGTGCCACCTTATCCCAGTGAAATTTCTCACTGTTTATAAAAACTGCCATGAATAGCTTAGGTCTCTGTATCTGTATGGACACTGCCTGTTCTTCCTGCCAATCTGAGGCTCACTGAAAATTTTGTCCTCCTGCCACAAGGGTACTGAGCCACAGAGCAGCACCAAACACTCTAAAGTCCTCATGAAAAGGTCAGGAAAACTGGAGGTTCATGAACTGTCGTTGCTTTCTGTTCCATGTTCTTTCCATTATAGCCACACTCCCCACTCACCCGTACCCCTCAGCCTTTGGTCCCAACATTGAACACAGTGATCACAAGGTGATAGCCACGGTTCAAAGCATTACCCTCGACTGAACAAGAGGTGCAAAATAGAGGCAAGGAGGTTTCGGTTCTGAGATTTCTTACAACTGTTATGACCACCTATTGCCACAATGTGACTGCTGGAAATCAACCAAATTCATTAGGATTACAGGAATAAAAGGAAAACACCTTTGGCAGGATCTAATAAGGTCGAAATGGGAAGCTGGTGAAGCATATTTAGAAGGTTCTAGTGCCTGTGCCTGGTGACATTGAAACAGGGGTTTGCAAGGCATAGAACTGGGCAAAATTTAAGATGTTGGTTTTGGGGCTGGTGATTACACTGAGGCAAGGATCCTGAACAAGGGTTGGTGAGCACACGGTTCTTGATAATCAAGCTATTCCACGTGGTTCGTGTCTTTCTTACTTTGATTGTTCTTAATATTCCTTAATACCCGGTAAGGTAGGACATTATGTGGATTGCAGTTTTCATTTCTTAGTAAAGAAAATCTTTCCTACCATTTCATGGGAGGCTGCCCCTTCAGCTTCCTGGGTCATGCATGAAAAGAAAGCAACACGGTGTGAGCATTGCTCTGTATCCGTGTGTGTGTGTGTGTGTGTGTGTGTGTGTGTGTGTACACAGGTAGAGTGTCATAAAATGAAATCCTATTAAAGATGCTACTCTTTTTTTGTCCACTCACATTTGTGTTACTTGGTGGTTCATTTGGCTGGAAGTATTATTCAGCCTCTTCCTATCCCTCTCTGTTCTCTCCCACTCCAAGTCAGTGGGCTTCTTTAGTGGGAACCTGAAATGGTTCTTTGGTGTTAGTTCTCCTTATTTCTGTGTGCCAGAGCCTGCTAGAGAGAAGTGTTCAATTTTCAAGAATTTTCCTACCATATTGACATCCTGTTCTTATTCTGAAATCAGTCATGGTAGATGTATTTACAGTAGAGAAATCAGTGACCCCTATAAACTAGAACTCCCACCCCAACTGGTTGTTAAACATTTACAACTGACTCCTGCCTGCTGGAGTTATTCTTAAGAAGCTATTCTATTTCATAACTCATTTTTCAGAAAAAAAGTCAATGACTTGTTGAACTTAAATATTCATCTGCTATAATGGATACCATTTCCTCTAAGCCCTCTAAAGTTATACAGGAGAATAAAATTATGATAAACATGAAGGATTTTAAACCACTCTGACTCATATATTTTGGCCCATGTATCCTTTTCATGTTCTTCTTTTCAAATGACTATATTAATATTTCAAGATTTCATGAGTCTTTGACCCAGCACAGGCTGGAAGCTGACAAGAACAGACCAACTTCCACTAGTAGATCATCTTGTCCATTAAAATCCTCACCCTTAGTCAACTCCTTTAAAAAAGAATTTGTGTGATACGCAAACATCTTTATCCTCTGTGTCCACTCTCTTTGTGCATCTATACACTTTTCCCAAACCCATGTTTCCACCCATCCTCCAGGTGACCTGTTCAAAGCATCTGAAAACATGCTTGGTGACTAATTGGTGCTCAGAGATTGTCACCTTCTATAATGCACTTAGAAAATTATTAAATGATATGTTAGGCACTTAGTTTCCTATGACTGCCTATCAAAACAGTCTTACAAATTGAGTCACTTAAATGCAACAGAAATTTTCAGGCCAGCAGTCCGAAATAAAGGTGTTAGGGGCAGGGAGCATATTCCCTCTAAAGTCCTTGCCTCTTCCAGCTTCTCTTGGCTTCAGGAGTTCCTTATGACTGCATTTCACCCGTCATTGCCTTGTCTCCAAAAGGTCTCCTTCCCTTGTTTTCTCTGTGCCTTTTGTAAGGACACTTGTCATTGGATTTAATGCCCACCTGATAACCCAGCATGCTCTCATAATGAGATCTCTAACCTAATTATACCTGTAAAGACCCTTTTGCCAATAGGTCTGTCAACCAAAATAACAGAGATTCTCTAAAGATTAATTAAGTTTATTGAGAAATAGAATAGCATTGCGATGGGAATATATAGTATAAGTGTTTTCAAGGAAGCTGAGGCAAGGGAAAGTTTTTAAAGCTAAGAGGGGAAAACTTTGTTACTTGGATACAAAGTTCACTAGTCTTGGAGACCTGAGGCAGGAATTGGCAGCCAACTCATTGGTGGAAATGTTGCTACTGAGCAAGCGAATTGTCCAGAGCAGTCTTAAAGATTGCCTTAAAGATCGCAGTCTTAAAGATCGTTAAAGATAGACACTATTGACATAAAACTGTACATACCTGGGGATCATGCAAAGAATGGGGGTATGTAGAACAGGAAGGAATCTTTGTAGGATTTTAGAAAGTTCTTGAAATAGTATTTATCTTAGATAAGTAGGCATGAACCCTCCCTCTTAATTACTTCCCCATTCCAATTTTGCCTGGGTCTAACAGGAATGATTTCATATTGGTATCATCAACGATCATAGGTCATGTTCACAGGTCCCAGAAATTAAGACGTGAACATATCCTTTTGTGGGATGGGGGGATGATCTACCATTTAACCATAGAACCTAATGCTAACAAAATGAATAATAAAACATTCTCCATGCGGCTGTGGGTAGAGCATATACTTAGCATATGCAAGGCTGTGGATTAAATCCCCAGCACCAAAAGCAAGAACAAAAAACATTCCTTGTGCTCACAAGAAGTTCAAAATCAAAATCTACAATTTACGGAATCCCTGTCTCAAAATAAAAAATAAAAAAGACTGAGGATTTAGCTTAGTGGTAGAACACACCTGGGTTCAATCCTCAGTACTGAAAAACAAAAATTCAAAATCTAAACAATTATATAACTCAACTTTCAATCTGAAGAGACATCTACAAATTATCAGCAGAACAGAAAGAAGGAATACTTACTTTGCTCAGGAGGATGGGTTGGGGAAGAGGAAGTAAGTTGCTGAAAAGTCTTGTTGGAGTTGTCCAAGTGACTTCTATTTTTTTTTTTTTTTTTTGATACCAGGAATTGAACCCAGGGGCACTTAATCACTGAGCCACATCCCTTTTATTATTTTTTAATTTTATTTTGAAATAGGGCCTTGCTGAGTTGTTGAAGCTGACCTTGAACTTGCAATCCTCCTGCCTCAGCCTCCGGAGCTGATGGGAGTACAGGGGTGGGTCTCAGCTCCCAGGTCCAAGTGACTTCAAAATAGAACCCTAAGAGATGAGCTTGACTCATCTAGAACAATGTGAGTGACTTAGACAAAAGACAGAGCAACAAAGGCAAGAAGAAGAAAGGCCTTTCTGGGTAGGAAATTTACCGGGAGTCAAGTATTGCTGGAATTTAAAATTGCACATGGGTATCTGAT
The DNA here is from genome assembly GCF_902686445.1 of Sciurus carolinensis. Classification (NCBI taxonomy): domain Eukaryota; kingdom Metazoa; phylum Chordata; class Mammalia; order Rodentia; family Sciuridae; genus Sciurus; species Sciurus carolinensis. The sequence continues at coordinate 40,440,178 of NC_062216.1, read as the reverse complement.
GAAAAAAGATGAGCCTGGAAATATTTAGTTTCCCTCAAACATTAACTCAACCTGCATTGAAATCATCTGGGCTCTCGCTAAAATGCACACTGATTACTCAAGTGTGAACCGGGACCGGAAATGCTGCATTTCTGAGAAGTCTTCAGTGCTGCTGGTGTTGTTAGGCCACACTGAATAAGCACATTTAAACAGAGAATGGAAATTCTCCAGGTATGAGGAACACCCAGCAGAGCCCGATGTCGGGCATGCTGTGGAGCTTCCCACTGAGAGAAAATGTTGCTAAGTGGAAAAAAGCGTCTGTATCTTCACTCATTATCCAAGAGAAATAGGAAATTATTATCTGGACTTTCAAATACAATCCTAACAACCAAAAAAAAGGTTTTTTTTTTTCTTTTCAAATGTTAATCTGCTGGATTTTGAGCCCTGTGCAAACCTTTGAGCTTGGAGAAGAATGTCTTTAATGGTAGATTATAACTGAAGAATCATCTTGGGTGGGGAAAAAACAAAACAAAACAAAAAAAGAAAGCTTTTTTCTGGAAAGCTGTGATAAGGATGGCCTAGGGGCATTGAGACTACTGTTTACTCTTGGAGCTCCGGGGAAGGGTCAGAATTAGCAAGTACCCTTGAGGGAAATGATGACCTCATTCTGAAGAAATGGAATGGAATGGGCATTACTTAGCACCAAAAAAAAAAAAAAAAAAAAAAAAAAAAAAAACAAAGAAAGAAAGAAAGAAAAATTTTAAAAGCCCTAATTTTATCACATGACTAAGTAAAATGAAATCACAGAATTTTAGCATGGCCATTATTTGATAAGAGGTAGTTTTCTTAAGGCTCCACAAGAGCATAACAGCTTTGGAAAGTTCTTGAAAAATGGTTATCCTTCTTAATTATCATCAGTGGAGAAAGCACTAGTGGAGGATTTCATTCAAGAGCTGCTGTGTCCAATTTTAATTTCTATCTGAAATTTCTAATAAATGACAGATACAGCTGAAATGAAAGCCAGGTATTCCATTCTTCACCTAAAGTAGGACCCATTCAGATACCCCACTGCTCCACAAGCCCCAGTTCCATTCTCAGAAACAGAGGACAAGTGAATCAGTACCCAAGGATGCAGAGGAACACAAAGCTAAAGTGCCCACTGGTCTCAAAGTCAACTGTGTCCTCGATATTACTGATAAGCTGAGTCCTTAGAGGACTTTCATTAGCCCTCTTGGACCTGAATTTCACCATTTGCAAGATAGAAATAAAATAGTGACAGTCTCACTGGGTTATTAGAAAATATGAAATGAATCAATAATGCTAAAGCCCTGGGTATACACTAGACATGTGAAGACTAAAGGTCCCCTGATGGTTCTCATGGCCACTAATAATACTGACACCAGTGACAGAAAATCCATGTGGGCCCCAGTTTGATGGATACCAACTTCTGATTTCAGTATTGACAGGTTTCCTGCCCTTTCCCTAAGTGGACCGTTTCCTAGCATCAAGACCTTACAGAATTTACTTATTTCATTGTCAAAGGAGGTTGAGAATATCCTGGATAAACTTCAGGATTTCAAGGACTAGAGATGGATAAGAAGAGATTGCCTCAGAAATTTGATTTGTGAAATCAATGGCCATAATTTGCTTTTTCCTATCCTTGGTCAAATCAAAATAGTAGCATTGTTCTTTAAGCATTGGAGTTTGTGTTAGAGTCTGTGCTCCAAAAAATACCCCAGTACATGGGATGTGCTGACTAAAATGTGTAGGATGAAGAATGATGAGTCTCTGCAAACCTTCATCATTCAAGATCCATCTCTGTATATTGAGAATATAAAATGCCATCACAAATGCATAATAATCAGCAATTTGAAGGGAGTTTTGGACCTTCTTTTTTTTTTTTTTTTTTTGTTAGACAGGTGTGGTGATGGCCTCTAAAGTGTCCTTTGGTGACCCCATACTCCAGTGTTGAAGCTCTGTGTAATCTCTTCCCCTTGAATGTGGGAGAGACCTGACTTCCTTCTAACCCATAAAATATAGTCAAAGTAACAAGATGTTTCTATAATTGTATCATCTATTTTTCTGGAATATTCTTTCCCCTTCTGGCTTTGACAAGAAAATGGCCATTTGTGGTGGTCTACATGGCATGGACTTGTGAGGAGTAGCTTCTGGCTAACAACCTGAGTCTCTCAGTCCAAGCGCCTGCAAGGAACTGAACACACTTGGAGCATCCAGTTGAACTCAGAAGGGAATCCTTCTCCGTCAAGCTTTCAGAAGGGAACTTAGGGAAACCTTCATTGTCATTGTCTTATTCTCTTTGGATTGCTATAACAAAAATACCACCAGCTGAGTCGCTCAAAAACAACAAAATATTTCCACAATTCCTAAGACAGAAGACTTAGTCAACAGACTGAGTGTCTGGCAAAGGTCTGCTTCCTGGTTCACAGATGGCCACCGTCTCACCATGTCCTTGCATAGTGGAAGATGAAAAGGACATTCTCTATGGTCTCTGCTATAAGAGACCTGTTCACAAGGACACCACCCTCATGACCTATTCATCTCCCAGAGTCTCACCTCCTAATATAGGTACACAAGATTTTTGAAGTTCATTTATTTATTTGTGATTTTGGGAATTGAACCCAGGGCACTCTATCACTGAGCCACATCTCCAGCCTTTTTTCTTTTTTTTTTTTTTTTTCTCTTTTTTAATTTCAAGACAAGGTTATGCCAAGTTGTCCAGGCTGGCCTAGAATTTGCAATCCTCCTGCTTCAATCTCCTGGTCTTCTGAGTCTACCAGCATGCACCACCATACCTGACCAGCTGTTAGGATTTAATACATGATTTCTTTTGGAGAGGGTGGGAACACGACTATTCAATTTATAGCAGAATATTTGCAGAGGGTCTGGCTAACCCTTTCCCGAATCTTGATGCGTGAATGATAAATATGTATTTTTAAGATGCATTGTTATAGAAGAATACATAACTAATGTAGGTAGTATGCAACCAGGTTTGTTCTTAAAGATCACAGTAATAAAAGTGCTAAAAGAAAGACAAAGAGAAGGAACACCGCCAACCAAAGATGCTGTCCCCACCAAACACATTCCCAATAGGTCACTGATTCTAGAAACTGACTGAGTTTAGAAAACTTCATATCTGAAATTTCCATTGTTATGAAAGGACTCCTGGACAGACCTCTCTTTCTTCTATTCATTTTCTTTTTCTTTACTTTTTTTTTTTTTTTTAACGTCAGCTCTTTAGTTTGAAAACTTTTCAAACTCAGAAAAGTTGAAAAAGAATTCTTTTTTTTTTTTTAAGTTTTATTTAGAAACAGGGTCTCACTGAATTGCTCAGGGCCTTGCTAAGTTGCTGAGGCTGATTTGGAGCTTGCAATCCTCCTGCCTCAATCACTGGGATGACAAGCATGCACCACCACACCCAACCTTAAAAAAAGAATTCTAATGAACATCTACATACCTTCAGTTTTGCCACATTTGGTTAATCACTATCTGTACTCAGACACACATACACATTCAGGCTCTGGTTTTGATATGACAAAATCAAATAATTCTTTGTAGTTCTTAGGGAGCTACATTCAAAGTATTCTTAGAGACAATGTCACAAACCAGCCTGAGTCCCCATGTAAAATAATAGTTCTCCTTCCCTACTCCCAGGAAGAAAATCATTTGAGTTTGCAGTCATTCTAGTCTAGCATTCTGTCTGAGACAGAACCGTATGGTTCCAGGAATCAGTGGAGGTAACTTGTAATTGATTCACTAATAGGCCATGGAAGACCCTGATCTTTGAGGGAATGACCTCAGAAAGCAACTGAATATTTTCTCTTTGTTACAGAAAGGGATACACTATCTTCTTTCGAATATTGTCAGGACAACTGTGTGATAGCTTAAGAAAAACACTGAAAGTTTGTTTTATTAAGTGTCTGTGAGCTGTCATTATGAAAATGGAGAAAGATAAACTATCCCCTCTGAGTTCCATCACCCAAATACAGCTATAATTAATTTGATATAGAGTATTTCTTGCAATTCCCTTTCCTCTGCTAAGGTTTTAATTTGTGTAACTGGAATTGTCCTATGTATAATTACAAGATGCACTTAATTTGCTTGAATGGCTAAATTACAAGCCTATGTGGAAACTTGTTTTTAAAATTTATCATTTGAATGCGCACACTTCTCCGTGTCTACTCCTCCATTCAACTAAATATCCCTCTCCAGAGTCTGTAAATATACATGCATGTGCATATTTCTTTTTAATAGACCAATTACAGTATACTTTTCCATATATTTTCCCAAAGTAATGCAATCATGGAATCCCTATATCTAGCTCTACCTTTTTTCTTTATTTTCATGTTAGAAACTTATATATTCAAAAAGCATACTAGTATGTTTTATATATGAAGCTCCCTGTCAATAATTTGCTTTCAATTTTTCATTATTTAGCTCCTCTAAAAATTCATGTTAAAATTCAGTTTTCCTTGTACCAGTATTTGGAGTTTGGACTTTTAAGAGGTTATTGATTAGGTCAGAGGGCTCCACCCTCATGAATGTATTATGGTCACAATTGTGGGAGTAGGTTCTATTTTCCCCCTCTCTTACCCTCTAAATATCCCTCACCAGAGAGGCTGAGACCTTTATCTTAGATTTTCCAGCCTGCAGAACTGTGAACCAATAAAGTTCTTTTCATTATAAATTACCTTGTCTCGGGTATTTTGCTACAGTAACACAAAATGAACTAAGACATCATAACACTCAGTGTGTGTGGCTGTTAGACGGGTTCTTTGTCTCAAGAATTCAAGGAATAAGATCCACAGACAAACAGAGGATAGAGTATTATAATTTTATTTAGAGCAGAGAAAGACTCCCACAGCATGGGAGCGGTCCCAAGAGAGGGTACCATTAGTGGTTCTTTGCCCTGGGAATTTTTAAAGGCACATCTAGTGGCCTAGAATAGTTTGATTGGTAGGGAATATGTTAATAAGGACCATTGTGGTTGAAGCTCTCAGGGGCTGCATGTAAGGGGGATGTTCTTCCAGGATGACATGATATTCTTCTCCCCCACTTTCCTTCTTCCAGGCCCTTATCCTACCTGCCTATGGGACATTTACCTTCCTGCCTCATTCCCTCAACATGTATGTCTACACACACGTACCTATATTCTCACAGAAAGACTAAGGAATAATAAAATACCTGAATCCAGGATCTAGTTTATTTATTATTTATTTATTTACTTATTTATTTGGTACTGGAGATTTAACCCAGGGGTGCTTTACCGCTGAGCTACCTCCCTAGTCCTTTTTATTTTTCACTTTGAGACAGGGTTTTGCTTAAGTTGCTCAGAGCCTCACTAAGTTGGTGATGTTGTCCTCAATCTTGCAATCCTCCTGCCTCAGCCTCCCGAGTTGCTGGAACTACAGGTGAGCACCATGGCACCAGAGCATCATCTAGTTTAAAAATAAATATAAAGTCAGGACAAATCCAACTACTATGTATAACTATAATGCTCTAATTTTAAAAAGGAGAGAGAGAAATAGAATATTACTAGTATTTTAACCAAGGGAATTAAATAAATTTTCCTTAGCTCCGGTTGCTTTTAGTTGATTTTAAAGGTCATTAATTTTGAAGATCATTCAGCTGAGGAACATATATTATTAGTCTCCCACTTAGCTTTGCTGTGGATGACATCTCAGACTGGTTGAAACTGGTTAAAACACTTCTTCCATGAAAAGTTGCTATTTCCCTACCTTGTTTGGTGAAAGTTGGTTTTCTGTTATTGTCCTCTGTTCTCTGGGGGACGGTTGATTTTCACTATCTTTCCCTATTCTTCCTTGAAAGATGATTTTTTTTTTTTTTTGTCTTGATGAGTATCTGCAGGGTTAACTATTCCTGAGAAAAGGAAGCAAAAATACCAAGTCAGAAGACTTTCTAATCAATGACTTTTCTTCAGTGTTACAGAACCTAGAACATCTGACCACTTACAAAGAACAGCAACCCCTGCATCAGAAAAGCAGACCACCTGAAATTTATAACTACCCTGGTGCCCACCTTCTGATATGCCTCCCCCCAGATCCCTGGAAACTCCACGTACCTGTGTCCCCTAAGAAAGATGACTTTTCCTGGGACAAGAGTCCACATCTTCCAACTAGCTGGCATACAGCCCATAAGTCCTTCCTCCCCTATCACCCTCTCTCTCAAGAGCATGTGGCTTCTTCGGGCAGCAGTAGAAACAAGATCTTTTTTGGTTACAGTGTCTTTGAAGTTTTCTGTGGTCTTCTCAGGATAATTTCTATCTTCCTTCTCAAATCTACACACTATTTTGAGTTTCTATCTTTCTCCTCTGACTTTCTAGATTTATAGAAGGTATCTATAGATTAAGGAAGTTATTCTTTTGTCTGTGATATTAGCTACAGGGTTTTTTTTTTTTCCCCCAGTATTACTTGTTTTGATGTTGCTTCTTGTCGTTTTTGCCAAGTAGTTAAATCTTCTACAGTTTCTGTGTTTTGTGTTATGTATAGGAAACTCTTCCCCACGATGGGATTTTTAACATGAAACAGTTTTTAAACATAAACATAGTGATTTTTTTTTTCCTTTTTTTCAATTGTTACCTTGGCATGGATCCTTCTATTAGTTTTGTAATTGGTGATCATTACACCAATGATCAGTATGCAGTACCAATGATCAGAATGCAGTAGCTGGGCGGGGTGGCTCATGCTTGCAATCCCAGCGGCTCAGCAGTCTGAGGCAGTTCAAAGCCAGCCTCAGCTACTTAGAGAGGCCCTAAGCAAATCAGAAGATCTTGTCTGTAAATAAAATAGAAAAAGAATTGGAGATGTGGCTCAGTGGCAAAGCACCCCTGGGTTCAATGATGATGATGTTGAGGATAAAAATAATAATAATAATAATAATAATAATAATAATAATAATAATAATATTTAAAAATAAAATAGAATGTAGAATTACACTTGACATTGTTTGAGGCTTTATACAGAGTCACACAGTTTTCTTCTTTCAGAATATACTAGAAGCCCAGTGTACTATATTAACCTTAAGACTTTTGCTTTGCCTGATGTTATAGATTTTTTTTTAATGTTATGGATTGTTTACAAAACAGTTACTAATTCAGTAGTTTTAAATTATCTGGTTTTGTAAATACACAGTGGAATTTGAATATGCTGGTTTATTTTTAAAAAAACTTAATAACCATTTAGAAAATTTGGATTGACCACCTAAAATTGTATCGCTTAGAGATAAAACATTGCTGGTGACATTTTAATATATTTTATTTCAATTCATTCCTGTATGGATATAGGCGTATTTTACATTTAAAGTTGATTAGGATTGGGATATTTAGCATTTTGCAACCAACTAATTTCATGTTATATTTTGATATAAACATCCTTCTCTTTCCATACAAATTCAAATCATTCTAGTAACTATATGGCTAAGGCCAATGGTTTTACCACAAGTGAATTGCTCGAGTTTTTATTAGATCCAGTTATAGTTATAAAGTGTGCTTATTTGTACATATGATATACGGTGTATATGATGTATGTGTAACATATATATGTCTATAAATATGACATATCTATATGTATGGTTAAAAGTATAACCTAGTTTTATTGACACATACTTTTACCACTTGGGATGGAGTCTCCTACAAAGAGCATTTCAAATGAAGGTGATAGCAAAAAGACTGGCAACCTTCTGTTGCCATCTGCAGAATAGGGTCCATCTACTTAAGAGTTGTCCAAGATCTATGCACAGTGGTGAGAAAATGATTGCGTTTAAAAAGTGTTACTACGCAATTGCTGAGGGAGTACTAAAAGAACAAATCCATTTTGAAGAAGTCCACAATGCAAAAGGATATGTTTACATCTGAAGGAACAACTCAGGCTTAGAAGCAGTGCACATGCAAAATCTAGTCTGGAGAGAGAAACAGCTCAGAACTTTTCTAGAAATGAATTGACCAAAACACTAACCACTACCTACATGTGACTATTTAAATTTAAATCAATTAAAATGAAATGTAGTGAAAAATTCAATTCTTCAGCCAAACTGGCTATATTCCAATTGCCCAATAGCAACTGTGGCTATTATCTACCACACTGGCTGATAACAGCTCTAGAACATGTCCATCATTTTGGAGAGCACTTTTCTAGAAAATTAAACTGACAGCATTTTGCAAAATACGTTGGGTCTAGAGGTTGGGTGAAGAGGATCCTATTAGAAAGCTATTTTTGCAGTCCATTTAAAGATGGTGTTAGTAAAAAAGGGATAAGAGATTGATATGAGATGATATTCAATTATTGTGGAGAATAAAATGTGATGCTGTCACTTTTAGCTTGAGAGCCTGGGAGATGGAAATGTCATGAAAAGAAATATTGGGCACATAGGAAACAGCAAGTGTAGGAGGAAAGGTCCCCTGGGAGTGTGCTGAGTGGAATATCAGAGGCTATTCAGATAAAGCAGTTCAACGTATTAGTGCTTAGAATGAGTCTTGTAAAAATGAGTGGATTTTTTGTTACAAGTCAGACAGGTACTGACATTTTTTTTTTAGTTGCTTGTTTGTTTATTTAATTTTTGTTTTTCATTTTTATTTTATTTTGGTCACTACCCACAAGCCTGTTAGGAAGTTTAATATTTAAAAAAAAATCAGGTAAAATTTATGTTGAATAAAGTAGACAGTATTAAGTGTACTGTTCCACTGTTACATATTTATGACAGTGATAATACCACCAAGATCAAGATTCAGAAGAATTTCCCATGTACCTGAAAATCATCTAACACCTTAGACAACACCCAAGCTCCCAAGATTAGCTTCACCTCTTCTTGAACTGCGGAGACACGGAATGACTGAGTATGGTGTTTCTTTATAAGAAGCTTTTGCTCAAGTAGTGTTCCTGAGATTTTTCCATGCTGTTTCTTGTATCAGTAGGTCTTTTATTATTGTTACTGCTACATGTGTGGTATACCTTCGTGTAGAGACACAGTTTATCTTTTCTCCTGGTAGTCGACATTTGGATTGTTTCTTGTTTTCAGTTATTATTAATGAAACTGCCATAAATATTCTCCCTTTTTTGCCATAAATATTCTTGTGCATGTTTTTGGTGGACACATGCAATGGTTTCTCATGGGTATATATCTACAGTTATAACTGGAGGATCACAGAGTGCTGAACATGTGTAAATGAAATAGTCTATCCAACAGTTTACTGTTATCTCTCCTTTTGGCTTGTTATTATTTGTTTCACCACTTGTATATATGTATGTGTGTGTTTGTGCATGCAAATATCCACAAGTTATATATGTTACATTTGTAGGAATTAAGTTAAAAACGAGATAGCAAAAATTGTCTGATTTTGTAAAATGTTTTAAAACCCTCAAAATTATTAAATACCTAGGAATCAACAAGAAATGTGAAAGATTTGTAGGAGTTAACACTAAAGCTTCAAGAAACCTCAAAAGTGAAAAGATACCCTATGTTCCTAAACTGAATATTTGATATGAGACAAAGGCCAATTTTCACCTAATTTCTAAAGTGATTCTAAATATAATCCCTTTAGGATTTTCTTGGATTACAACAAATGCTTCTAAAGTATGTATGGAATAATAAATGTGTAAAAATAGCCAATACCAAGTATCTAAAAGAAAAATAATAAGATGGGGACTCCTGACCAGATAAAGAAAATAGATTATTCAATAAACAGATTGGGACAATTGGTAATGCTTTTAGGAATAAAATGTATATCCTCACCTGATAGTAAATTCCAGAAACATTAAAGACAGAAGTGTAAACAAATTAATCCAACAGTGTAAAAGAGACTCAGGAAAAATAAAATAGTCTTTAATAACCTTCTAGTTTTTATTTTATTTTAATTTATTTATTTAGCTGTGCTGGGGATTGAACCCAGGGCCTCACATGCTAGGCAAGTGCTGTACCACTGAGATATATCCTCAGCTCTTGCCTTATAATGGTGCACCAAAATGGTTTTTCCAGCATGCCATAAATTCTAGGTACTATAAAACAGGTTGAAATATTTAATATTGCGTAAAATCAAAGAAAAATGACAACCTAGGGAAAATGTTCTGAAACATGTGACAAAGTAAAAATAATCTTCATGTAAAGAGTTCTAACAAGTGAATAAAGACAACCAGTACAATACAAAAGTAAAGAACATGAAAAGGTATTTCCCCATGGCGGATATAAAAATAGACAATACATATGTACTTACCTTCACTAATAATGCATGGAGTACAAATTAAAGCATTAAGAAGAGAATGGTTGTTTTATATGTGCAAGTATTTGTAATGTCTTATTGGTAAGCTTATGAGGAAATAATCATTGTCAAAATTTCTGAAGATCATGTATAAAAGTATGATCTCTTCATCAGGAAAACTGAAAAAGATCTATTTAAATGCATCAATTTTGTTGAAGCAATCCCATTTCTAGGACTTACCTCATGGAAATAATTAAGCAGGTGCAAAAATATGTATTATAAGACATTCATTGTAATATTGTTATAAGAGGGAGAATGTCAATAAGAGAATGTGTAAATAATTATGCATCATTACCTGGCTGTTAAACGGAAAGAAAATTACTTAGAGAGAGGTAGATTGATTTTTTAAAAATTACTATAATACATTTCAAGTGATAAAAATCAACTTCCAGGAAAAAAACAACAACAAAAAAAAAAACTTTTAGGTTTATATCTAATGAAAATTCCAGACTAAATAAGTACACAGATTGTCTCATTTGTTCCTCAGAATTCTGATTGTCTAGCTCATCAAAACATTTATTATAAACATTCCCTCAATAAGAGTGTGTCTTAAATGCACAATAAAGCAACAACCAAGGCTGTTGTGGAGTAATTTCCTGACTTCTATGCTTCAGTTGTTTTTCAATCTTTAATGAGTTTATAGTCTTTTTATTTTTATTTGTTTTTACTTTTATGGAATTTTCAAAATATCAAAGTGAAGAGAGAAATAAAATGAATCTTCGTGTGCTAGCAACTTAAGTCTCAGTAAGTACCAACTCATTGCTAATCTTGTTACAGTGGCCCCCTGCCTCCTCCTGCCTCCTGGGGATCTCTAAGCCAAATCTCAAATGTCACATCACTTTATCTACAAATATTTCAATAAGCAGTTTGAAAAGAAAAGCTAGCTACCCCCTTTGATGTCACCTTGCCCTCGAGATAACAGCTGTATTATTTATTTATTTATTTTCTGTGCCTTCAAACTTAACTCTGCTTCTGCTTGCTTCTTAGTATTGTATGGTATGGATAGAACACAGATTTTTAAAATTAATTTCCCATTAATATGCATTTTGGTTGTCAATTTTTCACGGTAACAAACAGTACTGCCGTTTTCTTTGTCTGATGCTTTTGCTTTTTCTTTTCTTCTGCCTAGGTTGAACATTTCTTTCAGATAGATACTCAGAAATGAATTGATTGAACATCTAGCAGATACCAAAAATTCAAAATGTTCAGATATGATACTTCTATGCTGTAAATCGACCAGTGGCTTTTCATCTCAGTCAGAATGAAACACCAAATCTTATAATAACCTATAAGAGCCAATGTGGTCTGGTCTCTCATACCCCATCCTCCTCTGATCTGGTCACCTCTGACACAACTCCGTATTTTCTCTGCCACAGCAATACCACCTCTTTTCTGCTGTTCCAACATAATGTGCATTCCAGTGTAAACCTTGACACCTACCATCCCTAAGACCTGGAATAGTGCACCTAAAATGACTGCTTCCTCCCTTGCATGTTTAATTACTTGGTAAAAATTTAGTGGGATATGTTTTTTTTTATCTCTTTATTTATTGATTAACTGACATATAAAAGCATAAATATTATACATAGCAATGGGGTGCCATGTGATATTTGAAACATATCTACATTGTGTAATTTTAAAATCAGGTTAGACATATCTGTATCCTCAAACATAGGAAGTTGATTCTAAAATGTACATGGAAAAATAAACCTATAACTAGGAAAATCCTAAAACACAATAATACTCTATGCGTGATTAGTCTTACTATCTAGTAAGACAGTGTAAACAATGATATCTTAGAAAGGGTTGACTGGCACACGAATGTATAGACTCATCAATGGGATAAAATAAGAGAGTTCAGTAAAGGAGTCAAATACATGTAGGAATTCAGTATTTGATAAAGCCTATATTTCAAGTCACCTGGGAAAAGATAGATTATTCAGCAAATGGTGCCAGAGCAAATGAAAATATTTGAAGGAAAAAATCTAATTGTATCCCTACCTTATACTTTGCATTAAAGCCAATCCCAGGGCTGGGAATATAGCTCAGTTGGTAGATTGCTTGCCTTACATGCACAAGGCCCTGGGTTCAATCCCCAGTACTACACACAAAAAGAAAAGAAATCCCAATGATTACATATTTGTAATTTTACTTGAAAGCCAATACCATAAAAATGTTAAAATAGACACAGGATATTTTTGTAAATTAGATTATATCAGACTTTTCAAAACAATGTTAAACTCAAAACCCACAAATGATACCAATTGATTCAACTTAAAAAATAACTAAAACTTTATACATGTCAAAAATAAATAATGAAAATGAAAGATAAATGGCAAATTAGAAAACAAATACCCCATAGACAAAAGACTAATTTTTAATTTGTAAAAAGCTTCTTCAAGTGAACGGAAAAAAAAATAGGAGAATATGAAAGAAGCTTGAAGAAATGTATAGAAAAAGGAATGTAAATAGTAGTTCATAACCTTATGAAAAAGTATTCATAATAAAGGAATTGCAAACTAAGCCTACCCTGTGATAACATTTCTGAGCCCATGAGAATGACGAAACCCCTAGATTTTGACAGCCTACTCTTGGAAACACAAGTGCTGTCCAGTCATTGTGGAACTGTGCAGTTCTCTGTGCTCCACCACGCTGGCCTCTTGTCTAGGGTTCTCAGGGTCTTCCTCCTGAGATGTCCTTTGCATATGCCCTGGTAGCTCCTGTTCCTTTGTTAGAGCACAGTGTGACGTAACCTTCTGGAGGAAGCTTTCTCAGACCTTGCCTCTCACCTAAGTCATTCTGCTACATAAATGATCATAATATTTACCTGCTATTTGTTCTCTCCAAACTCAGAACTTATGAGGTCAGAAACCTTAGCTATCACTTCCTTCAAAACTTGGTTCAAGTGGATACAACTGTATAACAATGACAGAATAAATTTTTTTAAAAAATATTTTTCTTTAGTTGTCAGTGGATCTTTTTTTCTTTTTTCTTTTCTTTCTTTTTTTTTTTTCTATGTGGTGCTGAGAAATGAACTCAGGGTTTCACACATGCCGGGCAAGCCCTCTACCACTGAGCCACAACTCTGGCCCCCAGAAAACTTTTAATTAGTCATTTAATTAAACTCTCTTAGCCTGTGTTCCCTCAATAAAATATATCTCTCTTTGGGATACTGTGACTAAGATGAGATTTCATAAGTGCATAACAAAATGCTTGATACACAGTAAACCCTCAAAACAAGAAAGCTATTCTCATATTTAGTTTTCAGAATCATTATCAAGGCAATGTGTACCGAGTTGACCAGTCACAGGTCAAAACTGGCTTTCTTATCTCTGTTTTACACTGCTGTAGTAGCTATATTCTGTATAAAATTTTATTTACTTAATATTTTTATAGTGACTGACTTCTTATAATTAAATATCTACTTGAACCTCATACTAAATTAATCTCCACAAAATTATTAGTTTTTGTAAGGTATTTCTTGCAATAAATTATTATCTAATAAAAAAGTGTTTCTGATGAACACCTAAAATTATCATGAGAGTGTGCTACTTGACTCAATCCTTGGGAAATGCTGAGGTAGATAATTATTTGATGTTCATTATTTCCCTTCTTTACATGTCTCTAAATTGCACCTATTAGAATTATTTATCTCCATGTTTATCTTCATCATTAACTGGGATCTCTAAGGGCAAGGACTGTGACTGTAAATTCTATTGCCAGTGATTACCAAGATCCTTTCCCAGAACAGCAGCTCAATAAATGTTTGCTAAATGAATTAAGAAGGTTTTGAATACCTACATTGATTAAGGAATGTGCTAGGCATGTTGGCAGAACTCAAAGAATCATCAGACACAAATTCCCAATCAAGAAGATAGCAAGTTGCAAATGAAATACTTTTGTTTTTCTATAAAAATGTTATGCAGTTTATAAGTGTATTATGTACACATTTAATTTTCATGTGTGAGAACAGTAAAGATGAATCACTTTCAGCTGAAGATTTCATTCAAGCTATACTTTGAAAGACAAGAATGTGAATTGACAATGCGTGTGTATTTATGTGTGTTTGCTGGTACATAGGTTACATATAAACTCCGTACAAAATTCAGAAGTTACAGAAGGCTTTGCAATGAAAAGTAAGTTGCTCCCAAATGTGTTTCCATTTATACCCAATTCTTCTACCCAGAAATTTGCTAGTTTTTCCCCTCCACCATCACCTGGAGATACTCTGTGCACCAGAGTGAAGATTCTGTTTGAAGATTTAAGGAGAGACTGGAGAAAGTCATTCAGAAGGAAAGAATTTTAAGTACCAAGCCTGCAGGGCAAGGTGAAAATAGAGACTGGTATGCATTGCTGGAAATTATGAGATTACACAAAATAGTGATAAAACCATGTTGGTAGTTAGAAGGAGTTCCTGACAGTTATAGAAATAAAAATCATTATTGTCTTTTAAGTGTGAGAATAATTAATATGTTCTACTTCATGTATGTTTAAAGAAAAGAATATCAAAGTTACAATGTGGTAACATTTTTTTAATTACAGATTATAATGATCTCAGAATCTGATGACTATCTTGACCAGTGTGAAGGAAGATGGTGTCTTACACATTGCTCATGGAATGGTAAAATCAGTGTAATGTCCATGGAAGGAAATTGACCACCCATTAAAACTTTTAATGCATTTACACTCTGATCTAGTGATTTCACTTCTAGTGTACTGCTATGTTTGAATGTGTCTCCTCCAAAATTCAGGTATTGAAATGTAATGGTTGGTCAACATGATAGTATTAAGGGGAAACTATGTCTTCAGAGTTCCATTCCTCATGAAAGGGGGTAAGGTGCTATACAAGGGGCATCCCCCAGTTTTTAGCTCACTTGCCCTTCCACCTTCTGCCCTGCGAGTACACAGTGTTCCTCCCCTCTGAAGGATGCAGCATCAAGGGGTCCTTTGCAAGTAAAGAGCAGCCCTCACCAAACAACTGAATTCTGGGGACTTGATCTTGGATTTCCCCACCTCCAGAACTAGGGGAAGATAAATTTCTCTTTTTTATAACATTCTATTCTCAAGATATCCTTTGTGTTTTATGTTCTTGGATGTTTTGTTATAATAGCCCAAAAGGACTAGGACAGAAACTATCCTTTAGGTGCTTATATGTAGGAGTCACGTAAGAACATTTATCACAACATTGTTCAAAATCACAAAATTCTGAAAACACTACCAACAGCCTAATCTGTCACACAAGGAATTAAAGGGATATTATTATCTTATAAAGAAGAGAGTTTTCCAAAAATTAATATGGAATTACACTCAAAATACAGCCAATGCAAAAGGTAAGTCACAGAAAACATGTATAAGATGTTTTTATTTGAGGGGAGAAAAAAAGATGTCTATTGCATGTATACATATACACACTTGCATCCACTAACACATACACACATATTTATCTGTGCAGACATACATACATGTAGGTGGGCTCATAATATGTCTAAAAATTGCAGAAGAACCTGGAAAACTGGTGGTTACCTTTGAGGGTAGAAATTGAGTATCTAGAGTGACAGAAAAAAATTCATTTGTACTTTATGCCATTTTTTAGCTGTCAAATTTTATAATCACCGAGTCAGAATATTTATTGTGTATTTATTAACTACTTGGCACTTTTGTAGTTTTTGGAGATATTTATTTTTCTGGGGTTTATGTTGCACATGTATGTACTATAAAAAATTTAAGACTCAGGAACTGGGAATGTTGCTCAGTGGTAGAGGGCTTGCCTAGCATGTGCGGTCTAGGTTCAAACCCCAGCACTGAAAAAAAAAAATCAAGGCTCATAGGATAAAGATAATTCATGTTACAGAACTAAAATAATATCATTTTTAAATTTCTTTTACACAAATTATAAAATGATTATTTTAATCTTTGCTCTTTTTGAAATCTAAAATTGCATTAGTTTTTTATAAGAAAATGCAAACATTAAAAAATAATTGTGCTTTATATATCTATTTTAAGCAAAAGTAAACTGTATTTAACATTATTTTTGTAACAAATTTTTAAAAATAAGGATGCTAAACTGAAAGTCAATTTTTAAAGTTAGAGATCAAATAAGGATGCTAGAGTTTGGATACCAGACTTAGAAACCTAAAAGTGAAAGCTAAATCTGATTACAGGGGCCTGGAGGTGCACCTCAGTGGTTGAACATGTGCTTAGCACATGCAAGGCCCTGGGGTGTACCCAACACCACACACGTGTACTGAAAAGAGATCACAGTGGTTGTTTTAACAGGTTTCAGGACGATGACTGAAAAGGTGATAGTGTAGTTGTGAAGGAACAGGCCTAAAGACAGTCCAAATTAGAGTGATCTGAACTTGAATGTGGAGGTCTAAAGGATAGGTCTCAATCATGATCCTAAAGGATTGAGCCTCATTGACTCCCAGGGAGGCCCTGCATATGGAGGGGAGAATAAGTATAGCTGCTTTCTTTGGGATATGTTCAACTTCAAGCGATCTCATGGATCAGAAACAGCTGAGAGTGACAATAAGCCCAGAGCAAAGCACACAGGTCTGGGTTTGAAACTTAATTTTCAGTTTTACTCACACAGAAGGTAACTATGTAATTACCAAGATGAGATCAACACAGGCTTGCCTTGCAGGGTAAAACCCAGAAGAGCCATGGACATAGAAAGTCAATAATGGAGTAAGGGGAAACAAGGAATCGTCTAGAGACAAAGAATCCAGGGAGGTGGGTTTAATAACAAGGAGCAGAATCAAACTGTGCAGGGTGAAGAGACACCAGATAAAGGGGAAACCAGACATTAGCTGTGACATCATTTTGAAAGTGTCCAGAAGCTAGAAGTCTTTTTGGTAAGTCTACATAAACAGTGAGCTATAGGGGAGAGAGCAAGTTAGTGAAATAGAAATACAGATTATTTTGAGAGCAAAAGAGAAAAGATCTAGGAATGCTGTTTCACACATTTCCTGCGTATCAATTAACTAAGTTTGTTAGTGTAACTAAACTTTTTTTTAAATTTATTTTTTTTTTGGTACTCGACCACTGAGCCATGTTCCCAGCCCTATTTTGTATTCTACTTAGGGACAGAGTTTCACTGAGTTGCTTAGTGCCTCACTTTTGCTGAGGCTGACTTTGAACTCACAATCCTCTCGCTTTGGCCTCCCTGTCCGCTGGGATTACAGGTATGCACCACTGTGCCTGGTCGTGTATCTTAATTTGAATGTTCTTTGTGTCATATCAGCAAGTTTGCAAACACCAGTATGAAATTCTATACTATATACTTGTATTTAACATAATTAATTTCCATGTTGTGTTGAATGAAATTCCTCTATTTTATTAAGCTAATTGCTCCATTAAATTTCTGCATATTCTCCCCAAAGACTAGTATCCTTCGGATAGAATACAATGAAACAGCCCACAGAGATAAGCAAATAGAAACATATATAGGTATTTTATCCTTCTTTTCATGGAAGTAGAAAACTTCAGTTAAAACTGAATTCAATCAGGAGGTAAATTCTGTTACAGTAAACCACGAAGAAGTTCCATAAGTACAGATGGACAAAATGTTTGTTAGGTGACTTTCCAAATCGTTCACTAAGTCAGAGTAGGAAAGATGCACAGTGAAGCTTCTTTGGGAAGGACTGCGAGGGGCCCGAGCCCCAGCATCTTAGTCCTGGGAAGCCGGGGGTCATTGCGTGCCTACATGGTTGAGCTAATATGACATAAAAGGAGGGTGATTTTGTGCAGGGCTGTCTCTGAAAATCATACCTAGGCATGGGGAAGATGGCCGTGTGGTTCATATCTGAATCTGGCCAGGCAAGACTCAGTTTTCCAGTTTGATTAAACTACGTATACATTCAAGCAGTGTTTAAATGAAAGGGCAGGTTTTGCTGAACACCTCAAGAATATCTGTGAAAAAGAAAAAGCTAGCTCCCATGTTCCTGACTTCAACAAATATTGTGTGAGAAACAGCACCTCAAGTTAATTTGGGGAAGAAGACTAAAATCGAGAGGAAACAAACCAATTGCTCTTTGGTTAATTAAAGGTGAAGCAAATCCAATGTGAAAACCAGAAGCCACAGGTGCCATGAAAACTTCTCTGTCAGCAGGCCCCTTTGTGTCTTTTCACTTCCAGGAGTATATGGCTCATTAAGTGCTTCCCAAAGGGAAGGGCACAATCCACTGCTGGGAAATGTAAGGAGCTCGCAGTTCCCGCAGGCTAATGGAAGGTGTCATTTACAAGAATATACAAGCAGCAAAGAGCATTCTCCTGAAATTAAGCAGCTGTCAGTATACGTCTGATCTTAAATTAGGAAGTCACCAAAATAGAAAAAGCTTACAGGGAAAAAAAAAAAAAAAGTGTATGCATCAGAAGTTCTTTCCAGATAATGTTTTTTGAGAAGCAATAATCTTTAGTCAGTGGTGTGCTACTAATATAATAATTAGTTTTGGGTTAACGATGGTGATTATTCAACAAAAACCATTTCTCCAAGAAAGTACAGATCTTTCATTGTTATTGTCCTCCTTTTGTTTTTCTATTTATTTCTGTACTTATTGCGATAATTTTTGTCTCTGTGATATTCAAGTTTTCTTATCTATGAGGTTTTCTGATTTCTGTACTTCAATATTTCTATAACAACAAGATTAGTTATCTTTGGTCAATTTTCAGTTTTGCAGTCATATTTATGATCAGAGAGATTGGCCAGAGAATTCTTTAAAGTTGGCCTGTTCAGATGTATACCTAGGAAACCTTGTTTGCTTTTATAAGTAAATAAATAATACTGAACTCTGCAAAAATCGGTCACTTACTCTAAAAAATTTGAAGAGTGCCAGTCATGGAAACATCATTTGATACCAGTATGTACTTGAAAAGGAGTTTAACCAAATGCAAATTAAGAAGTAGGCCTTAACCTAAATAATCTTTATTCAGAATGGATGCTTTAAAAAAAAAAAAAAAAAACCTGTATAATTTTGTTAAAGTGATTCTCTAACATTTCTTTTTTTTTTTTTGTCTTTGTCACACTTTATTTTTTTTTTTATTGTAAACAAATGGGATACATGTTGTTTCTCTGTTTGTACATGGCGTAAAGGCATACCATTTGTGTAATCATAAATTTACATAGGGTAATGTTGTTTGATTCATTCTGCTATTTTTTCCCTTCCTCCCACCCCTCCCACCCCTCTTTTCCCTCTATACAGTCCTTCCTTCCTCCATTCTTGCCCCCCTCCCTAACCCTAACTCTAACCCTAACACTAACCCCTCCCACTCCCCATTATGTGTCATCATCCACTTATTAGCGATATCATTCGTCTACATTTTCTTACAAAAGTTTCTTGTAAAACTTGTGGAATGGAGCACACCTATAATCCCATTAATCTGGGAGGCTGAGGCAGGAGGATTGTCAGTTCAAGGCTGGCTTCAGCAACTTAGTGAGGCCCTAAGCAACTTAGTGAGATCCTGTCTCAAAATTAAAAACTAAAAAGGATGTGACTCAGTGGTTAAGCACCCCTAGGTTCAATCTTCAGTGCCAAAAAAAAAGTTTTTTGTATAGGTTTTTAAATATTCTCTAATCATTCAGTTAGTTTATTTTAAAACATAAATAGAATAGCATTATATACTGGATTCTGAAATTTGCTTTCCTCCCTATATAAATGTTGCCCAGTATTCTGTAACCTTACACTCGTATCCACTTATTTTTAATGACTACAATATAGTTACATGATAAACATTTTACCTTAGGTTTATCAAGTCCCCTCCTGACGAACTCTTAGTTGCTCTTATGTTATGACAACAGTCTCAGTATCTATCTGTATGTCTCAAGGGGTAGGATGGAATTGTTCCCGTTCCCTCTGCAGGTATGAAAATCCAAAGATGATCATGTCCCGTATAATAAATGGAGAAGTATTTTCATATAATCTGCATGCATCCTTCCAAGGACTTTAAATCATCTCTAGATTACTGATAATACCTAATATAATGTAAAAGTTACATGAATAGTTAGGAAATAATGACAAGAAAAAAGTCTATACACGTTCAGTACAGAGGTAGTCATCATGGGATTAACGACATGGTCCATGTCAATGCAACATTTAAAAAAGAATATTTTCCATCCCCAGCTGAATCCACGGATGAGGAAACTGGCCTATAGAGGGCCAAGTGTATAACTATTGCTGTCTTGAATATTCATCTTATAATTATCATATAATTATCAACTTGACAAGTGTCTGTAGAGTATATCCAGATGTGGAATTAGTGGAGCAAAAGACAAATGCCAATATTTTAGAATCTAATTTCAAAAATGTGTTGACACTTCATTTTTTCTTGCATGTTTAGATACTTCAGATTGTGTTTTCAAGAAGTCATTGAACATGTTTACTGAAATCAGTAAAATCTCATTTAAAGTCATCAGGTGACAATGAAGAATTTGAATAAAAAATAAACAGGAGTTTTGTGAATAGAGTAAAATCATTTTATTGATTATACACATATAATGAAATTACATCTCATATTAATAGTTAGGGGAACTATTAAATTTAGTAGTAGGACAACTAAATATTTAAATCCCAATGAGATATAATATAAAGTATACTACAACTTATGCACTGTTCTAGCCCCAAATACTCTCTAATAAAACATTTGGATCAACTTTTATATTATAGGAAATATAAATGTTAAGAAAGTTCATTGGTATCATTAGGACACAAATGGAAAATTCTAGAAGGTGGAGTATTATAGAAACTGAACCAGTTTCTTCAATGTGACAAGGTGATTTTAAAAGAAGGAAAAACTGCTCTCTGGATTAAAATATACCTAAGAGACACAGAACAATGAAAAGCTTGCTGTTTATTTTATACTGATTTGAACAAACACCTTCTCCAGAAAACAAGAACATGCTTAAAAACCTATAGGTACATGTCACAAGGACATGAGAGTCCACTTAAAAGCATGCCTGGTTGAGAAATTTGGGACAATTTGAACATCTACATGACAGGACATATTAGAAAAGTTTAATAAAATAAATTCATGAGTCCACACTACCAGAGAAAAAAATTAAAAGGAGAGGGAGGGTAGGGAAAGATTTTTTTTTTTTTTTTAATAAAAATTTGGTCAGGTGTGGTGGCACATGCCTGTAATCCCAACAGCTCGGGAGTCTGAGGCAGAAGGATTGTGAGTTCAAAGTCAGCCTCAACAAAAGTGAGGCACTAAGCAACTCAGTGAGACCCTGTCTCTAAATAAAATACAAAGTAGGACTGGGGATGTGGCTCGGTTAATAAGTGCCTGAGTTCAATTCCTGGTGCCCCACTCACCCACCACGTCCCCATCAAAAAAAAAAAAAAAAAAAAATTCCAATTAGTAATTTTTAAACAAAATTACCATATTGTACCTATCATCACAATAGTTGATTCTGGGAAGAGTATCATTGAACTAAAACCACAGAGCGATGTTCCTGGAGAACACAATATTCTCACAGCATCAAGCTCTCAATCAAATTTATTAAATGCAGATAGCTTTTGAATTGCAAAGATAAAAGAGCACATTTTAATGGTGGACTCTGGAGGACACCATTTTAACAAAACACAATATGCTCCAAAGTGAAACAAACAGACATTGTAAGTTTCCTGAGGTGACTCAATGAGAAGGACACATGTCACCCATGTGGCATTGCTACCAAAAATGTACCTGAATCTAATTATGAAGCAACTATCAGACAAATTCAGATTGAAGGACATTCAGCATAATAAATAAATGCAATGTATGTGCCTTGATTAAATTTGAGATTGGAGAAAAATAACAAGAACCTAGCTGCATTAGGACAAAAAAGAATGTAAATTTAATTGTATATTCAATAATCAAACTCTATCATTGTTTTGTAGTTCCTGAACATGAAACTTGTAATGTGATTGAATTAAAAAAGATGTACTGGTTATTGGGAGGTACCCACTGTAGTATTTGGGGGGAAATGCCATGATACTTAAAAATAACATTCAGATGATTCACCCACTTCCCTTGCCCTTCCCTAAAGTGTGGTATACACAAGCATAGACCTGTCTGCACATATGTATATGAAGTTTGGGGTATGGGAGTCTGTGTGCATATAATTTGTGTATTAGTATATGTGTGTATGCATGCAAGTGTGGATAAAGAGGGAGAGAAAGACCGTGCCAATGTGGCAAAATGCTAACAATTGGTGGATCTAAATTAAAGGTCTATGGGTGTATTAGTTTACTCAGGTTATCAAAATAAAATACCACAATCTGAGTGGATTAACCAAGAGAGGTATTTTCTCACAATTCTGGAGTTGGAAGTCTAATATCAAAGCATAGACCGAGTTGGTTTCCTTTGAAGTCTCCTTTTGATTCTTGCTGTCTCTTCACATGGCCATTTCTCTGCACTTGAAGACTCCATGCGTACAAATCTCCTTATGAGGACAATGTTCAATTGGGATAGGGTCAATTGGTTTCATTTTTAAACCCCAATCACCTCTTTAAAGACCCTGTCTCCAAATGCAGTTCATTCTGAGGTACTATTGTTCAGGATTGCAACAAAAGAATTTTGGAGGGACAAGATTTGGCCCATAAAAGTGAGTATTCATTGGACTATTTGCAATGTTTCTTTCTTTCTTTCTTTCTTTTTGGTACTGGGGATTGAACTCAGAGGCACTCACTGAGTCACATCCCCAGCCTTATTTTGTGTTTTATTTAGAAACAGGATCTCACTGAATTGCTTAGCATCTGACTTTTGCTGAGGCTGATTTTGAACTCATGATCCTCTTGCCTCAGCCTCCCGAGCCTCTAGGATTACAGGCATGTGACACCGTGCCCGGCTTATTTGCAACATTTCTGTAGGTTGAACACTCTCAAAATAAAAATTTCAGAGGAAAAAATTAAGGGTATGCTTGGTCTCCATATACTTCTCTAAAACCAAATTATTTTGAGAATCGGAACTATTTCAATGTGTGCTTGTGGATAAATGACTTGAGCAAGTTTTG
The DNA here is from genome assembly GCF_902686445.1 of Sciurus carolinensis. Classification (NCBI taxonomy): domain Eukaryota; kingdom Metazoa; phylum Chordata; class Mammalia; order Rodentia; family Sciuridae; genus Sciurus; species Sciurus carolinensis. The sequence continues at coordinate 40,416,920 of NC_062216.1, read as the reverse complement.
TGTAGGAAGAATTTTCTTTTTCTTTTCTCTCTTTTTTCCTTTTATGTGAACGAAAAAGAATCGCCAGAAGCTGGACTGTTTTGGTCAATTGGTCAATTTCCATCTGTCAACCCTGTCTGGGAAGTGAAAGGAAAATAACTCAATACTAACAATCACCTTACACACACACACACACACACACACACACACACACACACACACACACCATACACAAATAAAACATCCTGGTAACTGAAGCAGTTTTGAAATTCAAAATGAAAAACTCTCCCATTATTTTCCCGAAAGTCATAACTTCACTGACTTATTAAATTTAATGTCTCATTGGCCAAAAATATTACTAATACTTTGCAGTAATATATTGCTATGACACTACTAATTGTTATAAGGACAGTCTTCAGATGTTTAAAGTGTTTCTATATGGAGTTTCTTCCCATTACAATTTAGCAATAAATTAAATGAAATAATTGCATTCGCCATTCATTTCCAATTCCTCTTGATAGTTCTCAGTCCTAAAGCCTTTTCACCTCCAGCTGTGGTTTGTCAGGTTTTATAACCTCTGAGTATTGTTGGTGTCGTCTGTGTGAGGATGGAAAACCTCCAGAGAAAACGCAGGCTCTGTAGGAAGCAGTGTTGGTGATTCAGGAAGGGACGTTCAGTCCTCAGAGTATCGAACCAATGCCCCAGTACAAGAGGTGCCTCCTTTTGGAAAATGACATTAAACAGAGGTCTTAACTTCAGTGAGACACTCTTTGGTTAAAAACCCCCAGGATCCACCCTGGATTCCTATTTCCTGAGCTGTTTCAAAAGCATTTTTTTATCATGTGTCCAAAAGTTTTAACACTTAAGAAGGTCAGAGGAATTTGACTGAGTTGCAAATACGTCGTTGTCACCTGATCGCTTTTTCGAAAGATTTTTTTTCTGGTTACAAAATTAGAATACGTTTGTTAAAAAAGTTTCAGAAATAAAAGCATAAAGGAAGTGAAAACTAACACATAACATTTTATCTGGAGACAGAATCGTTAGATTTAACCAAGGTGTCATTCAAAAGTCTACTAAATAAAGGAAAAGAAAAAAGGAAAAACCATGTGTCCTGTCTTTGTTGTATGAATTATAAATCCAGGATACCTAAATTCATTAATTAGATTAACTAAAATTAATTCTGAATCGAATTCTTCTTTGTTTTCAATCTTATTTTTAAATATAATTAAAATCATTCCCCTCAAGATAGTGCTTTGATTATTTTCCATAAATGTTGACAGGGAATTTTTATTGTTTAATTCTATATTCTTTAAAATAGCAACTCTTTTGCTCAGAAGTTTCTTCATAGCATGTTGTTAATTTTTCAAATATATCATGTTAATCAATCATCTGTTAATGATTTTAAATTTTTATATTATAACAGGCCATAATCTATACAATATTGATCTTCAGAATATATTTAGTGCTTTTTTTGTGTTCTAGTACACAGGTATATTTTATTTTGTTTTATTTTATTCATTTATTTCTGAGAGAGGATGTCTCCCCATGTCAACCAGGCTGACCTTGAATTCCTAGGCCCAAGAGATCCTCCTGCCTAAGCCACCTGAGAGATGGCAATACTGGAACAGCACCACACCTGGCTCCATATTTTATTTTAATATTCCATTTGTGTTTTAAAAATTAATGTGTTTTCTCTAATTGGTGAGCATGAAATTCTTTCTATAGTGAATATCCCAAATGTTATTTCTGAGGTTTCATTTTTAAATATTAGGCTCTTTGTAAAAATCATAATCTAAGAAGTATTTTGAACTTATATTTAAATTAAAATAGATTCACATAAGCTCAGATAAATTAAAACATAATATTAGCCTGGAGTATATCATTTATTGATATAGTTAAAGGGAGGGTAGAATAGGCTTCCTATCTATTCTTAGTCTGTACCTCTTGTATTTCTTCCTTTTCTAGCTTATTAGTTTTCAGAACTGGTTAGATCCCTAGTTCATCACTTTTCTCAATTTCTAAAAGGCACATAATGAATTTTAACCAGTTTAAACTAACTATTGTTGGAGGAAGGAAGACCCCTCTTCCTTTTATTTCAAAAAAAAATTTGTTTCTAGCTAATAAACTCAGGTAAAAATGTAGACACACAACAGAATGGAAATAATAGAGCATCTAGGTTTCTGAAGCAAAGTGGTATTTAAATTTTATGACCCTGTTGACTCATTTGGTCTAACTTATTGTCTAAAAACTTTAAAATGGCTTCTTGTAATTAGTTGTTGAGTGTTTATATATCTCTGATAGCGGGGACAGAGGCGAGGGAGAATATACATAAACCATGCTTTGTAGAGATGTCAATGTCTGCTTTAAGTTTTGTTTAGTCAACATAAAATGGGACACACTTCAACTGTATACCACTGGATAGTGTCGTTTCCAGAAAGCCTAGAGTCACTGGAGTGGAAATAATAATGTCCTCCTCTTTTAGGAAAAATGAAAAATGGAATGCCTCCTTCTTTCCTCTGCCATTGGTTTTTATAGGGCTGACCTTCTCTTTGCATCTTGGGGTACATCCCACAAGGAGGTCTGCCTGTGGTGAGAAGCTGTCTTCTCACGGAAAGTCCCATAAAGAGATCTAACAATATTCTGAGCACAGGCAGCCACGCTAGAACAAGCAGGTAGCAGATTGGGGAGCAATAGAAACCTCATTTGATATATGGATTCTCAACTATCCTATTCATAGATTGATCATACACCATGCCACAACTGCCAATTTTACATGGGGTTTGGACCCTAAGCTTTCAATTTAATTCCAGAGGATTCAGAATATGGCTGTTTGTAGGTGGTGTAACCCCAATGGAGACCCAGTGATGTTTGCAGATACAATGAATGATGTACTTACATGGGTCCTGGATCCATGTTATTCTTAGGGCCAGGAATTACGTACCATGCTCTTTCTTTTTATTGACAAGACCTTGATATTAGTCATCCCTATTGTGGCAGAGGAAAATCACAGAATTTTTTTCTTCTAATTACTGTGACTGCCTACGATATTTTCAAGGTCAGAATTGTTTGTCCTCGAGATGAGGATCAGTAAAAACATATCTCATCTATAGAGGAAAACAACCAGATAAATTTCATCACAGAAAATGGGTTTTAAAAATACGAAAAATCCCTATCCAGAACATGCACATATACAATTGTTTGATGATAGAAAAATAGGTAACATGAGTAATTGTCAGACTTTGAAAATCAGTAGCATTCTGCAAGAGAACCGATGGCCAAGAAGGAGACTTTGGAGGCAGGCTAGTGGCTATTGGGAGTACCCTTCTCATTTTAAACAAGTAATGGTGAATACAGCATTCTGACCTCTCAAAGGGAAAGAAAAGCATTATCTCTGAAACATGGAAAATTTACATCATCATTCTAGATGTTTATATGACTAAATTGGTTATCTATTGGTGCATAATAAACCATTTGAAAATTTCAGGCCCTAACACAGCAATCATTACTGAGCTTAGGATTCTTTAGATTATCTGTGTGGGCTGATCAGGACAGTTTTTCTCCTGTTTTTGGTGAGGCCGGCTCATCAGTCACTGTCTGTTGCCAATTCTGTGGTCAACTATAGAGCAGTGGCTGCAGATTTGCCAGGGTGGCTCTGTTCTCTTCCCCTGTCTCATTCTCAAGCAAGATAACCCAAACTGGTTCACATGCCAGCAGGGTTCCAGAGCAATAAGAATTAAAAAACCCAACACAATATTTTTTTTGCATGTTTTAAAGTCTCTGCATTATGTTTGCTAATATTCCATTAGCAAAAGGCAGGTCACAAGTTGACAAGTCCAGATTCCAGTTAGAAAAACAAATTCTTACCTTTTGATGGGGCAGGATTCAAAAATTGCATTGAACAGGAGCATGCATGAGGAACAGGAAACTTATAAAGCCATTACTGAGTACTCCCCCAAATCCTTAGAAAATAAAAAAAAGACAAAGTCTGAGGAATTAAAGTTATTCACCTAAAACCAGACAGCACCAATGTTCACTTGAGACTTTGTTGGTCTCCAAAGACTATCCTTTTTTTATTTTAAATAATGTCACCAAACCACCAAGTTATAATGCTAGGAAGGATCTATTTTCTTCCCATTCACTACGATTTTCAAAATGTATACTTACATAAACAGGTAACCTTTATAAACTATCAGGTAAAGAGTTATACAAACATAATTTAAATTGTGTGTTATTGCCTTCCTTCTGAGAGGTTTGCTGATCTTAAGTTTCTCCTATGTAGAGGTCCTGCAGGTTCTCTTAATAAGCACACATTGATTCTGTCACACACTGATACCATCACACTGTATTGTGATTGTGATTGTGAGTTAGACTATAAACTTCATTGACAACAATTTTTAGATTGTGTTTATCAACAGGAACTTATATAAGAATAAAAATATTAGTGAAGGTCTAGTGATATTTGTAGCTCAGTGATTAAGTATCTACCTCTAATGTGCAAAGCCCTGGGTTCAACCCCCAGGGCTACAAACAAACAAACAAACAACAGATCTGACACATATTGGTCAAATGAATGTTCTCATTTCATTTCTTCATTTAAAAGTATTGAAATTCTCAGATAAGTGTTTAGATGGAGCCAGGTGTGGTAGCATACACTATAATCCTAGTAACTAGACTAAGTCAAAGGGGATCACAAGTTCAAGGCCAGCCTCAGCAACTTAGGTCCTATACAACTTAGCAAAACCCTGCCTCAAAATAAAATAAAAAACAAAAAGGGATGGAGGTGTGACTCAGTGTTAAAACACCTCTGGGTTCCATCCCCAGTAAACCGCTCCCCAAAATGTTTAGAAGAAGGTAATTTTTTTTCTACTAAACATAAAAGGAGCAAATTAGAGTGTATTTGTGGAAGAGAAAAAGTAATCTCCCATGGAGAATTTCAAATAATTTATGTAAATAATCCCTTTCCTCAAGAGGTTAGAGTTTAATTTCTCTTTTCCTTGAGTGTGGGCTCTGCTCAGCAGCCTGTTCTCAAAGAATAGAGTATGGAAAGGTGTGTGGTGGGTAATTGGCAAATACCTCCTTGGACAAGTGAGCGTCAAGGTTAATGTCACCAGTACTGAGTTGTGTCCATAGCACCTTCTCTTGTTGGAATGTAAGAATGGTATTGCATGTTTATGATATTTCTCCCTCAAAACAAAGAACCCTAGCCTCCTCATGTGAAAAATATCAAATAAAAATTGAAGTAATTTCTACAAAGTCCCTAGCTAGTACTCCTAAAAACTGTCAAGGTCATCAAAATGAAAGGAGTGTCTTGTGACAAGTTATCACAAACAAGAATAAAACAGGAGACATGATAACTAAACAAAATGTAGTATCTTGATAGGAACCAAGACAGAAAAGAAACTAGTGAAATACAATAAAGTGGGAAGTTTGGTTAAAAGGAAGATGTCAATCTTAGCCTTTAGCTTTAACAAGTGTTCCATCATAACATAAGATGTTAACAATAGGACAAATTGGGTGGCATGCATGGGGTCTTTGTACTATCTTTCCAATTTTTCTGTAAATCTAAAACTAATTAAAATAAAAAGTTTACATGTCTAACTTAACAGTAGATTTCAGGATGAGAAATGTGTCCTTAGGCAATTTTCACTTGTGAACATTAAATTAAGACTGCTTCAATGTCATTTGGCAGCAGAATTTTATAGGATCATGATTCTATATGAGGTCAGTTGTTGACCAAAACATCATTATATACGTGACTGTATTTAAGTATTAAAAACTAACTCAGTTTCCAAACAAAGGAAAAATAACATATTCAACTTCAGTTCTGAAACAGTTCATTTCATGAACAAGTGGACAGGAAATAATAAAAGATAAACAGCACCTTGACCTTTGCTTATAAAGTGAAATATAAGTCCCTCTTAAATCAAGAGAAGTCACAGAAACTTAGGAGAATGTGACTTATTTGGAAAAACAGATCAGGCTTGAAAATGAAGACACAGTTTCCAACAATGATAACTTCAAGGTGATAGAAAACAATAGAGAATTATAAACTGGTCTCAGTTTACCAAAGGTATATAAATTGGTGGGGGATTGGGTAGCTGGGGGAATGGTATGAAAAGGAGATTCGTTTTTCATTATAAATCATTATGTGTCTTTCAGATTTTGTATTGTGTGAATGCATGTGTTACCTGCTCTTTAAAAATTAATTAGCAGTTGGCCAAGTTTGGAAGCAGCAAATATTGCTAAAACCATGTATGTGGATGAAAAATCTGCCTCTTTCAGCCAAAAACGACAAGATTGAGCCTGGTAAGCTGTACGATCAGTGACCAGGTAAATCAAGCCAGCAAGTGGAATGCCTTTTTATGCCTGGCAGATTTTCAAAATTGACACTGCCTCAACGTCTGACTCATGCCAAATAATACATCCAGGATTAAAAAACTAATAATAACAACTGTTACAGTCTAGAAACTTTCCATCATGAAAATTAAATATTAGCAGAATAAAAAGGCAATTTGATGGTATTCATTAGCATGGTCCTTTCACAATTAAGTAAAACCTTAAGAATGTATTTTTATATTCTTAGGACAGAACCTGTCCAAAAATATCACTGAAATGATGGTGGTCTCTGAATAGCAGATTACCATACTCTCAGCCTTCTTGGGTTTTATAATCACAGGCTTTGGCAATTTTCATTAGCTTTGAGACGAATAAGGAATATTATGAACTGGAAGATTTTCCAAATTGCTCAGTGATTTTTACCAAAATTTTCCCAAGATTTTTCAGAAAATGTACTAATGTGTAAGACTTCAGTTCTGTTTCTGAGCAGTTGCTAACCTTGTGAAAGAGAGAGCACTAGAGTTGATCAAATTCTTATGAGGATGCTATAATGGAAACCTCTGATCTCTCAAGAGGAAAATGAGGAAACCTTGAAGAAATCTGATTCCCCCAAAAGTTAAAAATTCTAAGGATTGGTGGAATTTTAAGAAAAGAAAAGGATTTTATGGTTAGTTTAATCAAATTCCTTTATTTCATAGATGAAAAAAGATCTCAGAATCATAGAAATTAGATAACTTGTACACGATCATTCAGCAAATACTTGGCAAACAGAATTGGATTCCAAATTTTTTCCAAGTTGTCTTGCACTAAATGTAGATATAACTTTAATTAAGTACATATTTATCTTTCACTGGTAGTCCTGGAATAAACCTTGACGTAAAAATACCAGGGTAGAGAAACATGAAGGAAGTATACCAATTCAATATAAATGAAGTCATGGGAAAAATCTGGAATCCCAAAAGGGGTGGAAAAAGAATTTTAAAAAGTAGAATGTATCTACCATCTCACTAAAAAGTCTCTACTCTTTGATTTTATGAGAAATTTTTCTTTCAGCAGTACTTTCTAAATATGAGTTTTCATGTTTGATCAGGTGTATTGTATTAGCTTTTTGTTGCTGTGATCAAAATCCCTGATGAGAGCAACTTTAGAGGGAGAAAAGTTCATTTTGGGCTCAAGGTTTCAGAGGTCTCAGTTCACAACTGGATGACACCATTTCCTTGCTTAAGGTGAGGAAAATGTCATGGTGAGGAAATGTCAAGGGCAGGGTGGAGGAAAGCTGCTCAGATCCTGGCCAATGGGAAGCTGAGAGAGACAGAGTGAGGAAGGGGCTAGGGACAGATGTAGTCTAAGGCCACATCCCCCAGTGACCTACTCCTTCAGTCATGCCCCATCTGACTACATAGTCCTTTCAAATTATTGTTCCATCAAAAGGACTGACCCACTGATGAAGTTTCAGACCTAATCTCTGCCTGAAAGCCCCACCTTGGAACCTTGTTACAGTAGGGATCACACTTTCAAAACATGAGCTTTTCATGGAATATTTGTAGATCCAAACCACAAAATATGCCTATCCAGACATTGGCCAAAGACAATTATTGTTTTTGGGATATTTTCTGACTCAAGGCATTATGTGTGGTGGCGCATGCCTATAATCCCAGAGACTTGGGAGGCTGAGGCAGGAGGATCACAAGTTCAAAGCCAGCCTCAGCCACTTAGTAAGGCCCTGAACAATGCAGTGAGACCCTGTCTCAAAATAAAGGAATAAATACAGCTATGAATGGGACTCGGTGGCTAAGCACCCCTGGGTTCAATCCCTGGTACCAAAGGAAGAAAAAAGAAAAAAATGAAATAAAGAAAAAGGGAATGAAGTTAGAGCTAAGAGCATCAATAGCCAGTTCTAGGGATGATGGCGATAAGGAAAGCTCTAATAAGAAGCTGTGGGGAGTCATCCATGTTTAGCAGAATCAGGCTTGGCTAAGCCATGGGATACAGACTCCCAGAAACTGGCAGTCATGGGAGACTGTTTCATATAGCCGGGGAGTAAGTGACCCTGTACAGAGTTGGCTACCTGCCTGAGGATGTGCTAATTCTCTAAGCAAGTGACTTGGCTTCCCTAACTCCACCCAATCCTGTTCCTCACAGAAGAAACCCCGCCCAGTCTTGGTCCCTTTACCTATGTGACTATCAATAAAGGTCTCACATCTTGTTGGAAGCCATATCTGGCATGACCAGCCTGATTTCTCACACCCCCTTACATTTGAAAAGATTATTGGCTCTTGTGTTTATTGACTAAATAAGTTTATTAGTAATTAGTTTATAGCCAGTACCATCCTGCGACAGAAATCCCTTCCCTCATCCATGCTGGAAGTGGCTGAAACTTTCCACAAGAAGCCACCCAATACCAAATAGTGCACCCTGTATTTAAATACATAGCTCTTAAGAGGTGGTGTCTTAGTCCACTCTGAGTGCCATAGCAAAATACCTTAGATTGAGTGATTTATAAGCAATAGAAATGTGCTTCTGACTGTTCTATAGGCTGGGAAGTCCAAGATCAAGCAAGGCTCTGTATCTGTGAGAGCTTTCTCTCTGATGCAAGAATAGCTCTTCTTGCTGTATCTTCATATAGCAAAGGAGCAAGGTATTTCCCTTCAACCTCAGTTATAAGGGCATTGGTCCCATTCAGGGGGCAGAGTCCTCATGACAACCACTTTGCCCCAGGCCTCATCTCTTAATACTTCTTAAATAGGTTCCAACATATGAATTTGGTATAGGGGGTGCATTAATGTTCAAACAGAGAAGATGGTTTAGCAACTCTAATACATCATATTCTAATTTCCCTGGCCCATTACTATACCTGGAATCATATTTTTATTTCTTAACTTTGGCTTAAACAATTGTTTCCTACCTGAAGTTATTAAAAATATTTGTAAACCTTTTCTCTCCAGTGTAGTCTTGCCATAATCACCCTTCACTAGATGGTCTCTAATATGATCTATTATGAAAAATTATCCTTTGGACTTTGAATTAAAATTTGTATTATAAATTCAAATCATGCATTCTGCTATTAATTATATATATAATATATTTATGAATAGTGATTTCTGAATGGAAGGTGTTTACTAAGGATCACTGTCATATTTATTTGGGATATTTTTCTTTTAAAATAAAAGATCTTTCCTGATTTTCTTTTTGCCCTTGCTGTTTACTTGAACAAGAATAAGAGAAATGCAACCAACACTCTCTCAGTAATTTCCTACTCTAGTATCCTGCAGTGGGTACTTGACATTTTGATGTAGGTGTTTTGATGTTGTCATTTTTATATGTCCATTTTCACTCCAGCTAAAAAGCAAACATTAAACTTTCCCTTCAAAAGAAAAAAGGCTTTATGCTTTTTCTCTGTTGATAAAAATAAACAGAAATCTCCCAGTTAAAAATGGATACTTGATTTCACTCTTCCATCGTATACATATCCTAAACAATTAGGAATGAAAGAGATAAGATATTTGAGCAATTTTTAGAAAGAGGATAAAAATTATTGAGAGCTTGAGTCTAGCTCTGTATAATGCAAAACTTTATATATAGTCATTATCTTCAAGGAGTCTGCTGTAGTTTGGGAAACAAATCTAACATAAATTATATATAAAAGTTAACTTACAATTTGTATCCCTGGGACTGAGAAAGCCGAGAGATCACAGCATTGAAGATTGGAGTAGGAAACAAGGCTCTACAGTGTCTTTCAAGCCTCCCTTAGCCATCTTGCCTGTTTCCTAGGTATATATCTCCAGGAAAAGTAGTAAAAACTTGTTTTCTTGACACTAGCACATGAAGATAATGCAAATATTTTAATGATAAAAGTGTTTATATAAAATATCATTTGGAGTAAATTACTATACTGTTTTCAGATGGGATGATGGTATTGTGACTGTTTTTTAAATCTTCTGTGTCTGCTAAAGATACATATTAAATACATTGACAGATGATAAAAGTCTGAAATCTTAAAAATACTCCAAGAAAAAACAAAAAGGGTTTTGGTGTAAGTGGTGAAATAAAAAGAGCAGAATATTGACCATCAATGAAGCTGGATGATAGGAAGAGAGAGATTCATGTTCTCTTTCTCTGCTCTTCGTTTTGTTAAAGGAACTTGTTATGAGGAATTGACTCATGGGATTGTGGAGGCTGAGAACTCCCACAATATGAAGTCTGCAAATTGGAGACCCACAAAAGACAGTAGTGTCATTGGAGTCTGAGTCCAGCTGCCTGAGAACCTGGGATCCATGTGAATCCCAGTTCAAGGGCCGGAGAGGATGAGATGAGAGGGCGCAGCTCCATCAGGCAGTCAGAGCACAGTTCTTATCTCCTTTGTTTTTTTCCTGTGCTGGGGAATTGAACTCAGGGCCTTACACATACTCAACTCACACTTTACCGCCAAGCTACAATCCCCCAGCCCTTCCCTGTTTTTCTTTGTTTTCATTTCTCCATAGCAAAACACACAAGAGCATACACTCCTATACACACATAAAACTCCCAGAGCAAGTGTTGCATTTGTATGCAAGATTAAATTCAGGGGAAAAAAGAGAGGCCATTCTATCACTGTTAGTCCTTTGGCATCTGTAGCACCTAGCTGTGGCAGGAAACCAGGGATTGGTGCCAATTCTTTTGTTACATAATTGTTCATGTATATATGTTTATAGAGTAATAAAGAGCAGAAGACAAAAGAAATCTGCAAGGAGATGACCAAATCCATTTTCTCTTTCTTCTACATGGAAGCTCGGTCTTGCTATTAGATATGGCCAGGCTACTAAGTACTTCTCCAGGTAACAGGAGAGAAAGTAACTACTGACACTCATTTTACTTTCCCACTTACTGAAGCAAGTGCAACCTGGGATGTGATAGTCACTGTTATGTGTCAACTTGACTGGGTTAAGGAATGCCCGGGTAGCTGGTGAAACATTATTTCTGAATGTGTCTGTGAAGGTATCTCCAGAAGAGACTAGCATTAGAATCAGCAGTCTGCATAAAGAAGATCTGCCTTCAAATGTGGGTGGGCATCATTCAATCTGTTGAGGATCAAGATAGAACAAAAAAGCAGTGGAAGGTCAAATTTTCTCTTGAATCAAGCAGGGTGTTTTAGTCAGCTTTAAGGAAAAGTTTATTTTGACTCATGGGTTCAGAGGTTTGGTCCATGGTTGATCAACTTTATGTCTCTGGGCCTGAGTTGAGGCAGAACGTCATGGTAGAAGGGTGTGGCAGAAGAAAGCTGCTCACGACCTGGCAAGCAGGAAGAACAGAGAGAGCTCTGTTCACTAGCGACAAAATAAAACCCCAAAGTCAAGCTCACAACAACAGTGGATTAAACTGCTGATTAGGCCACACCTTCCATAACTAATCATTTCACTCTGAAAATTCTTGAATTGCCTCACTCACGAGCTTCTGGGGAACACCTCATATCTCAACCATAACACTGGGCATCCATCTTCTGCACTGTGATAAAGGTACCCCTCATTCTCTGGCCTTTGGTACCCCGGGACTTACATCCCCTCACCCTTCCTCAGTTCTCAGGCCTTCAGCCTTAGAGTGAGAATTAAACCTACCTCGGGCCTTTGAACTTAGACAGAATAATGCCACAGACCTCCCTGTCTCTGCAGTTGGCCAAAAGCACCACATGGGGTTTCTCAGCCTCCTATATTTCAGGAGCCAATTTCTAAAAATCTCCTTTTACATTTGTCTTTATATATCCTAAATGGAACTGTTCCTCTGGAGACCCTGACTAATAAACCAGCCTTAATCATGTAGATGCTGAGAATGAAAGAATGGAAGAATTTTGCATTCCTGAAGACCACATGAAGCAGATCTACCAGAGTAATCTGGAGAGCTTACACTGAATTGCAGGAAAGGGAAATGAAGGTTTATGTTTTACTTAAGTCAGTGGGGGAGGGATGTTTTTAATAACATCTCATATACCATCTCTATATAAGAACATTCATATACATAAACATATTTCTACAAAAAACACTATTATCTTTAATATAAAGGCAATTGATACTGTTTTATGTATATATGTACATATTTGAATGCTCACATTGAGAAATGAATATTCATATTTACAGTCCACAATTACATGGTATATGTATGTATTCATATTCACATCTGCTTTCAAAATATGTTAAATACACAGAAGTTTTTTAAAAAGTGTCATTGTAATACTATTTTGGTGGCATTATTCTGATGCTCATTTGAATACAGTACATTCTCAATCTTTGAACCCTGTAACTGGGCTTTAAAAATTCAGTTGCATGTAATTTATATTTTAATAATTTAATTTGAAATTATGAAAAAGATTATTTTTAGTAAATCCTTTTAACTTTGCAAAAGTAGAGAAATACATACAAGTTTATTCTAATCATATAATCAAACTTAATTGACAAATATTTGATTATGTTTTCTGCTATGATGTATGGTCAAAGAAAAAGAATGGTTTAGAAAAAGAAAAAAAAAACTTCAATTAAAAAATGATTTCAATTGGTAATTCTAATTAGCCTCACCAAAAATATTTTGAAAATCCTCTTAAATTTGTGCTTGTAGGAAAGCATTATTGGTTTGATTCTACCTTGATCCTATTATGAAAAAGTTAAATTTATAGTATACTGGATTTTATTGATAAGTTTATCTTGAATAAATGATAAAGTTTCAATAGGACTGTTTTACTGAACAAAAATATTCAGTATATTTATCTGAGAATATTTTACTTCTAAGAAGGTCTTAAGCTTGAATTTAGTTTCTTTGTGATTGTTGAAAAATGTAATTTGAGAAGTCAGAAGTAAATATTTTGTTATCATAGGGAGAAATAATATCTAAGTGCCAATGTCCATTGATAGGGGTCTGTTGAGCAATTATGGTATGTCCACAAAAGATGCAGGAAGCAACTGCATAAAGATGAGGATGTTCCCAAGGGTCTAATAGTGAAGAACTCCAGAACATTTATTAGGTGAAAATGCAAAATGTAGAACAGAGAATATGTAAAATATTGAATTTGCATAAATAAAAGAATCAGAAGGATAATTATTATGATTTTGAAATAAATTAATGAATTACTATATAGCTTTATTAGCTAACTTTTTAACATAAAAAAATATTGGCGGGGGAAGGGAAAAAATGAATCAAACATCATTACCCTATGTAAATTTATGATTACACAAATGATATGCCTTTACACCATGTACAAACAGAGAAACAACATGTATCCCATTTGTTTACAATAAAAAAAAAAAAGAAAGAAAGAAAATATTGGCTAAGGCCTATCTTCTAGGCAAACTTTAAAAACAGGACTCATTTCAGCAATAATTATTCAATTCGGTTTATCTACAGATAATCATTTGAATAAAATGAAAGTAATTGGCAGACAAAGGGGCCCATGTCCGTAATCCCACTGCCTCTGGAGGCTAAGGCAGGAGGATTGCAAGTTTGAAGCCAGTCTCAGCAATTCAGCAAGACCCTGTCTCAAAGTAAAGATTAAAAAGGGCTGGAGATGTAGCTGTAACTCAATGATTGAGTACTCAAAAAAAAAAAAAAAAAAAAAAGGAAAGGAAATAATTAGAGTATTACAGGAATGAGCCCGGTAACATGGTATACATCTGTAATCCAGCGACTTGGGAGCCTGAGGCAGGAAGATCCCAAATTCATAAGCCAGCCTCCACAACTCAGCTCAACCCTGGTTCAAAATAAAAAAATAAAAAGGGCTGGGATGGACCACTACATTCAATCCCTGGTACCAATTAAAAAAAAAAAAAAAGAGAGAGAGAGAGATAAAGGGAGACCAAAAGTAACCAAAATTATAGTATGCTCATAACATTTTCTTAAAGGAATTCTTTAGAAACTCCTGTTCTTTATAACACTGACTTCACTATTATCATCAATGCCACCTCTGCCCACTCACAGGTTTGTGTATTATCATTTATCACAGAGGAATATGGCTTTCTGTACTTATTAGCCTCCTTAAAGTGTTTGTTCTTACCATTTCTCTTATCTGCTTATTTTCCAATAGGACTTGGAAAGGAAAGTACTTCAGATTCACCTACGAGAATAATTTTTAAGTCAAAGTAATTTTTCTTTATTGGAGAAGATTAAGGAGGAAGCTGGGTCAAGTGAATCCCACAATCTTTGAACTATTTTGTCACATCTTCTTAGAATTTCCCCTTTTCTTTAGCGTATCCTCCTGAGAGCTCAGATTATTCGACATCGTATTCATTTTAAAATTTTTAAAAAGTCACTTTGCCTCTTTATCAATATATCCCACACACTTTCATTCAGCAGGAGAAATATAGCAAGGTTGTTAGAGCATGTATTTTGAGACTGTTTTAACACTTTCTGTAGTTATAGATTTCCTGGGGAGTGTTCGTTTTAAATTATTTTTACAAAGGAATTTAATTACTCAGTGTCTCACTTAGTATTTATTAAATATTTTTACTGAGGCTTTGCTTCTAGATATTAACACTTTTTTCTAAAAATACTTAAATGAAGATTACAATTTCTAAACAGTCACAGTAAATAAATTGAATTTTTCTTTGGTAATCTGCCCTTGATACAGTTAAAAATGATGATTTGTACTGAAATTTTCAGCAAACATAAAGAATGAAAACTCTACTAACCGTTCAACATTCAGATTTAAAAATCAAATTTTAGTGCCTGGTATGGTGGGCACAAGCCTGTCATCCCAGCTCCTGGGGATGCTGAGGCAGGAAGACCACAAACAGGAGGTCAGTCTCAGTAATTCAGCAAGACCGTGTCACAAAATTAAAAATAAAAAGAACTGGGGATGTCTCTCCGTGATACAGTGCCCCCAGAGGTTCAATCCCTAATACCAAATTAAGAAAAGAAATACAATTCAATTTAAAAATTGTGGTTTTTAATAATCACTGTCTTTACTGGGGATTGAACCCAGTGGTCTTCTACCACTGACCCACATCTGTGACCCTTTCTAATTTCCATTTTGAGACAGGGTCTCAATAAATTGTCCAGACTGTCCTCCAACTTGCGATCCTCCTGCCTCAGCCTCAGGAGTGGCTGAGAGAACAGGCATCTATCACCACTCTTAGTCATGTTAATTTTGAATCTCTGAACTATTCTAAGAGCCTTGAAACAGACTACTTCACCTCCAGTCTCTCCCCAGTCCAATGCATTCTTACCAAATCCATCCTTTTAAAATTCTACCTTTGGTGCTGAGGGTGTGAGTCAGTGATAGCTCTCACACAGCATGCAGGAGGCCCTGGGTTCAATCCTCAACACTGCAGTAAATAAGTAAATAAATAAATGTCATTGTTTGACTTTAAATCTTTCATTCAATCTTCAGGGGCCTGGGGTGTGACTCAGTGATGTGCCTAGCATATGCAGGGCCCTGTGTTGTAGCCCTAGCACCACAAAATAAATAAATAAATAAACAAATAAATAAATACATAAACTTTCAAGTAATTTTAGTGGCAGTTAGCTTAAAAGATTTAAAACATCAATTTTTTAAAAATTTATTTTATTGTAAACAAACAGGATACGTGTTGTTTCTGTTTGTACATGAAGTAAAGGCATACCATTTGTGTAATCATACATTTAAATAGGGTAATGGTGTTTGATTCATTCTGTTTTTTTCCCTCCCCCCCACACCTCCCACCCCTCCTTTCCCTCTATACAGTCCCTCCTTCCTCCATTCTTGCTCCCCTCCTGCCCCGCTTTACGTGTCATCATCCACTTACCAGCGAGATCATTCGTCCTTTGGTTTTTTTGTGATTGGTTTATCTCACTTAGCATGATATTCTCCAATTTCATCCATTTGCCTGCAAATGCCAAAATTTTATTCTTCTTTATGGCTGAGTAATATTCCATTGTGTGTATGTGTATGTATATATATATATACACACCACAGTTTCTTTATCCATTCATCAATTGAAGGGCATCTAGGTTGGATCCACAATCTGGCTATTGTGAATTGAGCAGCTATGAACATTGATGTGGCTGTATCTCTGTAGTATGGTGATTTTAAGTCCTTTGGGTATAGGCCAAGGAGTGGGTCAAATGGTGGTTCCATTCCAAGCTTTCTGAGGAATCTCCACACTGCTTTCCAGAGTGGCCGCACTCTCCACATCCTTACCAACACCTATTGTTGCTTGTATTCTTGATAATCGCCATTCTAATTGGGGTGAGATGGAATCTTAGGGTAGTTTTGATTTGCATTTCTCTTATCACTAGAGATGTTGAACATTTTTTCATATATCTGTTGATTGCTTGTAGATCTTCTGTGAAGTGTCTGTTTATTTCCTTAGCTCATTTGTTGATTGGATTATTTGTATTCTTGGTGTAGAGTTTTTTGAGTTCTTCATATATTCTGGAAATTAGTGCTCTATCTGAAGTATGAATGGCAAAGATTTTCTCCCGCACTGTAGGTTCTCTCTTCACATTGCTGATAGTTTCCTTTGCTGAGAGAAAGCTTTTTAGTTTGAACTATCCCAGTTATTGATTCTTGCTTTTATTTTTTGTGCTACGGGAGTCCTGTAAAGGAAGTGTGATCCTAAGCTGACATGTTGAAGACTTGGACCTATTTTTTCTTCTATAAGATGAAGGGTCTCTGGTCTGATTCTGAGGTCCTTGATCCATTTTGAGATGATAAAACATCAATATGTTGACAAGCAGTAGTTGGTTAAATAAATTGCACAGTTAATGACTTTTATGGAACTGAAATCTAGCATCTTTTCCTTTCCCACCCTACCATCTGAGTTTAGTTTGCTGGTAGATTTAACTATTTGCTCAGTTTTCCTATAATGGTTTTAAAACAGGTCTTCGATTTCTTTGATCCCGCTACCTTCAAAAAGGGAGTTCAATTCTCCTCTGCTGGATGTAGCTGGACTGAGTGATTCTAATGAGCAGAAAATAGTGGAAGTGAGGGTAGGTCATAGAAAAGATAGCTTCCTCTTGATTCTCTTTCTCTCTTGGATGACTCTGGGGGAGGTCAGCCACCTTGTCGTGAGCACAATCTACCAGTCTTACAAGAAAGGTCCCTATATAACCAGGAAACGGCTCAATACCAGTGTAGGAACCATGTGAGTGAGCCAACTTGGAAGCAGATCCTCAGCCTAACATTTTGACAATTTCATTATCCCAGTCCTCTGGTCTTTCACTGAGACCCCAGATGTGCTAAAAAGACAAGCCACCTCCACCGTGCTGTCTGAGTTCCTGACCAACAGAAACTGTGGGATAATAAATGTTGATTGTTCCTGTGTTTTAAGCCAATAATTTTAGTGTAATTCATTATGCAGCACTAGAAAACTAATACTACTTATAACATAAGTCACTGTTCTAGGTAGTAAGGACTCCAAAGTAATTTAGGCAGTTTTTACCTTCAGTGGTGTTTGCTCCTTTGTATGATCTACTTTTCAATGTTTTCTGCTTAAGGACTCTGGCTTTGGGCTTTGTGATAGCAGTTCTACTTAGGTAATTTAAAGTTCCTGGTTTTATTATAATATTTTATGTATATTTTATCTTATATATTTTCTAGCTTTGTTTAATATCTTAACCATATATGTTTGTATATTTGTTTACATATTTGGGAGTGAAAACTTATTTTAGCACAAAAGAAGGAAAACAGCATATTTCAAATATTTCAAATTTTTGTGCAATAGTCTATTCTGTTTCAAAATAATATTATTAAAACATAAGTTATTAGTCATAAAACTGTACATGCTCATATTTTTAAAATGTGTCAAAAGATTAGTCTTGAAAGAGATTGCATGCAATAGCACACACCTGTAATTCTGGGGACTCTGGAGGCTGAAACAGGAGTTCTGCAAGTTCAAAGCTAGCCTTAGCAATTTAGTGAGACCCTGTCTCACACTCTAAAATAAAAAGGACTAGGAATGTGGTTCAGGGGTTAAGCATCCCTGAGTTTAATCCCTGGTGCCAAAATAAATAATTAAATAATGTTTACAATAAAAAAAAATTAAATAAAATACAGTCTTGATTCTAATGCAAATACAAAATTAGCATGGGAGATTTTATTTAACAACTTACGAAAGGAGCATAAATTATGTTATGAGCAATTCAAAGGAGTATTCAAAGCACCACATCTACACCAAATAAAGAATGTTGTAATGAATTTACAAATAGATGTAAAAATAGGCAGAATTGGTTGATATCTATACACTAATAATCAATTGCATTCTGAGGGATAAATTTGCATTTCTATGGACAGAATAATTTACATTACCATCAGTCTTTTCTATTTTGTGACATTGCTATATTTAAAGAAATGAGGCCGTTGCCTCATAGAATAACTATAAAACTATATTTGGCTATTTCCTCATGATTACATTTATGGTAAACATGTTAATAAGAATATTTTCTAATCAGATGCAGTGGTGTAACCTGTAATCCCAGTGACTCAGAAAGCTGAGGCAGGAGAATTACAAATTCCAGACTAGCCTGAGCAATTTAGCAAGAACCTATTCAAAATAAGTAAATAAATAACTGACCTGGGGTGTAGGTCAATGGCAGAACCCACCTCTGAGTTCCATTTCCACCTCTGAGTTCCATTTACAGTAACACACACACACAGAATATTTTCTAGATGGTGTTAAAACTAATGTGATTTTATTAGGCAGGTAGATGGTTATCAAAATTCGTGTTATAAACAATACTCCAGTGACTTTTCACACTTGTGTGATCATCTTTTTAGAACAGTAGTTCTGATCTTGAAGGTCTCTAATTATTAAGCAGGGAACTTTTTGAAATTGCAAGTTACCATTAGTTACGGAAAACCCTAGATATTCTAATGTAATATATTCTGGTAAAGCCTAGGACTCCACATTTTTTATTACTACTCAAGATTTTTTCTTAATACTAGACATAGAAACACACAGGGGAAAACACCAGAGAAAACTCCTGAAACTAGACTTGAAAAGTCTATTGGTTCTTTTGTTTTAGCATATTTTTCCAACCTCCTGTTCACAAGTCTCCCACTTCACAAAACCAAGATTTACATAGGGTTTTGCCAATCTTTACGTTTATTTTTAATTGACTACCTATTTTACTTTTGGATTAATAATAAAATATTGATTTTTAAATGAAAAACTAAGGAATGCACATTGAAGACCTATAATACATTTCTACTTTTATTTTAACTTTGTAAAAAAAAAAAAAAAGAGGATAAATTGGAATGGACCCACTGGAAGATTAAAATCTAATTCTACTTTTTCATATCCTACCTCTCAAATATTTTTCAAACAGTGGAATGAATTATTTACAGAGCACTTAGCACTTAATCTTTCTAAAAACCCTAAAAGGTGCATACTTTTATCATCCTTAATTTCTAGATAAGAAAACCATGGTATAGAATAACTAAATAATTCTCAAAGACTTGAAAGTAGTAGGAAGTAGAATCAATATTTAAGTTTATTGGGGGACAAGAAGGCAGAGAGCCTTGGCTATTTAAAAAAGGTTTTTAATGTGTCCGTGCTTGTCTTATAAAAATAAGTTGGTGTCACTCTTTTCTGCACAATAGTGGTTGTTTATTAACATGACTTTTCCTTATCCTTTTATGATGGTAGGGGGTGTTATAAGCACCTGGAGAGGAACAGAAATGGCTTTGATCAGAGATTTCCAGAGGAGGAGTACATTCTCCCTATTCTATAAGACACCCAGTGTGGTTCCTATACTTTGAGGACCATGGGGAGCCAAGAATAGTTTGGATATCATAAGGGTTTTACAGGGTAGGGAGCTGAGGTCTGGGTGGGAAAATATTCTCTTAGAGAAGCAGCAACTTAAGTGGTAGAAGCCAGAAAAACAGAGAAGCCTGTCAATGTCAGGAGCGGATGCATTTGTAGGCTACTCTTAAACACAAAGGTAATATTCCACAGGGATTTTTGTATAGTTATAAAAAATAAGCATATACACTTTTTCTCATTAAATTAAGTAGTCCTCAATCATGTCATGATGGTGTATTAAAAACACTGTTCAATTTACTATGTGATACAGCAATTTTCAATAAGTATTTCATAGCATGTCTAATTTTGTTTGTTGCTATTCAATTATGTCAGAAAATTTTTTAGACCATCTGATTATTTGACTGGTAACTTTCAAGAACACTTGGAAATGAATCTGTCTTAAGTCCCAGTGGGCAGATTGAAGAAACCGGGCAAAATGTGCTGATATATTGTAACTATAAATGCTAATGATACCCAGTGGAGTGCAGGATGGCCACCCCAAAATAGGACCCTTGCATCTGAGTAAAGCACATTAATGGGAAGGTCTCTCTAACCTTACCCCACACCCTTCTTCCCTGAAGTGGGTCATGTGAGAGGTGCCTTCCCCATGCCTGGAGGAAGGTAATGTCCTTATCTCTGAAGCCACTGGGACAGAGAGAAGAATCTGAACCAACAGCCTCGGTAAGTCTCCCCGAGTTTATTGCCATTCGGGGTCATACTCCTTTGTCCAACGATATTTCTCCCTCACTACCCACTTCTTCAACAAACCTAGCATTAAAAAATTCACAGGTTTCCCAGTTTGAGTCTTTATATCTGAAGTCTTCTGTATCACATAAAACTTACATTAAATAAATGTGCATAATTCCCTCTTGTTAACCTGCTTTTGTTACACAGGTCTTAGCCATGAGCCTAAAATGGGAGAAAAATATTCCTTTTCTACTACACACCTCATTTACCCACAGGCTGATAGGTTCTAGGGACAGTGCTACTGTCTACCTTCCACCATAAAATGAGTCCTGGAGATGAGTGGTGCTGTCCAACAGTACATCCATCACAAAGATTAGGACAGTGGTGACTGGTGAAAATTCTAAAGACTGTGTAGGACTAGGTAGTAAAGTCACTTTCAAGCAGATGACATCATGATGATCCATTCTCAAATTCAGTATGGCAGTACCAGGATTTTTCTTGATCAACTGGGGAATTGGTATTTTATTACTACCATTGAAGTGACCAACATTGAAATCATATTTTGTATAAATGAGAGTGGTTACCCTTGCAATACTTTTTTTTTCTCTTGAATTTCTAGAGTGGGAAATTAAATGAATGTGAATAATCTTCTGGTTCATGTGATATGACTTAAAGGACTTAGGGAATCCCTTTCAGACCTCAGTTTTATACTCCCTCAACCCAGCCCAACTTCTCTAAATATCTTCTTGATATTTTTTTCTTGGGTTTAAAATTAGAGGCTTCGAAGTGTTGATATACCAGGTCAGGTAAGAACTACAGCATTTCCACAAGGTGAATTGAAGGTGAATGCTTTATGAACTAAACTAAAATCTAAGTGAAAAGCAAAATACTACTAGGAGAGGGTAAGCCCTGACAGGCATGACATTAGGTAATCAGAGAGCAGCAGAATTATTTTGGGGACTGTGGGGGTGACAGGAGTTGGAGGACTGCTGATAAGTGAGAGATATTGAAGATCATCATCCCATTTGGCATCCAGAGTCACGGCATGGAACACAGCACTGGCATGAATTCCAGTCTTGGCTTTGAAAAGCATTTGTGTGTGTGTGTGGTGTGTGTGTGTATGTGTGTGTGTAAGTGTGTGTGTTACTGGAGATTGAACCCAAGGGGCTCAGACATTCTAGGCAGGCATCCTACCACTGAGCCAAGTCCCCAGAACAACTTAAATTTTCTACTTTTTCAAATAACTTAAGTTCATCCTTGGGGCTTGTTGGCAATGAAAAAGAAAATACTAAAGACTCATTTTGAAACTTTAGTAAGGTTTTAACTGTGGGAAGTTCTAGGTGACAGGCGCAGGACATGCAACCCAACACATGACTGCTTGGCGTACTATGTATTTTAAGCTGAAAGAAATGAAGCCAGCAGCAGCCGCAGGAAGATCATTCTCTGACCTTCTGCTTTTGACCCCTGAAATAGGCCATAAAAAAATTCCCTGGGTTGGGAGCAGAGCTCAGTAGGAGTGCTTTCCTAGCATGCTTGAGGCCCTGGGTTTGATTCCCAGCTCCACACAAAAAATGATAATAAGGATGATAATGATAATTACCTGACCTACCTCTTGTGATAATAGGTCACGAGACCCTCATTCCGGAGGGATTCTGGCCTAAACCCAGAGGACAAGAGGAATCTGAACAAGGAGGCTTACTTACTAAGTTTCCCTCAGTTTCTTTTATTAGTTCACACCCTTTTGTTCGCCAGGTATTCTCTGCATGACTGTCCATAAAAAAATAGTTTTCCTGGGTCTTTGAGTCTTCAGAAGCAAAGACTCCTGTGTTATGTAAATAGTTACATTAAATAAATGTGTTTTGTTTTCTTTCATTAATCTATTTTCTTTTTTTGAACTAGGGATTGAACTCAGGGATGCTCTACAACTATGCTACATTTCCAGTCATTTATATTTTATTTTGAGACAGGCTATCAGATTTGGAATCCTCCTGCCTCAGTCTACCAAGTAGCTGGGATTACAGGTGTGTGGCACACCAGATTTGTTAATCTGCCTTTGTCATAGGGCTGTCAATCATGAACATTGTAGTGGATGGGCAGGAGATGCTGCTTTTTCTCCTGTACGTAGGCTAAGGTGAGCGTGTACATTTGCATCGTTTGCTCTTCTTCAAAATCAAAATCAAGCCAGGTAAGGTGGTGCACACCTGTAATCCCAACAACCTGGGAGGTTAAGGCAAGAGGATCTGAGTTCAAAGCCAGCCTCAGCAATTTAGTGAGGCCCTAAGCAACTCAGTGTTACCCTGTCTCTAAATAAAAATATTTTTAAAAGGGTTGGGGATGTGGCTCAATGGTTAAATGCCCCTGGGTTCAATCCCCAGTACCAAAATAAATAAATGAATACATAAATTTCAATATTATCATATTTATAGCAATGTGTAACAAATGATGCATTTCTCTGCATACATATGTAAGTCTTCATAAATACAGGAAGACAAATCTAGAATTTCCAAACTACATTGTTAGGAAGTGAATAGAAGTATTCAAGTGTATTTTTTGTTTTCTTAACACAGTATTTCTATTAAAAGTGCTTTACCTCTGAACAATAGACATTCTTATTATATAAACATGTATTTATCTTTCCTTACATCATGAAATAGTACTTGGATTTGCCCTTGACTCTATTTTGGAGAAAAGCTTTGTTAAAGCAAAATAAAACCTCATACTTACAGTGAGCATTGTAACTTGCATTGTAAATATGAAGCAATGTGAATGACATTTTGTTTTTGTTTTATGATAAAATAAAAATTGACCTCCTGCATTCAATGTTGGTGTGCACAAATGAGTTTGACCTAAAGTACATGTGTCACTTGAACAAACAAATGCATAATGAAAATCTAAACAACCGTCCCGTTTCCCCTAACTTTTAAAAGTTTAAGAAAGAAAGAAAGAGAAAGAGAGAGAGAAAGAGAGAAGAGAAGAGAAGAGAAGGAAGGGAAGGAGGAAGGAAGGAAAGAAAGAAAAGGCACAGTAAAGAAAAGAGATTATTTGTAGAAGTCAATTTATATAACAAAAAGATTATTTTACTTTTCAAAAATATTACCTACTTTAACATAAGATTAACCAAAGAATTTCTTTATAGCACAAACTATTTAAAATTAAATCATTGGAATATTAAGCATCTTAAGATAAATATATCAAAAATCAAACTATTATTATACATAAATAAATAAAATAAAGATGGCTGTAGAAATTAGCAGGAAGTGCCTAATATTAGATGGATATAAATTTTAGAACACATCTGGTTTAGTCCATAAATGAGATACAAAAGATAAGAGGGAAAATATCTTTGAGACCCAAAATACTAATTTACCATTAATGGATATCAAATCAAAAGTTCAACAGAATCCCTGCATTCAAAAATACATTGACCTCACAATAATCTCCTTATGCATTTAAAAGAAAACTGAAATGAGACTCCTATACACATATATAAAGATGATACGTTGACCAGAGTAGAATTAAATACCTGAATTTTTATCCAGTCTTAAATTTGGACATAGATTTTATATTGTGAAATGTATTTCATTATTAAAAATGAGGGACTTGTTACCTCATTTGTATCATGATTTTGTAATCACACACAAAAGAAACTTTCATATGAAAAGTATCTTCTGTTCTTCAACATTATTATTATTAAACTGATTCTGCCATTACTAAATTTTCAACTAAAACATGAAACATCAGAACAACTGGCATACAGATAAAAGAAAAATGTAGAGAAAAGCATATTTGAAATCATGTCAGGAGGTTTTGGTTGTAGTTCTATGCAGGTGTTATTAAAAATTAATTGGGAGGCCATTAGACTGAGCTTTCTCCCATAAATTGGGTACCTGTGCAAACAAACTAAAACCCAACTCGGCAAACAGTAAAACAAAACTTAACCAGAAACAGCCAATTCACATCTGACTAACTAGGAATTTTCTATTTCAACCAATAAAATATTTTTATTCAGCAAAAATGCAAATGCAAAATCTAAATGCTCCAAAATCCAAAAATTTTGATTGCTGACATAACAAGTGGAAAATTCCACACCCGACCTCATGTGACTGAGGCTGACGCACCAAAAATATTGTCTAAAATTACCTTCAGTCTATGTGTATAAAGTGCAAGACAAGATATAACACAAATAAAATGTTTGTTAACAGCTGGGTCCCATCTCCAAGATATCTGCGTAAGTATATGCAGATATTCCAAAATTCGAAAAGTCTAAAATCAGAAATACTTCTAGTCCCAAGCAACTCTATTGAGAGATACTCAACCCCTAAATGTTTTCACATCACTGTCCTCTCCCTTGATGAAGTCCAGTTACTCCATCACTTGTACTTCATCCTTTAAAATGGAGAATAATTAAAAGGAAGAAGAAGGAGGAGGAAGAGGAGGAGGAGGAAGAGGAGGAGGAGATGACAACATATATAGCACTGTTCCACATGCTGTTGGTGATCACTCGCAAATAACCTTCAATGTAAATACTGTTCTTATCTTCACTGCTCATAGAAAACTGAATGGTTGAGAAACTTGCCCATGATCACCAGTCATAAGTAACAGTGCCAGGATTTAAAACCATAGTTTGGGACCAAAGACTTCACAACTTCTCAAATGCAGCAGTAATTGTCTCCATTTTGAAAAGGCTAATGTTAAATTTTCGAAAATGTCATATTGTTTACAGACCTTTTAATGCTGAAGTAGTTATTTTAAGCACCTAAATATAATTTAATAGGAATACCACCCTAGGATCTCTAAATTCATATGTGAAGTTTTATATACGGTACCTCCTAATCTATTTCTTTATCTACTGGAAAATGAGAGGCATATTATTTCTTCAACCTGTTCCCTGAACCTAGGTGTGGGCATACAATCATGGTGATATTGAAAACTAAAGGTTAAGATATTTGATGCCATAATTATGTTTGGAAAGATATTGTTTATTTTATAAAGAAACCTTCACATCTGTGTGAGATTTTAATTCTCAAATTTTCACATGCTGTCTTATTTTATCCTAACTGCTCCCCCAAAATTATAATAAGCCAAGTGTTATAGTTCATATTTTACAGATGAGCAATTAAATTGCAAAAGTTACGTCTATTTCCCAAGGTCACAGAGCTAGTCAGAAGGACAGGCCAGTTAAGAACCCAATTCTGTGAGTTTCCCTTATTTTACTTTGAAAGAAACTACTGTCCTTCTTGTACACATCTGCTGTTCGTTTCTTTTTTCAGGCACATTCTTAGGAGCGTCTTTGACAATGATCTGGATTTGGCTACTTCTAGAAGTTGTAATAAGCAAGTGTCTCCTTAACAGCTTTCAAAATTATTTGTACTTATTTGGGACTTATTTTGGTCGAGTGGAGCAAGGAAACACAAAGCTGTGTGCTACATTTGAATTTCCTCAATGGCAATGAACAAATTATGTGGTTGCCAAGTGGGTTCGACTAGTTTGAATGTTAAGCAGGCAGACAAGGGCAGAGCAGAGTTCCCCCCACTCTGACAGGAAGCTAATGACAAAAACCTATCATCAAGGGAAAAATAGCTCCTGAGTCAGTAAAGAGGTTTCAATTCGGAGTAATCATCATTAGCAAGTGATTAAAGAGAGCTTTTAAAGGTAGGTGGTGGACTATTTGTATCTAAATCACTTAGGGGCATGTGTTAAATTCCTGGGCTTCACCTTCAACCTATTGAATCAGAAGCACTGGACTGGGATGAGGAATTTATAGCATCATCCAACTTCAAGAAGAGCCAATAAACTAAAATTAGGTAAGAAAACAGAATTTTTTTGACTGCTTCTAAATGCCTGAAGTGTTCAATTTTTCAATTACTATGGATAGAGAAGGAGCAGAACTCTCCTCCTTAAGTAGGCATTGCACAGAATAACCTCTTTTCAAAGAAGATGGTAAGGGAAAAGAACCTTTAGTGAGTGACAAAATCTGACAAGTAGTGCTTTGGTCATGGAGGCCAGTGATGGAGGCCAACATTAAATGTGGGTCATTATGCACTCATCATACAAACTACTCTTCACCCCAAAACATAATTCCCTAGTCTAATCATGAAAAAAGTAGCAGATGAATCCCATTGGGAAGCGTTTTACAAAATACATGACCAATACTCTGAAAAATAAAGCCATCAAAACCAAGGGAAAGCAGGGCCTGGTGACACATGCCTGTAATCTTGGCAACTCAGGAGGCTGAGGCAGGAGGATTGCAAGTTCAAAACCAGCCTCAGCAATTTAGTGAGACTCTGTCTCAAAATAAAAAAAAATAGAAAGGGCTGGGGATGTGGCTCAGTGGTAAGGTGCTCCTAGGTTCAATCACCAATACTTAATAATCATAATAAACAAGGGAAGTCTGAGAAACTTCTCACAACCAAGCATAACCTCAGGCAACAGGAGGACCACATGTAATGTAGTATCCTGGGTGGATTTCTAGAATGGAAAAAAAGCACAATAGGTAAAAACTAAGGAAATCTGAATAATTTTATTTATTACTATTGGTTCATTCCTTGTAACAAATGTACTACTACAAATGTAAGATGCTTATAATAAGGGAAATTGGAAAAAGGTAAATAAGAACTCTGCCCTATTTCTCAATTTTTCTGTGAGTCTAAAACTATTTCAAAAGTATCTGTTTTTAAAAAAATATCCTGGTCTGCTTATGATACTTAGGGTCAATTATAATTAATGATAGAGAAAGAACATGATTTATCTGGCACCTGTTTGTGCAGTGCTCAGCCAGTCAGCCAGGCTGGACGGTGGTTGAAGGTGGGATGGATCTAAGTACAATAATGATCAGAATGTTCATTCATGTTCAAGACGGGAAGGCTCAGTAATCGGTCAAACACAGAGAATTCTCTTCCTCAGAGATAAAGATCTTTAAAGCAGACTAAGTACTCCTTGTTGCAGGGGCAGGGTAGAGAATTCTTTTGAGAGCTCCTTTAACTCAGTGTTTCTTGAACCTGATTTTAAGAAAGAAGAGTTGACATTGATTAAGTGATTTGTAGGACTCTCTACAAACCAGAGCACAGTCTGGCTGTAAGTCTGACCTCTTGACTCCTGGACTATTGAGAGGTCAAATGGATTTTCCCAGTGAGAGGATCATGTCTAACCCAGATTGAGAAAGGTGCCCTCCTCCTCCTTCCATTACCACTCTGGTCTAAGTCTCCATCCATGTAATTATTGATTCAGTGAGTTCAACAAATGTAAGCAGTGATTTAGAATAAAAATCACACTGTAAGACAGTCCCATCCCTTCTCAAACTGTCCCCACCCTCCTTCTCGCAAGACCCTCCCACCACTATTGTCACTATCACGGTCATATGCTAAATCCTGATCTGCTTTTCATCAGCATGGATTTGCCTTTTCTAGAATCTATTTTATTTAAAAGGAATTGTGTAGCATGGGCCCTTTTATGCATGACTTGCTTCACTTATTATACCGCCCTGGGGAGGCACTAGGGTTGGATATGTACTAGTAACTCATCCCTTGTGTGTGGATAGCAGTATTCCATTGTGTGAACAGGCTGCAATGGGTTTATCCATTCACCAATTGAAAGCCTTTTGAGCTGTTTCCCCTTTGGGACTAGAATTTTAATGAATCTGCTATGAACATCCCAGTGCGAGTCTTTGTGTGAACATGATTTCATTTCAGTTGGTTTAGTACCCACAGGTGGGTTTGCTGGGTCTTACCTGAGGGCATGGTCAATTTTTTAAGAAACTGCCCAGTTTTCAATTTGTCTTCCCTTTAGCAATTTATGAAAGTTCTGGTTTCTTCATACCCATGTCAAAAGTTGGTATTGTCAGCTTTGTAAAAATGACCATGGTATTGGCAGTGTAATGATAGTTTATTATGATTTTAATTTGCATTTTCCCAACAACTAATGATGTTAATCATATTTTTATGTACTTATTTGTCTTTCATATGTATTTGCTTGTGAATTGTGCTATTGTTGCTTTTTGGTACCAGGGATTAAACCCAGGGGTGCTTCACCACTGAACCACATCCCAGCACTTCTTATTTTTTTTAATTTTTAAATAGGGTCTTGCTAAGTTGCTGAAGGCCTCACTAACTTGCTAAGACTGGCCCCAAACTTGTGATCTTCCTGCCTTGCCTCCCAAGTCCCTGGAATCACAGGCATGTATTACAATGTCCAGGTTTTGAATTGCATATTCATATTCTTTGCCCTGTTTGTAATCAGGTTGATTCTCATTTTATTACTGAATTGTAAAAAGTGCTTTATGAATTCTGGACACAAGTCCTTCATTAGATATATGTTTTACATGTCCTTTCCCAGATGAGGGCCTGTTTTAAATTTTGTGCATTTTGAATTTTGGTGGAGTGCCATTTGTCAATTTCTTCATCTTTTAACGTTTGTACTTTTGCGATCCTATTAAGAAATCCTTGTTTAAGAGTAAATACCCCCAAGTTGATTCATAGATGCAATAAAATATGGATCAATATCCCAAAAGTCTTGTCAAAATTAACAAATTGGTCCTAAAATATACATGAAAATACAAAGGATATAGAATAGCCACAATAAAGTTAAAGGACTTCAATTACTTTATATTAAGACTTGTATCTAGCCATAGTAATCAAAACTGTGTTACTTGTATAAGAATAGACAGATAAATCAGTGGAACAGATAGTCTAAAATACACTCACACACACACATTCACACAATCCATTGATTTTTTAAAATATTTTTTAGTTGTTGATGGACTTTAATTTTATTTATATGCAGTGGTGAGCATAAACCCAATGCCTCACACATGCTAGGCAAGAGCTCTACCACTGAGCTATAATCCAAGCCTCCATTGTATTATTTTTTTTTACAAAAGTTCTAAGGTAAAAAAATGGATAATAATTTCAACAAAATAGTGCTGAACGCTTAGGTTGGCAAAAGGTTTAAACACATATATTCAATTCTTAACTAACAATATAAAAAAATCCAAAGTGAGTCATTGACCCAAATGTAAAAATAAAACTATAAAAACTTCCAGAAGAAAACACAGGAGGAAAAAAATTTTGCTTATAAGTTAAACCAAAGCAGGTGTTAGCAAACTGACCAGCAGTAAAATGTGACTCATTGCCTGTTCTTATAAAGTTTTATTGGAACTCAGAAGTGTTCCTTCATTTACACACAGCCTGTGGTTTTCATAGCACAGGGACTGAGTTGAGTAACTTCAATAGAGAACATGCAAACCATATAGTTTAAAGGATTCCACTATCTGATTCTTTATAGACACTTTGCTGACTCTTGGGACACAATATAGCTATCCCTTGGTATCCAGAAAGAATTGATTCAAGATAACCCAAGGATGTGAAAGTCCATTTTATTTGCATTATAACCTATGTATATCTTCTGTACACTTTGAATCATCTCTAGATTTTTCTATAATAACTAATACGATGTAAACCATTGTTTACCATATTGTTTAGTGAATACTGAGAAGAAAATACTTTTCACATTCCGTAATTATTTTTTTCTAATATTTTGGATTCACATTTGACTGATCTGTGGATGGAACCCACGGATACATAAGACCAAAAGTATTTAAAATGGAAGCACAGCTACCTAGCATTCAGAGAAACTATTTGAAGTTCTTAAAGTATCTCACATGGTCCTCTGCAACCCTGCACCACTTTCCCCTCTGAATCCATGGCCTATCCTACCCTCTCAGGCTCCAGGCAGCTCTTGCCTAAGGGCTGCTGCTCTGGATTTTCCTTGCCTGACATATGCTACAGCTATCCCCTAGACCCTTGCTTTAAGTCTCAGATCAAATGTCACTTTCTTAATGAGGTCTGTATTTTCCACCCTTTTATCTTTAGAACTCATGCCTGCCCACTCCCTTAACACCTATTTCAAGCCAGTTCTACTTCTTTCCTCTCCATAGCCCTTATCATTTTTTAACATTGATTATAATTTACTTTTTAAAAAGTGTTTTGTATAGTTAATATAAGGAGATGATCAAAGTTTGATTTTACAAATCAGACAATTTATTGTGAAAGATTGTTTTTTGACAATGCTTAAAGAAGCGGAGAACAATGAGAATAAAACTCACAGGGAATACACTCCACAGAGGAGGTGCATTAACCACATGGTGAGTTCCAATTTTATATAGTGTGCAATTATTAAAGTCTAGCTGTTCAATTAGGACAGAAGCAGGCCTCCGTGGAGGTAAAGTATAATTAAAGTTTGAAGTTTATCTTTTTATGAGAGGTTCTTGGAAGAGACAGTTTGACCAACCTGGCACACAGTTGTGATAACACACAAGGTTCCTAGCAGTCAGCAGGTGGACTGGTGTTGGCCAGAGAGGGTGTGTAGGGTTGTGGGAACCTGGCCACAGAGTAGCCCTGCACAGCCTGAGCTCTCAATGAGTCTGCAAATCATAAATGCTTTGGAGACCTGCATTTGGGGCCAATAATTCAAATATGGGGTCTGATAAGGTGTGCTGTAACATTCTGGAGGAAAGGGGGATTACACTCCATGCTCTTATCACAGCAAAACATATGTCACATAGCAAATAATGTGTTTAGAGTCATTTCAAAGCTGCATAATAAAAAGTTCTTCTCCAATACCCACCCTTTCAGAAGGTAAGCTCACCAGTGCAGGGGCTGTTATCTCATGAAGCATTAAGGATATTTTTCATGTCATTTATACATCTTGTATATATTTTAGCATATTTAGTTTTTATGAGGCATTTATCAGATCTATATTATTTGCTTTGATAGAAAAGAGTATCCCTATGTATAATTATATGGTTTAGTAATAGCTACACTTACTTTATGCTTACCAAGGGGCCAGGTGTAAAGACCCACATTATCTTATTATTCAATCCTCACAATAACCCAGAGGTATAAACTATTATCACAGTATTTCAGAGTCGCTTGGTAATTTGCTCAGGGTCACATAATTCATTAAATTGCAGGCAAAAGATTCAAACAGGACCCCTTGTCATATTCTTGCTTAGTTCAGTATTTTACATTCCAGGTACACTAAACTCTAGGAGATAAGTCATAGACATAGATGACCCCAGAGGGTGACCACCTGGATTTGAGGTGGAATTGGATAGGACCAACATAATTCTCTCTAAAGCATATGCTGAGTCATATTTGATAGTCTCTAATTTCTTTTTATTTATGCAAGATTTATATTTACTTTAAAGGGGTATACTAAATTAATTATTAAGGTTATCATATTAATTACTAGTTGATAGGTGAATCACACAGGTGCAAAATTCCTTTTCCAAAACCCTTTAGGCCAGATTTGATGCAGAGGTCAGAGAGGTTTTTAGAAACGTAAAGCAATAAATGCACCATCTATCAGGAGCAAAGGGGGTTGGGGATAACCTTTAATAATTATAAGCATTTCCATAGGAAAATGTGTAAGTGTACACATTAAATGGGATTGTAAAAAGCATCACATGTTTTGCCACCAAATGAGGGTCAAATTAGTTGTAGTTTTCTAGTCTGCTTGCTGAGTTTTTTTGGGCAAATTATTACCTTCCTGGCCCTCATTTCTCTGTACAAGGGATACTTACATTTTACATTTTTGAGTTAGTAATATATGGAAATGGACATTTTTAAATTTAGAAATTGCACAAGCGAGTGTTCATTAAGGGATGGCTAATAGTATCTGTGTTCTGTGGAAGGAACAAGAACCATTTCCTTAAATAAGAAGTATACTTCTCACTTCTTATCAGAATTAGGAAATAAATTCACTCTTTAGAATACAGAGTCTTTATAGTATTTATCTGAATTTATAATTTATGGAATAATAAGATTTCAAAGAACAATTTTAGGATCAGTTTCTCTTTTAAAATAATTTCCTTGCTTCATTTTGATTCACGAATAAACCCCTAAAAACACTGCTGTATTAAGAAGCCTGATTCTCATTATCTTATCCCCATCTGTATTAACATAATCTATTATTTATTTTCAAACCAAATTACCATCGTATTTGAGGTTTCAGCTGGGTTAGTGAACTTCTGGTCAGGACCTGACTAAACTGATAAGAGTAATTTCAGCATTTTAATGATTCATACCATCCTGGATGCAGCGGCAACTACCAGCATTTGATCTCAAAATGAACAAACTAAAATCAATGTAAACTGTGCACATCAAAACCTCGAGGTGATAAGCACAGTCTTTGAGTAACATTAAATCAAGCTGTGGGCTGCGGGTGTAGTCAGCAAGACATTCTTACTTTACTGACCCCAAGGACCTCTGTTAGCCCTGTCACTAGCCACCTTGCCTGGTTCTCCACGTTCTGGTTTGGAAGAACATGCCTGAATAGCCTTAGGACTTCTGAAGATGTTCCCTCTTTCTGGAATGTTGGAGATCTCCTTCCTCCAATGCCATCCACTCCTCCGTATTGAGCTCCAACTCACCTTGCATTTCTCACCCTCATCAGGAGTTCCATCGACAAAGTCTCCCTCAAGATCTCAGGTCTGGTGTATGTGCCTCTCCTAGCATACTGCGAAGACGGCATTCCTGCAGCTTCGTAAACACCCTGTTATAATTGGTTGCTTGCCTATCTGCCTTGATGAGATTGTAAGAGGGACCATATTTATGTCCCCAACTCTATTCCCAGTACGTTAGTACAGTACCTGGGACATAGAAATAATGATTTGTTAAGTAAATAAGCCTCCTTATTTACTCCTAGGAGAAAGAAGAAAAAAAGTGAAGATAAAAAGTTTTAATAACAACTGCCATATAGGATTGTGATAGTAAAGTAGAATGCTGCATATAAATATGCTTTTTGTATCAAAATGCTTAGTAGGTAATAGGCATTCCATGAATACTAATTGAACATGTGCCCTTTCCCAGAGTCAAAATATCACTGCTTTTTAATTTTGTTTTAGATTCAGTTCAGACTACAATTCTGTATCCACAAGCATCACACACTAACATTCCTTTACCCTTCACTCTTTCCATGGTTGCTTTTTCTTCTTTTTCTGGGTTGTTAAATGGATTAGAAAATATGTTGAAAGTTAACTGTCTTTTTAGAACGGTTGGGTGACTCTGACTGCTCTTTTAATTTTTGAATATCTTAAATTGCTTTTTTTTTTTCAAGTACATTTTGTTCAGTAAAACCCCTAAACTCATTTTGTGAAACACATTTTCTACTATTTTCTAAGTAACCATTTACAGACAATTGAAGACATGTATTTCTGATTTATTTATACTTAGGATACAGTTAACATTCTGCTTCAACAAATGTCTTAATCCCTAATCATTATTACATGGATACACAATACATCCCTTTCAGCATTGAATGCTAAAACAACTAGGTGGAAATTTGATGAAGAAAAAGATATTGTATAGTATCCAAGTGTTTCCCAATAAATTACTTATCAGTGACTACAGAAAAATGGTAACTTGCCCATTGAGAAAAGTAGCAGATATAACTTTAACTTGAGTGCCAAAGATAACATCACATTGGAACAAACTAACATCATGTGCCTTTTATATGATACACGGTGAAGGTCACAATGTCACAATAGTTGCATTTCTGTCCCAAATGCACAACTTGATCTAATCATAAGGAAACATCAGACAAACCCAAATGAGGAGACATTCTACAATATAATTGGCCTACACTCTTCAAAAATGTCAAGGTCAAGAAACACAAACAAAGTCTATGAAAATTTTCTGTATAAAAAGAGAATTTTAAAAATGAGAATTGTTGTATAACATAATACATGATCTTTGACTGGATCCTCAACACAAAGAGGAGGAGAGGTGTTAGCTATAAAGTACATATAAAGTACATTTCTCAGAAGGGGACAGAATTTGAAGTGTGAGTTATAGATCAAATAATGTTTTTTGTTGTTGTTTTTGTCGGTTTGTTTTTTTTTTTTTTTTTTTTTTTTGCATTGAAATAAAATTTGAAATCCTGAAAGCCATGCTGTGTTTATGTAAGTAGGAAATGTTCCCTGAAATATTCAGGGGTAAAGAGCATGGTCATTCTTATTCTAAAATGTCCAGGAAAAAATTAAAGAGAAGTAGCATGAAGAAAAAATGTGAAGGGTAGAAGCAAGTGTGGTGGTGCACACCTGTAATCCCAGCAGTTTAGGAGGATGAGGAAGGAGGATTAAGAGTTCAAAGCCAACCTCAGCAAAAAGCAAGGTACTAAACAACTCAGTGAG
Organism: Sciurus carolinensis; assembly: GCF_902686445.1. Taxonomy (NCBI): domain Eukaryota; kingdom Metazoa; phylum Chordata; class Mammalia; order Rodentia; family Sciuridae; genus Sciurus; species Sciurus carolinensis. The sequence goes on along the minus strand of NC_062216.1, from coordinate 40,381,991 downwards.
ATCCTGTCTCTAAATAAAAAACAAAAGAGGACTGGGGAGGTGGCTCAGTGGTCGAGTGCCCCTGAGTTCAATCCCTGGTAAATGCCCCCTCCCCCCCCAAAAAAAAAGATTACATAGAGTTCCTTGTTCTATTCTTGCAGATTTTCTATTGAGTTTAACCTTTTATCCAAATAAAACATTACCCTCAAAAGGCTCACACTCAAATATACTAGTTCAGGGATCAATTATTCATTAGCTACCTCGATAAAGAGCTTCTATCAGTTGCTGAGGAAAAAAAAAAAATTCCAAAGTAGTGACCTTAAACAACAAAAACTTGATTTTTTTTTCCTCAGTGAGCCCGAGGGTGGGCTGAATTCAGCTGGGCTGGTCTGTTGCTCCACAAGGTTTAGGCTGTGGGTTTTCATTCTGCTGCATTTGTCTGGGAGCTCAGCTGTGGACACACATGATGGGCACTCATTCCCCAGGGTTTCTCTTCGCTAGTTTAGTCTGAACTTATTAGAAATAAAAACTGGGGGAAAAGTAAAATGCCTTTACTTCTTTTACAGCCTGGGCTCCGAAGCTCTAGAACTTTTCCTGCATGGCATTCTATTCTTAGAAGGAAATCAGAGCACAGCTCAAATTCACTCAGACAGGAAATGGACTCTGCTCTTGTTTAAAAGAGTTACTTCCCAGGGACAAGAAGAATTCTCAGCAGCCATATTTTAAGGCCACAAAGCCAAAATAAAACAATTTAGATAGTTTTGAATGATCTTCTCTATGAGTATAATTTGGATATATTAGCATATGAAATAAATGTCAAAGGAGTTTTAATTTGCATGAAAGTTAACTTAATTTGTTGTGTACATGGATTCAGAACCGTCTTTTGTAATTGCAGATTAGATACTGTTTACTATAAACTATTTTTTCATTATAAAAAGTGGGTGTTCTGGCTTGAGCCATTTCTTAGGATTTTAACTTGTCTGGTTCTTGTCAGCTACTGGGAGACCATTTGCATAATGAACTTCTGAATGTAAAAAGGAAAAAGAGTGTTTGTACAGGTTCCTGAGGGCGAGGAGGATGGTGTGGACCGTAGAAGTTCTCCCCCTTGGATACTGTTCCCTGTCCCTGGCCCATAGACTTGTACCAAAGAAGACATTCAATTTTCCCTCAGAACCAAGCTATTGGAACTGTTCATGTAATGCGTGCCTGTCATTGTACCCATCCTAATCATGATTACAACTGATAAGTCTTAATCATCCTGTCACAAGACCTGATGAACCTGTAATTTTTTTCTACCGTTCAACCTCCTGAAATCAGAAGCATTGCACATGAACTGACTGAGAGCGTGAGGCAAAGATCTTGAAGTCCCAGACAACGAAAGCATTACAATTTCATGTTATTTAGGTTTTCTGTCATCCATACGCACTACAGAATACTCATAAATGCCAAAATATGAATGGCATTTCTTTTCTGATTCTAGGAGTCCAAATTTTTTTGTTTTAATATCTTTCATTATTAAAAAATTTTTTCAACACATAAAAAGTAGAAAAAAGAGGACTCCTTATGTACCCATGACCCAGCTATAACAGTTGTTAGCCCATGACAAGTAAAGTTTAATATCCACCCCTTTGCTGTACCCTCATGCAGGTACCTGGTGGACTTTGAAAAAAAAAATTCCAGACATTGTAATTTTACCTATAAAACCTTAGCATGTATTATTAAAAGATAAGGCTGTGGAACTGGGGTTGTGACTCAGTGGTAGAGCGCTTGCCTCGCATGTGTGAGGCACTGGTTTCGATTCTCAGCACCGCATACAAATAAATAAAAATAAATAAATAAATGTCTATTGACAACTAAAAAAAATCAAAAAAAGAGATGAGATTGATTTTTTTTTTTTTTTTTGAGGATTACATCAAATATTTTTAAACAATTGTCTTTGGCTTCAATAATTAGCAACAGGAGTGGTGGTGATCTGAGGTTGAACAGTTGCTGGGCAGATGTCCTTGTGGAAGTACATTTTGTATGAGATCAGAATGGGCTCTAGGCAAGTCTGTGGTTCTGGCAGCCTTTTATGGTAGGATCAGGCAGCCATGTACAAGGCTTCCTTCACAACCTTCTGACTTCTTCTACTCTGTTGTTGTTCAGGTTGATGCAGTGACTCCATTTGATAAGGACTTTTGAAACATCATTACTATTTGTGTATGTTGAATAATTAATAATTTATTTGTTTAGCTAAGTCTTAGCACAGTTTGAAGCTCTGATAATCTCCGAATTTATCTTTCTGGAGTTATTTCAGTCTAAATACAGAAAAGTTTCACATGCCCTCTTTAATTGATAACACCTATTAAGTCTTTGCAGTCTTGTCTTTTTTTTTTTTTTTTTTTTTTTGGTTTTCTTTTTAGTTTTCAAAGAAACCAGGTTATTTATAATTCCTGCTCCTCATCCCATGGTTACTGATTCAGCTGACTACCTCCTGTAGCATCCTTTATACATTTCTCTGAATGAAAGTTTTTTAAAGGAAGAGACTTAGGGGCAATTAGACTAGAAAGGTTGGAGTTATTATTAAGACACATAAGTAGGAACTTGACTGTCATGGTAAGAGTGCCTGAGAAGTAAAAGAAAATGAAATATGTAATAGGTTTTGTAACAGTAAATGAGATGATAACCTAAAATTGTTTAGTCAGTCAACAAGTTTTATATTAGCCTCTACTCTATTACTATGGGGACCTCTTACTCCAAAAAGTTTAACAGCTAAAGTGAGACCTTAGAGAAAATCTTGTGATATGTGTATTATTGACTCTGGCATCTGTAGATTTCTACCTCTCCCGATATCCACCTGCTCTATTCTACTTTCAACTTGACCACAATCGTTCAGCTATAGCCTGATTCTTAGCAGACAACTCTCAAGATTTGTGACAAATCACTCAAGAAACTGTGATGTCACTTCTGAATTAAATAATTGACAATACTTTTAAATTTTTGATGTATTTCTTATACCATATTTGATCTGAATGAAATCATTTCTGATTAAGCTAATCAAAGAACTCCTTGTGTATGTGTGTGTGTGTGTGTGTGTGTTACTGGAATTCGAGTCCAGGGCCTTGAACATACTAGGCAAGCACTCTGCTATGTACTACATTCTGAGCCCTAAAAAACTCTTAAAAATGTGTTAAACATATTTAAATGTAGATTTTCCTATGGGGGTTTTTGGGAAGATTATTGTGTGTGTTCTTTATTCTCTCTCCCTTTTTTTTTTTTTTTCTTTTTAAGAATAGCAGTGTTATAGGATTTATAGAAGACAACTGTATTCTCATCTGCTTCTGTATGCTGTTCATTTTGGTGCATTTGAGTCAAGTAAATGAAGGAAATTCAGCTTCACAGAGATAAATAGTTTTAAAAGGGAGGAATATTTAATACAATTGTGGATATTCTCTGAATCTATACCAATCTAGATTTTTTTAATGCTATCTATATTAGATATCCCAAAATTGTGTGGATAAACATTTTGTGCTTTGTTATAGTAAATCCATCTGCATATTTTGCACATTGAATGGACTTTTTCTCATAAATAATTTTGCAATATGATGCATTGAAAATATTGGTTCATTGATTTATATAGATCTTCCAAATATGGACACAATTTTGTTAGACAATCTTAAAAAAAAAATCCCATTCATGAATGGCATCATTAATCTCATCAAAACATCTCAATGCATGGGCAAGCTATCAAGATCATAGTGGTGGATTCAAGTTTTCCAAAATTCTAATTTTTTTATGAAAACGAATCTTTCCTCATTGACCACAAAGAGTCAGCAGATTAGTTGGAGGTGACAGACTCACTTCACTTGTTTTTAAGAGCATGTCCATGTGTTTTTGAGATACACCAACATCTGAATAACCATGTCTTACATCTTAGAACTCTTTCTTTTTTCCTCCATTTTTGACCATGATATTCCTTTTATTGAAAAGCAACATAAAATAGACGTAGACATAAGAGAAAGATAATATTTTTACATTATTGCTTTCCTTATGAGGATTTTTATGCTTTGTGCTGGAATTTACTTGCTATATATACTCTCACTTTACCTGAAAATTTTACATTGGATTTCTACATTATTACTAGTGTTTAATTTAGAAGAGCTTAATAAACTGCTAATCTGAAGTCAGTGATACTCTCTTTGCTTTTAGCCGTTTCTCTGAACGTGCTTACTTCATGTACAATGTGGAAATCTGATTCAGGTCTCTCCTCCACTCAGTTCACAGTTGTTTTTGTACCTCTTCTGCAAGTTCATAGAAAACTTGAAGATGGATGACAGATGAAAAGTAACCTTCTCATCAGAAGAATCTTGCTCTCTGTTTTCTGTGAGTCCTTGACAAGAGGCTGTTGCTGCTGTTTGCTTATGACTATCTGTAGCACAACTTTTGAAAAAAGTTGATCACAGCAAATTTGGAAATAAATGGAAAACAGGAACAGCAGGATTTGGAGAGGGAGAGGAGGAATCCTTCAGATTCTTTAGGTCCTTGACTCACTTGTTCATCTTTTAATGGATTATCTATATAACATGAATAATCTTTTGAGCTAGACAGATAAGAGGAACTACTGCTACTTAAGCCTGGTGTTCCTGGTTCACAAGGAGACACAGAGTGTATCTGCTTGTTATTTGTTAAATTATCTTTAAGATTGAAGGGACTAACTTGCATTTGCTTTGTAGAAAAGAAAGATAATACTCCTCTGGAAGCATGTAATGGACAAATTAAACTTCCTTTCCCTTGAAAATTTTCTCTAAATTTTCCAGAAAGGATTTATTCCTGAATGTCTACTGAAAGCTGCTTGAAGACTTCTTGGTCCACACCCTCAGGAAGTAAACAGAGTGGGAACTCATTCATGTTTTTTCTTTAGAAAAACCTGTAGTAACTATTGGAGACTCTCCAGTTCTTGTACTTTTAATTCTTCCACTTGGTAGAAAAATCCCAGTTTGTTTCTTTGTCTTTGGAAAAATCTTCCATATGACTGTCTTTTATTTTAAAACTGTGCTTGGCAGAGCATAATGTTGTTGATAATGATGATGTGAAATAGTAATCCATGGGCCCTTTCATAGTGGAATTTAGCGCTTTAAGGTTGCAGAAGCACACACTTAAAAGGGTAGTAAGGTGAAAGGCCATTTTCACATTCATCATATTTTGAAAAAGTTTCATAAGTATAGCAACCATTGGGGTCATCACATCATAATTTCCTGTCCCTAACTTCTGAATTATAGGGCACTGACGACTACCACAACAGTCTCGGATGAATACCGACAGATTACTAATCATATTGTATGGGATTTCCTTCCATCTTGGGATACTTTCTTCGAAAGGCTAGCAAGTACTTCTTCAATCTTGTTTTTTTTTTCAACTTTAACTTCTGATGAACAGTTTTTAAGTGAATCTTCTTCACTAAAGGACTGAGGAAGTCCTGAAAGTGTCACAGGAGAGTTATCCTCTCCATAACTGAGCTTCCAGATATGCTGAGCAACTGAAATTCCTAATTCCTTTTCTAGTATTTTAGATGGAAAGGTCTGGAGATCATGCACACTATTGATTCCCAGTGCTTCAAGACGTTTGGCAGTTTTATAACCAATACGAGCCATGTCCTTTATTTTGTTCAAAGTATAAATGAGATCTTGACAATTTTCAGGTAACAAGACTGTTTGTTGATTTGGTTTAAAAAGCACTAGAAACTAATTTTGCCAATAGTTTATTACATGCCACTCCAGCGCAGCCAGTGATTATACACAATTACACTTGTCTTCCCGAATCTCCGCTGCAAACAGATCCAACTAGTAGTTTGATAACATGATGTCATGCAGGCTTATAGACTGATTATTGTATACATGACCTGACATAGTCACTGCAGAAAGTGCATCGTTTCGAAGTTGCTGGAATTTCTTCTCGACCATTTCTGTTACTACCACAAAATTTTCATCAAATCCAAGTCTTTCAACAACTGGACTAAATTCTTCCAACAATTCTGTTACATTATAAGACATCTCTTCTTCGTAATTGACCAAGTCTTCTCCATTAACCAATCCCAGTTGTGGACATTTTTCTTTTGCATCTCTGACACTGATAAGTTTCCTAACTCCAAGTTTCCTGGCTTTCTAGTTGCAAGTAACCACCAAATATTTCTGCTGAACACCTAAAGTTTTGCCCTTTAATTCTGGGTTTGAGATAATTTCTATTGGTGCATAAAAGCAATCCAGATTCACATGTATTATGACTCTGGATGAAGAATTTCATGTTGGCACCACCTGATCATGAACTGCTTCTTATTTATACCTGGCAGAGTTCCCCGTTAAGGATTGCTTTCCAGGCCATGGCATGACTGGGAGGTGGTAGAAATTTTATGTGGTAGGGACAAAGTGGGAGGTCTTCTGGTTATTGGGAGCATGTCCTTAAGGGGAAATTAGGACACTGACCTCTTCCTCTTTTTTGATTCTCAACAAGAATGAATAGAGCACTCTGTTCTACCATGTACTTCCCACCATAATGTGTGCCTCACCTCAGGTCCAAAAGCAATAGGCTCAACTGACTATAGACTGAAACCTCCAAAATGGAGCCAATATTTTTTTTTAAGCTGATTGTCTCAAGTATTTTGTTACAGTAATAGAATATTCACTAACAGAGAAGTTGAGGCAGTTTGATCACTCATGTATATATCATTCCATCTATTTGCACTATTATTTTGACCTATTTTGAGATGGAAAAACACTACTTGTTATTTCTCCCTTTAGGGCATGGATGGTGCATTCTGTATCTGGTACTAGCTAGAGTTTATTAAAATACATAGGGTAAAATATGGAATGAATTTTGATTTGATCATCATAGCGAGGGTACAGTTTTTCATTATCAGTTTTGATTCAAGAACACATTGACAAAGGTCACAATATTTAAATAACCAAAGGATAATGAAAGTCAACTAATGAAACAAATGTTCTTTTTTGTATCATCTACAGGAAAGCATATTAATAAATAAATGGGAAAATATAATTTTTTTCCTATGGGCTATTAGTAAGACTGTACTTATATCTTAATTTCAGACTACTCATTAACAGAATTCATTTATTCACCTGGGGTGTACTTGTTGTATTCCTACTGCGTACCAGGCTCTCTCTCTTGCTGCTTGAGAACCAAACAAGGTTACTGAACTCATGAAGCATATAGAAGTGAATAAAAATTTGTGCCCTTGTGGAACTTCTCGTGGAACTCATATTCTAGAGAAAATAGATAAGAACCAAATAAATAAGTAAATATACTGTGATTTAGATGGTTATGACAGCTTTGGAGAAAAGTAAAGCAGAAAAGGGGATTACAGAGTGATGACTGAGGAAGGGGGTTAAGTCAATTTTTTCAGATAAGACCTTGCTTAAAAGGTTTCAGTTGAGCAAAGACTTGATGAAGGTTTTTAGTGAGGCAGCCACTTGGTGAATATCTGGAGAAGTCCTTGCAAGCAGAAATAACAGGGAACAGAGAGTGCAAAGGCCATGAGGTGGGAGCACACCCTGTGAGAGAGGACAAATTAGTCTGGAGGGGAATAAAAATGCAAACTGTGGAGAGTGGATTTGGGATGGGAAGATATGTCTAGGCAGAGCTTGGGAAGATAGATCTAGGTTGAGCATGAGAAGCATGTAAGACATTTAAATAGAGTTAATGAGTAGGCAGTTAAAAATGAGGTATTACATCATCATATTCAGAAAACATTTTAAAAATGAAACTAGATGAGATCAACAAAGAGTGAGAGTAGATCAAGAAGAGAATGCCTAAAGATGGCAACCTGGGGCAGAGAAACAAGTGAAGGAGACAGAAGAATTGGCTTGTACGTAGGAGCTAACCCACAGAATTATTCTAGAAGTTGTCAAGGGAACAAAGGTTTTCAAAGAGAAGAATAAACTGTTTCAGAATTTAGAGGATAATATAAACTTGAAATATAATATAACTGTTTCAGAGTTTAGAAAATAATGCAAACTTTTTGGATCAGCTTATGAAGAGTGGCACAATTACTAAGAACATTCTGGAAGTATTGAATTTTAAAGGATTTAGGACAACGTATTAGACAGAATGTTGGAAATGTTAAGCTCGGTATCATAATGTGACAGTGTACATCCAAACTTATGCATAGTGTGAGAGAAAGGCTTGAGATCGAAGAAAATAATTCTCACTGTATTTTGCTAATTAATGACCATTTTCTGTTGATACAAAGGAGTTATAGGTTTTGTGTTTTCTTGTGTTCAATTTGGGCAGTTTCTTATCAAAACTTTTAAATTGTCATCAATCAATAACAATAGAAGCAATAAAAATCCAGAGTGGCTGGGCTTTCCATTGCTCTCATTTCTGTGAATATGAACTAATTATCTCATGCTGGCTTGTGATTAGGGAGTACTTTGGTCTGTCTCATTTATTCAGCAGTACGTACTGAGAGCTGCTCTGTGCTAAGCACTTTTTGGTAATGTGAAATACTGTAAAAAAGACAACAGGAAAAAATAAAAACATACCTTCTAATAAAGAAGATTTCAATAAAAGGTAGAAAATAAACAAAGACGTGAATAGATAAGGAATGACAGATAGTGACCAGAAAGGAACGAGAATGATGTCAGCAGGGGCAAAGTCACAGCTTATGATCTAGTGAGTGGGAAAGAGGGAAACGAGGGGGTCACACTTGGGGAGCGAATGAACGGTGAGCAACGCAAAGCGTGGTGGAGGAGCCATTAGGAAGAGGACGGCCAGGGTGAGAGGGCTGGTGAGTGGGGAGAGCAGGGATAGGTTATAATACCGGAGCCTGGACCATCACCAAGTCTGCAGGACCTGGTTCCCCATGCAAAGAAAGTTACATTTTACTTCAGATATGTTGAGATTTCCAAAGAAAGTGTGAGGCCAAAGTGAGACATAATTAATGTCTTTAACATTCAAACTACTCTTGAGGAGGAGACTATGAGAGATCACAGTAGAAGAGAAAAAAACAATCAACATTTTGAATTGACATGGTAGCCATTGATGTGTGATGACAGATCAGAGTCTAGTTTTACTTTTCTTTTCTTTTCTTTCTTTCTTTCTTCCTTCCTTCCTTTCTTTCTTTCTTTCTTCCTTCCTTCCTTTCTTTCTTTCTTTCTTGTACTGGGGATTGAACCCAGGGGCACTTACCTACTGAGCCACATCCCCAATCCTTTTTATTTTTCATTTTGAGACAGGGTCTTACTAAGTTTCTCAGGTCCTTGCGAAGTTGCTGAGGCTGGCTTTAACCTTGTAATTCTCCTGCCTCAGCCTCTCGAGTCTCTGGGATTACAGGCATGGTCCACCTTGTCTGGCAGAGTCTGGTTTTTCAAAAGCAGATTGGATGTGGATTGTAAAAGGAAAAGAAATTAAGGATGCCTTCAAGGGTTTTGACCTGCATAACAGGTGCCATTTATTTAACGAGGAACACAAGGACGGGGAGTGAGTTTGAGGATAAAGATTAAGGATTTATATTTTGGACACATTAATTGCACTGTAGGACAGAACAGCGCTTGCTCTCCATTGCTGACAGAATTCACAACTGTTGCTTCCATTTTTATAACTTTCTTATCACAATTGCTCTGCATGCTGTAGCTTTTGAAAAAATATAAGTGTACAAAAGTCTTATGTTCTGTTACAAACCCAAAATTTGTATATTAATTATTTCTTTAGGTTGACTTTCATGTTTATCTCAAAAACCATATGCTTGTAGGAAAAACATTTCTCTTGCTATTCGTTTTTATTATTCTCAATATCCAATACAATTGCTACTACTACTAAACATCCGCAAATTTTCATAGGCAAGCATTGAAGTACATTGGGAACTTCTGTTTATCAAAATGACATTAAGAAAGTGACATCAAAGTCATCAAGTAGGAGAAAATATTCATATATTTGCTATAAACACACACAAACACACACACACACACACACACACACACACACACACACACAATCTGATAAAGAACTCTTACCTATCACTTAAGAACATTCTGCACAGAAGTTTTCTCTCTCACTTTGGAAAACTATTTGAAAACATCTTTTAAAGCTGATTATATTCATATACAAAGAATGAGCAATTCTATTTCTAGTTATATACAGAAGAAATGGACACATTTGTTCTTTCAAAGACATAATAAGACTATTCCTTGTAGCACTATTCATAACTACCCAAATCCTAGAAAGTTCACAGATGCCATCAATAGTTAAAGAGTAAAAGGTAAAAGATTTATACGATCTGAAGAGAAGTGGGCTGGGGTTGTAGCTCAGTGGTGGAGTGATTGCCTAGCATGTGAGGCGCTGGGTTTGATCCTTAGCACCACATATAAATAAATGAATAAAATAAAGGTCTATTAACATCTTAAAAAATTTTTTTTAAAAATAGTAAAATAGTGTTGTTAGAGGTCAGAAAAATAGTTACCTTTTGAGGGAGGGTGGGTAAAGTCTGAAAGGAGGTTTAGTGCATTTAGTACATTCATAATGTATACATTTCTATACACAGTATAAAGTACATTTACAATGTATACATTCTTCTGTATCTAATAGTCCAATAAAGAATTTGCATTAAAATTTTGGTGAATGAATGAGTTCATACTCTATTTTAAGAATATGTTCCTTCTTGTTTATACCTGTTTTGTTTATATCTTCTTGTATATACTTTGTCTACTATTGTGTGTTAGACACTGCACTAGGTATTGGTTAATACAGAGGTAAACAAAAAGATATAATTAATCTCTTTGTGTAGTTATAATGTAGTCTATTTGCTTCAATAAAAAAAAATCATTTTCGTCATTTCTGTACAAGTCTGGACCATGATTCATTGATGGAATGTTCTCTGACCCATTTCTTTTAAATTTCTTTCCACTATTTCCTTGATCCAGGAGTCTCTCTATCTAGCTAATGCTTTATACATAAAAATTCCCCCTTAATCTCTGGAGGTTAAGGATGTCAAATTAATCAGTTTCTAAGATATTTAAATTTGACCATATTTAAACCCTGTGAAAGGATCACATTTTATGGAGACCACATTTCTTCTGAGCTTGTTTGTTAATGAGTGATTTGTAAAAGTGCACGGTCTACATTTTCTCCCTTTAAGACTTATGTGAGACATTATCAGTTCCCCATATTTCTTTTGGAAGGACACAAAAGGGACGTCATTATCTACTCCCCTATCTTTAAATGTGAGAAGCATGTGTCCAATTAAATCTGGGGCTTCTACTTCATTGTTCTATATGAATAATTAACCTTTCTAAGTGCTGACTTCAGGAAGGTTTTGAAGCCCCTCTTTCTTCCAAGGGAAAAATAAAATAAAGAGCAGCATGGGCGTTTTTTCAGAGTTTTCTTTATAATCATTTTGAAAGATATTTAATAGTGGAATATGAGTTTCAAAATCGCAAATGTTGACCCTAAAAATTGTTATTTTGTTTATTCTTTGGTGATAATGACTTTATTATTAATGCAAGCTTCTTGAAAGTAATAATGTTCTCTAATGCAATCGTTTAGAACAATATGGTCACCAATCTACCTTCATTAGTCACAGGGGAACACTATAAATCAATTTATATGATCTTTGCAGTTGAAACTTGCTGGATGCCAGCTGTGTTAATTTCTGTTAATTATCATCCTTTCAAATCTCATTCTTTCTGTAAGTAAGATGCGCACTTTAGGACTTTTTTATAGTTTGAATTGTCTGCTCATCCTCCTACAGATCTCCTCCAAGGTTTTTGCCCCTCTTAGTTGATTTATAATGTAACCTTGAAACAAGGAGAAGCATTAGTAGGCTGCTGTTTTAATAAATGGCTTGTCAGCTACTCTATAGCTACAGTTATTTTTTGGTTGCAGAAATTTCCAGATTGCAGGCCTCTGAAACCCTAATTATTCCCAAGATTTGGATTCTTCTATTCTTTTTTTTTTTTTTTAATTTTTTTTTCCCCCCTCTCCGGTGCTGGGGATTGAACCCAGGGTCTTGTGCTTGCAAGGCAAACACTCTACCAACTAAGCTATATCCCCAACCCTTGGATTTGGCTTCTTGCAAATGAATACTTGACTGCTAGGGAGAAAATAACCTTTATTTGTGTATATATTTTGATTTTGTCAAAATCAAATCATCTGTTGAGAAGCTGAAAATGTAATGAAAACCCTTTATGTTTAACTTTTTAAAACACCTTTCCCTCTCTGTGCTTACTCATTTTATATGATGGAGTTAAATTTTCTCAAGGAATAAGTGACATTTTGGATTTTGAGTTCTGTACAACTCTTCACTTTCCTGGTCAAATTTGATTAAACCTTGTTTTCACGGTGATTTTTTCCCCCAACAAGTACAATTGCCTTACAAAATAATTCTCATTATAAAATAAATTACCATGTTTCCTCTCCCTTTGGTTTCTGTTCTGCATTCTTGGTTTCCATCTCAATGGAATCACAGTGCATTGACCATACCCAGCGAGAACCTCAGATCCTGGCCATGGCCTGATCATGGTGCCTGAGTACTTTCTTACTCTCTTCTTTCCTCCTCATCTTCTTTATCAGTGGCTGCCATTTTTAGGCTTTCAAACCTTCTGACTTCCAAACTAATCTTTCTTCAAGTTTTTTTTTTTTTTCTGAATAGATATTTCTCCTATTTCTCATACAGTATCACACACACACTAATATTTGATATAAAATGCAAATATAAATGCATTCATCCTCTGGTGAAACTCACTGATTTTGTTTATAGACCACATTCACCAAAATGGCTTTATTGTCTAGACTAAAGGTAAAATAACCATCTATAATCCTCTTGAAAGCAAAGGTCATTGTTTTAGCAATAGTGTCCTAAAGCTATTGGAAAAAGTAATAGCAATAAAAAATAAAAATAATAACTTATTTTTTCTATCATTTACTATAACTTAAAAAGATTCATTTATTATGACCATACTAACAAAAGCAATATACACATTCAATGCAATCCCCATAAAAATGCCAATGGCATTCTTCACAAAACTAGAAAAAAAACAGTACTAAAAACTCATTTGGAAGAATAAAACATGCAGAATAACCAAAGCAATTCTAAGCAAAAACAAAAAAACAAAACAAAAAAACAAAAACCAAGAAAACAAAACAAAAAACAACAACAATGCTGGAGTCATCAAAATACAAAATTATACTACAGGACTAAAGTGACAAAACTGCATGGTACTGGCATAAAAATAGACACATAGACCAATGGTGCAGAACAGAGGACACAGAAACAAACCCACAATTAGTTATCCCATCCTTGACAAAGACTCCAAAAACACTGAAGAAAAGACAGCCTTTTAATTAAGAGCTGCTGGAAAACTGATTATCCTCATGTGAATGAATGGACTAGACCTGTATCGCTCACCCTGCACAAAAGTCAACATAAAATGAATCAAAGACCTGGGAATTAGACCAGAAATTATGCAACTCCTAGAGGAAAACACAGGTGAACACTCTGACATGGAGGCACAGATGGTGACTTTCCCAATAGACCACTAAAGCTCAGGAAATAATGCCAAGAGTTAATAAATTAGACGACGTCAAATTAAAAAGTTTCTGCACAACAAAGGCAACAATTAAGAATGTGAAGAAAGAACTTGCAGAATGGGAGGAAATCTTTGCTAGTTATTCTTCTGACAAAGGATTCATATCCAAAAATATATAAAGAACTAATAAAATCTTATCACCAAAACAGAAAATAATCCAATCAATAAATGGGTGCAAAAAAACCCACTAAACAGACATTTCTCAAAAGAAGAAATACAAATGGCCAACAAATATATGAAAAAAAAATGTTCAGCATCCCTAGTAATCAGGGGAATGCAAATCAAAATTGCTTTGAGATTTCATCTCATTTCAGCTGTAATGAGGGCCATTAAGAATATGAACAATACTAAGTGCTGGAGAGGATGTGGATTAACAGGAACACTTTTACACTGTTGGTAGGATTAAAAATTAGTACAACCACTATGGAAATCAGTATGGTGTTTCTTCAAAAGTTCAGTCATGGAAACATCGTAAGATCCATTTATACCATTCCCTAGTATTTATCCTAAAGAATTAATGTCACCATACTCTAGTGATACATGCATACCCAAGTTTATTAGCAGCACAATTCTCGATGGCTAAACTATGGAACCAGACTAGGTGTCTACCAGTGGATGAATGGACAAAGAAAAAATATATATATATATTCATTCCCCAGAGGGGTTTCATTCAGCCATAAATAAGGGGTTTCATTCAGCCATTTTTTCATTTGCAGGTGAATGAATGAAACTTGAGAATGTTATGTTAAGTGAAATAAGCCAAACTTGGAAGGTCAAGGATCATATGTTTTTCTCACATGCAGGTGCTAGAAAGGAAAAGGAAAGAAAAGAAATGTGTGTGTAGGAATCTTGTGAAAATTGAATGGAGTAGAGGAAGGGGCCAGGGGGAACAGGAGAGGAGGAAAGGAGGAAATACTGGAGAATGTAATTGGTCAAGTCATATTGTTATATTGTGAGCATGCACAAATATGTAACAAATTCCACAATTAGGTATGGCTATAATGCCATCAATTAAAATATGGAAACAAGATCCCTTTATCATCTGTCAACATTATTAAATTGAAATGCACTTGGAATTTTAAAGAGTCTTCTACTTGTATTCTAACAATGATATCCTTTAAATCTGCATCATGCTCTCTTGTCACTGGAGATCTTATCGGTAGTCTGCTTGTTTACCATATTGCAAACTATACATCTGATAAGGGGTTAATATCCAAAATATAGAAGAAACTCAATTCGACAGTAAGAAACAAACAAAAAAATCAATTAAAAATGGGCAAGGTATCTGAACAGGTATCTTTCAAAAGAAGAATTAGAAATGACTGACAGGTTTGAAAATTAAAACCACAATGAGATATCATCTCACACCTGTTAGCATAGTTATTATGAAAAAGATAAAAAAGGAATATCACTGAGAATATGTAGAAAAGAAAATCCCTGTGCACTGTTGCTGTGAGGGTAAATGAATACAGCTATTATATAAGATAGTAAAGTTTCCTCCAAAAATAAAAAATAGGGGTTGGGATTTAACTCAGTGGCAGAGCACTTGCCTAGCATGTGCAAGGCCCTGAGTTCAGTCCTCAGTCTTGAAAGAAATAAAATAAAATATAATAAAATAAAATAAAAATAGAACTATTATAGTATCCAACAATCCCACTTCCAGTGATTATCTAAAAAAAAATGAAATCAGCACGTGGAAAAACATCTGCACTCCCAATGACATTGCAACATAATTCACAATAGGCAAGATATAGAATCAACCTAAGCATTCGCCACAGAGTAAATGAATAAAGAAAACATGGTTCATATACACAGAGGAATAGGAGCCAGCCTTGAAAAAGAAGAAAATCATGTTGTTTGTGTCTACATGGAAGAACCTGGAGAACATTATAAGTAGACACAACAAGACGAACATGATCTCACTTGCATGTGAATCTAAAAAGGTTGAATTCATAGTTGAAATAGAGCAGAGAATGGAAAGTCCAAGGGGATGGGTAGAGGAGGGTTGCATTAGAGAGATGTTGGTCAAAAGGTCATAAAATTTTAGGTAGAAGGAGTAAGTTCAAGAGAGCTAACATGCAACATGGTGACTACAGTTCATCAAAATATATTGTATTTGTGAAAATTCCTGAGAGATTTTCAAAGTTCTCAACGCACACACACACACACACACAAACACACACAAGCCAAGCAAGTTAATGTGTATGTTGATTAGCTCGAGTTAGCCTTTCCACGTGTTTCAAAATAATATATACATGCTATTTCAAAATAACATGTGCATGATAACTACATACAATTTTTTTTTTCCTACTGAGGATTTGACCCAGGGCACTTATTCACTGAGCCACATTTCCAGCCCTTTTTATTTTCTATCTTGACACAGTCTTCCTAAATGGCTCAGGGCTTCGCCAAACTGCTGAGGATGACCTCAAATCTGTGATCTTCCTCCTTCAGCCTCTCAATCTGGGATCACAGGTTTGGGCCACCACACTCATCCCTATATACAATTTGTATGTGTCAATTAAATTAATTTATAAGACTTGCATCTTGTTATCTTGACATTTAAGATGCTTCTGGTTATAGTACTAAGCATATCTATGCTGTATTTCTGGTCCCTCTTATAAAGGATGCAACTGGTGACCTGAAGTATCCCCTAGTCCAGAGGTCTTCAAAGAGAAAAAGCATTTTTCTAAATCTAGAAGATATCTATCAATGGACCTGAATGACAGGAACAAAGACCATCTTTTTAAAAAAATTTTATTTTTACTTTTACACACTACATTTTGATTCATTGTACACAAATTGGGTACAACTTTTCATTTCTATGGTTGTACACAATGTAGATTCATGCCATTCATGTAATCATACATATATATATAGGATAATACTGTGTGTTTCATTCTACTGTTTTTCCATCACCACCCCTTTCACCCCTTTTCCTCTACACCATCCAAATTTCCTCCATTCTTGCCTCCTCCCCACCCCCGTTATTTATCATCATCCACTTGTCAAAGAAATCATCAGGCCTTTGGTTTTGGGGGATTGGCTTATTTCACTAAGCATGATATTCTCCGACTCTATTCATTTACCAACAAATGCCATAATTTTATTCTTCTTTATGACTGAGTAATATTCCATTGTGTATATATACTACAGTTTCTTTATCCATTCATCAATTGAAGGGCATCTCAGTTGGTTCCACAATCTAGCTATTGTGAATTGAGCTGCTATGAACATTGATGTGGCTGCATCACTGTAGTATGCTGATTTTAAGTCCTTTGGGTATAAACCCAGGAGTGGGATAACTGGGTCAAATGGTGGGTCCATTCCAAGTTTTCTGAGGAATCTCCATAGTGCTTTTCAGAGTGGCTGCACTAATTTGCAACTCCACCAGCAACGTATGAGTGTGCCTTTTTCCCCACATCCACACCAACACTTACTATTGCTTGTGTTCTTGATAATAGCCATTCTAATTGGAGTTATATGAAATCTTAGGGTGGTTTTGATTTGCATTTCTCTAATTACTAGAGACGATGAGCACTTTTTCATTTATTTGTTGATCACCTGTATATCTTCTTCTGTGTTTGTCCAGTTCCTTAGCCTATTTATTGATTGGGTTCTTTCTATTTTTGGTGTAAAGATTCTTTTAAGTTCCTTATAGATTTTGGAGATTAGTGCTCTGTAACAATGACCATCTTGAAAGTCTCCACAATACAGACTAGGACAAGAGAGCATTCGAGTCCCACCTTCACTGACTCTCAGAAGTGAACCAAAATTATTTTTGAACTAGACAAAATTCTTAAAATCATGAATATTTTTTGCATGTTATTTTTATTTTATCTAAATATATCTGGCAATAAAAGAGGGCTAACCTTTGTAAGAAAGTCTTTATGTGTGGAAAATACAGACCTATAGGGATGTCATAGCTTCTTTTCACTGACACAATCCTAGGACACGCCTAGGCTCTCACCAGCAATGGATGGGGGTTAGAATTTCTTCACATTCTGACCAACAACATTTTGCTTACAGCCATCCTGGTGAGTGTGAAGTGGTCTTTGATTGTGGCTTTGATTTTCACTTCCCTAATGACTCATAATGTTGAACATCTTTTTATGTGCCTATTGGCCATTTATACATCTTCTTTAGAGAAATGTCCATTCAAGCCCCATGAAAGTCTGTTTTTAAGTTGGAGTATTTGTCCTTTGATTGTTGTGCATCACTGACTTTAAGTTTAGTGCATCTGTCATTTTTCTGTTTTTACTGCTACTTGGAAATCCTTTTAGCTATGTCTAGTCGAGCATTTATTTAAACATCCATTAATCATTTATTGTGCTCTATGTCGGTGTTGGAAATAGGAAGTCCAGTAAGACTTGCCATCTCTCCTCCGGATTATTGCAGCAGCTGCCTGTTTGCACTCTCACCAATCCATCTTCAACCCTGCCTCCCAGATGACTCTTCTCAAAAGTGAATTTGATCGTGTCACTTACTTGCTTAATCCCTTTTATGCGCACTTTATTGACTATGAGACAAAGTTCTAACCCTTTAAGATGGCTCATAAAGCTTTCAAAATCTGCCCCTTGCCAATCTCTATAAAGTTCTCTCTCTTTTTTCCATCCTACACCCCAGATTGTGATAGCTTTTTTTTTTTTTAAGAAAGGGTGTGGCATTTAAAAAACTTTTTTATTTATTTATCTTTTTAATGTGGGACCAAGGATTGAACCCAGTGCCCCACACATGCCAGACAAGTGCTCTACCACTGAGCCACACCCCCAGCCCTTGTGATAGCTTTTGGGGTTTTCAGGTTAAATACCCTAGCAGATTCTTTTAACCCATCCAGGGAAATCCAGAAGAGAGTCCATAAAGATTGTTCTTGTACATTTCTTACATATATTTTGGAGATGTTGTTTTTACTAAAGCTCAAATGAAATGCGTCCCATAATATGTGTACATAAACTTTCATGATGGGATAGACATACTGCGTAACCTAGGGGAACCCATGAAACCCATGTCAGTCTCAGGAGCACATGAATCACAGCTGTTTTTTCTCTCTAAACCCTGGATCCTGAAATAGGTGGATCTTCCTTGAGTCTAAGATCTGAGAAAACAAACTGTATGGTGTGATTTTCTTACCTTTTATAGGGTCTTGAAATGTTCCAACCTCCTTTTGGTTTGATCCCTAAGTATGAAGGACAAGCTATGTTCTCTGGCTTGGGTCAGAGTGTTAAAGTGGAGCATGGCCTTTAAAGGACAGTGGAGGTGGCATCCAAAGTTAACGGGTGCCCTCCAAAGATACAGTCAGGATAACTGAACCAGTTCTGTGAAGAGAAGTTATTCTTCCCAAGTGGAGATTCTCCCTCCGCTAACTTTTAGAGATAGGTTTAATTTTCTTAAAGACAACTGCTGTTTCCTTAGATATTCCACCAAATGAATCAGTCTTGCGGGTCTTTGAACAGGTAATGTGCTACCCTAACGTATATGATCCTGAAAATAACTCTATCATACAAATTTGAAGTTACTGTTAGCCCTGCGTATCAATAGCTGTGAATATTCACCGTCAACTAACTCTGGATTGAAAATAATTTTTAGATAGGCACAGTGGCACGTGTCTATAATCCCAGCTACTCAGGAGGCTGAGGAAGGAGGATTGCAAATTTGAGGCCAGCCTCAGCCACTTAGGAAGAATCTCAGCAATAGTGTGAGACACTGTCTAAAAATAAAAAAATAAAAAGGACGAGGGATGCAGCAGTGGTAAAGCACTCCTAGTTTCAATTGCGAGCATTAAAAAAAATTGTTTTTAAATTGTACCTGCATTGACTTTTTTTCTTGTCACTTATCTGTTAGCAATATAGTATAACAACTATTTACAAAGCACTTACGTTGTAAAGTTTGTGCATAGTGCAAATGCTACTATTTTAGGCCTAATTATATTTCTGATCCACAGTTGGTTGGTGCAGAACCTGTTGATATAGAGGGCTAAACATAATGGAAAATTTCTTTTGACAATGGCCAAATTATGGAATCAGCCCAAATGCCCATCAACAGTTGAATGAAGGAGCAAGACTGCTAGGGAAGGAGAGAGATACGTTGGATTAGACAGAGGGGAGTGAAGGGAGAGGAGGGGACACAGGAATAGGAAGCATAACAGAATGAATCAGACATTACCACCCTATGTACATACATGATTACACGACTGGTGTGATTCTACATCATGTACAACCAGAAGAATGAGAAGTTATACTCCATTTATGTATGATGTGTCAAAATGCATTCTAAGAACAAATAAAAAATTATATAAAAAAGAAAATGTGGTATATATATATATATATATATATATATATATATATATACACACACACACACACAATGGAGTTTTACTCAGTGACAAAAAAGAATGAAATTTTGGGATTGGCTTATTTCACTTAGCATGATATTCTCCAATTCCATCCATTTATCTGCAAATGCCATAATATTATTCTTCTCTATGGTTGAATAATATTCCATTGTGTCTATATACCACAGCTTCTTTATCCATTCATCTGATGAAGGGCATCTAGGTTGGTTCCACAATCTTTCCCTGATAAGTGGATAATGATATATAATGGAGGAGGAGAATGGGGGGTGAGAGAAGAATGAAGGAACTTTAGATTACATAGAGGGGAATGAGAGGGAGGGGGTATGAAAAATGGTGGAATAAGACAGACATCATTACCCTATGTACATGTATGATTACATGAATGGCATGAATCTACATCGTGCACAACCATAGAAATGAAGTGATGTACCCCATTTGTGTACAATGAATCAAAATTCAGTCTGTAAAAAATTAAAAAGAAAATTTTAAAAAATGAATTTTTTTTTTTTTTTTTTTTTTTTTTTTTGTGGTGCTGAGGATTAAACCCAGGGCCTTGTGCTTGTAAGGCAAGCACTCTACCAACTGAGCTATCTCCTCAGCCCTAAAATAAATGAATTAAAAAAAAAAATGAAATTATGGCCTTTACTGGTAAATGGATGGAAGTGGCAAACTCCATGCTAAGAGGCATAAGTCAGTCTTAGAAAAATCAAGGGTCAAATGTTTTCTCTCCTATGTGGAAGCTAGACCAAATAAGGAAAGAGAGGGAAGATTGAATATCATAAAGATATGGGGAAAATCAGTGCAGTAGAAGAAAGAGATCAAAAGGGAGTGAGAGGGGATGAGAAAGGGGAGGAACTATGGAGTGAATTTAACAAAATCACATTAAGGGCATATGTAAGAATACCACGAGAATTTCACCTCTATGTCTAGGTAGGAAGAACCAATCAAAAACAAACAAATAAATGAGTGAAAAGATCAGTAGAGGAAGAATAGGGGGAGGAAGACAACAAAGAACAGGAACTGAAATCAAATTCCCTGCGCATATGTATAAATATAATGCTCTGATAAAAATAAATTTTAAAAAGTTCCTTTTGAATTTAGATGTAGTTTTATGGTAATATGTATGCGCATCTATTTACCCATATACTCATACAAATATAAAGTTAAGGACTATAAAACTCGCATAAAACTGAAGTGGGGTGTGTGTTTATGTTGCCTATTACCACGTTAACAAACTAACCCCATAATTTAAGTGACTTGAAACAACCGTCTTATTTTGTCCATTATTGTGAGGGTCAGTCATTTCAGAAGGCACCATTCAGGAAGCCAAGCATGTGGTGTCGTCTGGGGTGACTGGGGAATGGATGACCTTTCCAAAATGGCTCCCACACTCATGTCTGGCATCTCGCTACCTGTGGTGATCCCTCCCTCTCTCCCCACAACTCCCCGCCTGGCCCGCCTGATGTCTTATCCTACAGTGCCTCCCGCTATGGTTCGGATTTTGTTTAGGACGGTAGTCTTGGGTAGCCTTGCTTCTTAAACAGCAGTGGCCACCATGTCTCTTAAACGCTAGGCCTGACTAGCCAGGTGTGGAGGCACACACACCTGTAATTCCAACTTCTTGGGAGGCAGAGATAGGATTGCAAGGTCAAGGCCAGTCTAGGCAACTTAGCCAGACCCTGTCACAAACTAAAAAAAATAAAAATAAAAAGGGCCGAGGATGTAGTTCAGTGATAGAGCACCCCTGGTTCAATGCCTTGTATTGAAAAAAGAAAGCGAAGACCTAGAATTTAGAATTGACATAACTATTATAGCATTATTTACATCATTCTGCTCTGATCAAAGCAGTTACATACCAGACCATACTGCAAGGAAAGGAAAATAGACTCCAACATAGTTTTTTTTTTTTTTTCTTTTAATTGTAAATTGATAATTTATAACTGTAAAAATTTATGGGGTATGAAGTGATGTTGTGATTTATAAATACACTGTGGAATAATTAAATTCAGTGACTGGCATATCCTGAGACTTCAACTTGTAACAAGAGGAATATCAAAGAATTTGGAGTCACCTTTAATATGCCATAAATGTAATATCTATTAAGCATATACACTTGATAAACTCAAAGCTTTCCCACATATAAAAATACGACCATGCTGAGTCCTCAACAGTTTGAAACATACTGGTTTTCTTAGATCATAGGTTGCTGTTACACATATTGTGTGCAGTTTTTTATTTAGTGGTGACGGTAATCAAAATTTTCTCAATTTTTTATTTCCTTGATTTGTATATGTTTTATGACCAGCATTCTGAGTTGTAGGAGCATGTACTACATTTTTTATAACATAACAACTAAGATCTTAGAAGCATTAAGAATAGTTTATTAATGCCCAGGGTATCGTTGTAGCCTACTAATACCTTTGATTTACTAAAGTCGCAAAAGTTCCATTGGCTTGTTTTATGGCTATAACTTTTGCCATATGGTAAATCACAGCTTTCTACAGGTGTTCTACATGTCTGGTCCACTGACATCTAAGGAATTCAACTCGGGTCAGAGAGAATAAAAGCAAAAGACCTAATAAAAACCACATGTTAACCATTAATGTTCATTTACCAAATCTTGCTTAAACTCTTGTATTCTTAAAGCTAATTTCATCCAATTGCCTTTTAATTATAGTCTCTTGTTCAGAGTTGCAAATATAATGGCTTTTTAATATAACTTGCACTGTTCTGTGTCCAATGTAGGATGTAATCATGCAATTTATTCAGTCAAAGCCAGTGCATTAGGTAATTAAAACACAAGCACACACAGATTTCTGCACATGCTTATACCCAGAAGGAAAATAATAGAAAAATCTGACAAATCTGCTACCAGATAGAATGCTGAAAATCCTATGTGCACCTATCTACATTGGTGAAAAGCAGATGTCAGACATGATCGGAGGACCTGAGCACATAGGAGAAATAAGAGAAATTGATTTGAAGTAAGATATGCATGGTATGACATTTTAAACTAATTATAGTCTTTACTATTTCTCTTAGAGGAAGATTAAAAAAATGGTAACAAAATTTAAGATTATTTTCACTACTGATAAAAATGATCAAACAACATGTAACAAGAATTCTCTTTAAGAATGGTGACAACTGCTGTGGAAGAGATAGGTGCCTGTGTCACACACATATTCACAAACACACTTCTGTAGCGCTTTTCTTTTATTAAGCATGTATTGCTCTAATAAAGTTGTTCGATTTTCAGACATCAGATTTATATAGACTGTAATTCTTTTATTAGTCATTTTGAATTATGCATGATTTAATTTTGACAATATTACTGTTTTAAAAAAACAAATTAAACCAGACTTTTACACATTTAGTCAATCTATAAGTTATTAAGTGCCTACTAACTGTGGTCTATCTACTAATGATAATAAGAAATTGATGATCTGTACCTTATGGTTTTCAGTTCTTTTATCAATTGCATTTATTTACACTAATAATAATCTATTTGATTAAAAGAAATCAAGAACATGATCCTATTTATGAGTATTAAAATAAAATACTTAGGAATAAATTTGAGCAAAGTGATAGATCTATACACTGAAAACTGTAAACATTGCTGAAATTGAGAAAGATCATTGGAAAGGTATCCATGTTCATCAGATGAAAGAATTAATATTGCTGAAATGTCTGTCTGTATTACAAAAAGCAGTGGACAACTTCAATGCAATCACTATCAAAATTCCAGTTCACTTTTCACAGGAATAAAAAAAGCTCTAAAGTTTATATGAAACCTCCAAAGTCCCTGAATAGCCAAAGCAATTTTGAGGTGGGGGTGGGGAGGAGGCATCACACTTTCTGATTTCAAATTATATGAAAACTCTATGGTAATCAAAACAGCAGGGAACCGACTGGAAGCAGACAGATAGACCAATGCAAGAGAATTGAAAGACCAAAAGTAACCCAAGCATATTTGCCAATTTTGCCAATTTTTGACAAGGCCACTAGGAAGACACAGTGGGCAAAGGGTAATGGTGTTAGAAAAACTGGACATCCACATGCAAAAGGATGAAAATGGACCATTACCTTACATCATATACAACAATTAACTCAAAAATGTGTTAAAGTCCTCACTAAGTTGCTGAGGCTGGCTTTGAATTCGTGATCCTCCTGTTTCAGTTACTGGGATTACAGGCGTTTGCCACAGCACCTGGCCCATGTACCTTTTTCCTCTTATATTCTTAGCAGTTTGGTGTTTTTTTTCAAAGAAAGTTAAGGATAGGAGAGAGAGAGAGAAAGCAGAAAGAGAAAGAGAAAGAAAGGAAGGAAAGAAAGGAAGAAAGAAAGAAAGAAAAAAGAAAAAGAGGGGGGAGGTAGGGAGGGTGGGAAGGAGGGAGGAAGGAAGGAAGGAAGGAAGGAAGGAAGGAAGGAAAGAAGTAGAGAAAGAAGGACAGAAGAAAGATGGTTAGGCTATTCAAGTATCATCCTATTCCCAAATCAGGATTTAACTAAGCCCTGAAATCCAGATACACAAGTATTTTATTTTATTTTATTTTTTTGCGGTGCTGGGGATTGGACCCAGGGCCTTGTGCTTGCGAGGCAGGCACTCTACCAACTGAGCTATATCCCCAGCCCTACACAAGTATTTTAGACACTCCAGAAAGAGAAGTCTAAAAGTAAACCAGCCTCCACAGGGGGAGCTTGTCTTGATCCCTCCTGATGCCCTGGGTCTTAGTTCTCAAGAGCTTGCAGCGTGAAACATGCTTTTTGTTTAGCCTTCAGAAATGCATTGTACCAATGCAACTATGAAGTGGAAATCCAGAGGGCCCAGCCAAACACTGCTGCCAAGGCGAAAACGAGACAAACATATGCTTTGTCATCTTGATCAAACACCAAATCCCAATCCTAAATTCTATACTTGTTTTAGGGAACACTAAACTTGCAAGAGGATTATGTGCCCAATGTTCTTTTAATTTAGACTTAGGCTCCACATTCCTACAGAAGCGATAATAGAAATACCACACCAAATACATTATAAATAAAAAAATAAGATTCTATAGTACTCCACAGTAATGACTAGCTCATACTGAAGTCAAAATGTAAACCAATTTTTTTTTTTTTTTTTTTGATACTGGGGACTGAACCCAGGGCCATTTAACCACTGATTCACATTTCCCAGTTTTTTTTTTTTTTTTTTTTTTTTTTTTATTTGAGGACAGGGTCTCACTAAAATATTTAGGGCCTTGCTAAATTGCTGAGGTTAGTATCAAACTTGTGATCCTCCTACCTCAATCTCTGAAGTTGCTGAGATTACAGGTGTTCACCACTGAACCTGGCTTAATTTTCATTTTTACTTTTAAAAACTTGTTTTGGAATTTCTAAATAAGATTAGTTCTTTAAGTTGATTCATTTATTTACTGTGTTTTCTTTTTCCTGAAAGCTGTTAAATTTATGTACCTATTAGTATAATTTCCAGGTGTCTTAAATAATAAAAAGGGCATTTTAACTATGCCTGATTATATTATTAATGTGGGGAATTCCTTTAAAGTTTCATGGCCAGACTAGGGATGTAGCACAAAGTTTTAGGAGTGCCTTCCTAGTGTCACTGAATGTTTGTGTTCAAATCTCATGATTGGGGGAAAAAAAGAAAAAAATCTAGCATGATCTATGCAACTTGTTTCTTCTTAATGGACATTAAAGTTATGAATTCAGTTCTATTACAAACGATTGTTAATATCCTTGAACAAATACTTTCTTACATTAGTACAAATATTCCTATGGGTTTCTAGAAATAAAAATATTGGATCTTAAATATCGCACACATTCTGTGTTCCCCTCAGAATTAATGCTTTCAAATCCTAACCATCAATACCTTAGAATGTGAACTTATTTGGAGAAGGGGTCTTTACAAAGGTAAATCATGTTAAAATGAGATCATTAGACTGGATTCTAATCCAAGGTGACTGGTATCCTTGTAAGAGGAATTCTGAACACAGGCAGAGAGAAGAGGTGTGAGAAGACACAGGGAGGACACCAGGCTCACAGGCCGGCAGTCATCTATCTACACGCCAAGGAGAGACTGGAACAGACCCTTCCAGATCCAGTCCGCAAAAACAATCAGCTCTGCCAATCCCTTGATTTTGGACTGATAGCCTCCAAAACTGAGATAATGTAGTTCCATTGTTAAAGATACCCAGTTTGTGTCATTTTTATGACAACCCTAGGAAATCAACAGAGCACTCCGTCAAAAAAAACTTCCAAAATGGTTGTAACCATTTTATACCTTAGCTTACCATGTATGATGGTAACAATACCCCGTACTTCACCAATAGCGAATATCAGTCTTTGTAATGTTTTGCTTATTTTTAAGGACAAGTGCATCGTATCTCTTCGTAATGAAACTTCCTCTGACTTTTTGAATCCAGGTTTAGCATACTTGTGGGGTTTTACATTCTTTTATTTTGAAATAAATAAAATGGATTCAATTGGATTAACATTATCAAATAACCACTCACAACTAAAAATTTTCAATATAATTTGATACAATGACAACAAAAATCATAAACTATATTTAGCTTTCAAGAATTATTTACTCATTTGTTGACTACTGTACAATATTCATTATCCAGGATTATCACATGAATCATGAAGTACATGTTTTAAGATTAAAAACTATATGATTGGTAACTACAAAATTAATAAAATATGCAAAAACAAGATGCACATCCAGTAATCCAATAGATATTGAGGAAGATATTCTGAAGTGAATTTATCTGATATTTCTGTTGGAAATACACTAGAATACACAATGTTCTTAAAATGGTATTGCAAAGTATAAGAGCAACAACAAAACAATGCCTTTTAGGGTTGTAATATTAACTTACAAGTTCCTACCCAGAAATAATTGTCCATGAGGCATATTTATTTGTCCCTACTCACTCTTCCATTAATGCTCATCCTATCTGAGGCCTATTTTCCAACTTCTTTCTCATTCATTCTTTGAATGAGTTAAGAAGTGAACTTTCAGGTTATTTGATTGAACAAATCTCTTGTTACAGCCTGGGAAAGTACAGGCAAAGCGTTTTTCCCCAGTGTGGATGCACACATGTGTACGCAAATTGAAGTCCAGAGAAAAGCGCTTTCCACACCCTTCAAAGGTGCACTGATATGGCTTCTCTCCAGTATGAACCAGAAAATGCCTTTTTAATTTGAGCTCTCTGCAAATGCTCTCCCACATTCTGCACACACATGGTCTTTGGGACCATGTACAAGGAGGTGTTTTCTCAGGGCAGATCTATTTTTCAGCTTTTTGGTGCATCCACTCTGGGGACAAACAAGAGTTGCAGCAGTGCCACGAACTGTATCTTTTCCTGGCTTCTTTCTAGCAAATCCTGTGGACTGCTTTGGATCTGCTATGTCACCGCAGGGTATCTCCCTGGGAGGAAGCCTTTTGCCTGTCCTGTACTCAGAACACCCACGAAGTGAATTCCTCTGTTGAGGAAGCTCTTGTTTTGCCCCCTTTTTCACGTATTCCAAAGAAGATTCAAGAAGGGAGTTTGCTTCAAAAATCTGCTGAGAAAGATCTTGTTCTGATCCTTCCTCCAGGCACTCAAAGGACTTAAAAAGTGATTCTTCTCCCAGGATAGAATCAGAAAACTCTCCTCTGACTATGCATTCTATGTAACAGTCAGGGAAATCATCCTCTCCAATAGCCTGAGGGCTGGTGTCTTCATCATAGGCTGCCCAAGTCCTGCTGGGAACTTCCATTTCTGCCTGCGGGCCTTGGCTTGGCTTGCCTAGCTTGGGTTCAACTTCTTTCTGGGCTCTTCCACCCAGGCCTTTCCGTCCACAAGTCTTTGTCTTTTTCTTCATTTGCTGATTCATGTTGTTCCAAATGTTTTCTTCTTGAAGGTTTGCACCAGGATAGTACCAATCACTTCCAGGTAGTAGTGATCTGGATATGCTCTTCACCAAACACCTGCTTTATGATAATAACCTTGAATTAGAACATATTCCAATACTAGAAACACTATCAGAAAATGACCTAAAACACTGGCTTAGAGCTCACCTTCCAATTATGAAATGCTACATTTACATGTTCTCTGATAACCCCCTCCCCGACTCCCAGGAGAAAAAGAAAACAGGTCCTGGAATAAGACATGGGTTATCTGAGTACCCCACAAGTTTTTTGACCTAATGACTCACCTAATAGTTCTTGGGCATTCACTAAGGTGCTAGCACTACTCTGGGCTACATATTGTTTGTGATACATTCAGTAAAAGTTTGAAATTTTATATAGAGCAAGTAGGCAGACCTTTACTGAGGTTGTTAAGAGGCAGTTGATTAAAAATTCAAAGGGGGTGAAGGAGTAGATGTTCCTGTTTTCTTACGTAATTGTTGTGAAACTGAAATTAAATAATGCAGGTAAAGCGTTTGGCATAATTTACGGTGCAGAGCATATGCTGAACACTTAATGTGAGCTAGTATTATTTTATAACCTTTTTATCCATTCAATTAAGTATATATTGGACCCTGCAACCTTACTAGGCTGGGGATGACAATCTTTTTCTGTAAAAAGCCAGAATTAAGCTTTGTGGGCTCTATGATCTCTGTTGAAACTATTCAGCCCTGTTGGAGTAGGAAGTAGTCACAGATAATCCATAGAGGAATGAGATTGGCTGAGTTACAGTAAAGCAAAGAGAGGCTGGATTTCTCTCATGCGTTGCAGTTGGCCTGCCCATTGTTCTAGAAGCTAGGGATCCAGAAAATAAGGCACAAGAAATCCAAGGCACTCCATCTCTTCTGATTACAAGTCATAGTAAAAGCACAGGGTAATTTAGGTCCGAAGTTTTACAGCATTTCCTTAAAATTAAAAAAGCAAGAGCCTTTAAAACTTACAGTACGAATATGTTACTGCTGTTCTTTGAAGAGTGGTTTGCTTAATGATACCATTGTGTACCTGATAAAAGATCTCTTTATTTATTGTTCTGATGTTTTGCTGTAGGAACAAAAATTAAATGCTTTTAAAATAAGGGCAAGTGTGAACACAGTGGGGTGAAAATTAACAGTTTGAAAATACTTTTAAATAGCCACATTAAAAAATGTCATCAACAGAATCATGAAATTCACTTTAAGAAAGAAAGAAAGAAAGAAAGAAAGAAAGAAAGAAAGTAAGAAGAAAGAAAGAAGGAGGGAGGGAAGGGAAGAAAGACCAAAACAGGATAAATACAAACATGATTCAACTACTAAGGCAAGAGTCAACAAAATTCTTAAAATGTTATATATAAAGAAGTTGCATTAATTTTTTAAGTCAACATTTTTGTTTTCTTAAAATGTTATGTAAAGAAAAAAGAGGTTGTGTTGTTGTTTATTGCATTCCTTAAAAGGTTAAATAAACCAGGAAGACCGTCCAGGAATAAGACAAGCAAACCTTAGCACCCATGAAGCAGAATCATTAGGATTATAATCACTAGGCTCAACACAAAAGTCTCTCTTTCCAATCAGTCCATTTTGAATACCTGAAATTTTGATTTGATGTTTTCCTTTCTTTCCAAGCTTACCTCTTGCCATCTCTATTGCTCCAGTTTTATTATTCAGCCATTATAAACTCTCTCCAATGAAGCACTGGATCAGTCCATTCTACATTTTCTTTCCCACTAAAATGCTGCTTATTTTTACTATATGTTTGTGCACACAAACATATGCTGAGCTTGTTTCCCACCCAAACTTCAGCTTTCTCAGGGCTGCCCTTGATTCTTAGGCTCTTTTAGATCCCTAAGCTCAGGGTTCCCTAGCTCCCTATCTCACAGGGATCAGAATTCTGGGTGGTGTTTATTTAAGGTCTGTTTTACCTGGTAGACTGTAAGCTCTGTGAGAGCAAAGGCCTCTTCTGTCTTGTTCAGGAGTCTCAATCCTGTATTTTAAAAATGAGTTTATGATTATTCATTAGATATTGCACTGGTGTATTAAATTTAAATCTAATAAAATTAATTTACCAGAAATTTATCAGCTTTAGACACTTAATGCATTAGTTTTAAAAAGTTGGCTATCCATGAAGCAAGTGTGAACTAGAAAGACATCTACTAAGAGATCAGAGAGGTATTTTAAATTTACCAACATACAAGTATGGCTCTTACTCTTCTAGGCTAGATTATTATTTGTCAGGTCTCTGAGCATTACACTCGCTTCACAAAAATATGCACGCTTGTGAGAATGACATAAAATTGAAATGGTAACATACTAATGTATTATTTAAAATGGTTAATATGGCAAGCATCCACTGCTAGGGGAATAACTACCGAAAAACTTACTGGGTAAACATGAGATGAGGACAAAATTTGAATATCAAATATGAATACGTAATGGCATGGGATTAGCCTAATTATTTATTCTCCAACTTGGATAGAAGTACTTCATAAATGCATCATTTAATTAATCAATTCACAAATATTTAGATCCTGATATTGTTCTAGGTGCTGAACACAGAACCGTGAAAAAGATATTAAGTCCGTGGTCCTCACAGCGCTTTGCTTTTATCCATGGAAAAGAGGCGGTAAATGGTAAATAAAACAAGCAAAAGACATCTCCCCACCAAAGTCAATCAGTATGAGAAGAAAAGTAACTTTGTCTGGAAAAAATTCCAAAAATGAAACATTAGATTGAGACCTGAAAAAGAAAGAAGCTGCCAGTTTGGTGGGACAGAATGGAAGCGTATTCAACCCAGGCCGCAGGGGGTAGTACAAAGGGAAAAGCATGGCGGGGAGGGACCGGGGCCATGTTTGTTGTAGAATGTGGTGGGCGAAGGAGGTGGTGGTCAGAGCCAAGGTTGGGGAGGAGCGTGTGGAATCTTGTGGGGAGCAATTTTCATTGCACATTAAAACCAAAGGAAACCATTAGCGAGTGTTTTCAAACAAAGAAAAGCATGGCTTAGGTTAACCGATTACTTTGGCTGCAATATGGAGAATGGATTTAGGGACAAGAATGAAAGAATAATTCATTAATCTAAGTAACGCTGGGTATTTGGGCCGAAGTGGGGATGAAAGGTAGAGAGGGTGGGAAAATAGAAGGATCTCCCCTGGGCCGCTTTACCCCTGAGCTACATCTCAGTCCTTTTTATTTTTTATTTTGGTAGGAACTCACTAAACTGCAGAGGTTGGTTTCCAACTTGCGATCCTCCTGCCTCAGCCCCCAGAGGCCCTGGGATTGCAGGCGTGAGCCACCACGTGTGCCCGCCTTAGAAAAACCCTTTAAGCTTGTTGGATTGGATAAAGTGGGTAAGGGACACAGGAACGGAAATGAGGTTTTTTTTTTTTTTTTTTTTTTTTTTTCTTGATAGAGTAATCGAGGTGGACGGTAGTGCTATTTCCAGAAATAAGTGGAGAAGGAAAGAAAAAGATAAGCCTACTGTATTACCAATAATTTAAACATTTTAGTATAAAATGAACCTAGTCATAATGAAATAAGATATTTACATAAAGTTTCGAAACGAAATTTTAGAACCTCAACTTCAAGTAAGTTTCGACCAGACGTTCATCCGCTTTCTTTTTTTTTGCGGTGCTGGGGATTTGAACCCAGGGCTTTGTGCTTGCGACGCAAGCACTCTACCAACTGAGCTATATCCCCAGTCCCATCCGCTTTCTTGAAAGTGTATTTACTCCCCTTTGTCTGTTGCAAAAGTGTATAAAGCTGGCGTCCCGGTAGAGCCTGCGGTCAGGTCTACACGCTAGAAGTTGAGTGATCAGAACAGGCTTGGACCTGGATAAAAGCCTTCGTTCTTATTCATGTATTTTAAACCCGATTCATTCATATATTATAAGTAATGAACTCAATGCATCCCCCTTCTCTGCACTCAGCTCAAAAAATAAATAAATAAATAAGTTTCGTGAAACAAGACTTACCCAGGCCACCACGATGCGCTCCGAATAGTTTCTACTCCTTTTCAAAGGTAAGACACCGCAGGAATTGCAGCTCACCCCCGCGACGAGCGCTAGAAACCTACCGCGCCTCGTGCTAGGTTTCTGAGACCCGTCCTCCTTTTGATGGACACATTCGAATGGGCTACACCTACCTTTCAACTCAACAATGATTAGATCGGATTTTCCGAGGCAAAGCACCAACCGGTCACGGAGGGCGGGAAGGTGGGCGGGGAGGTGGGCGTGGCTCCGCACCTGGCCTGCAGGTAGACTCCTGGCTGCTCCCGGCTGCACACGGTCACCTTCAGCTGGGCGGGCGGGGTTGAAGCGCTTCTTCGCGGTGGCTGCGGTCGCGGGGCCTCAGCCAGGCACAAGTCTTTGAATCCCAGTCGCCTGTCTATAGCACGCACTGCGCACTCAGTAGGTGTCTGTGGAACGAGTGAACCGTAGGTGAAATGAAATTTAAGCTTTTAGGTATCGATGAATACAAATCTAGCGTAGGACGCAATTCTTATTCCTGGAGATGGAAGTTTACACGAATACACACCCACAAGTCTCCACTCCCCTCCATAGTCTTAGATAAACTCTCTGTCTCTTTCTCTCTCTCTCTCTCTCTCTCTCTCTCTCTGCTATTCGCGTGACTTTTATATCCCTAGAAGTAACACAATTCACTTGGAAAGCCTAGGTCAATCAATATTCACCATTGGCTAAGGTCTAGTGAAATTTAACAGTTCGTATAAATACACTCACACCATTAAAACAA
Organism: Sciurus carolinensis; assembly: GCF_902686445.1. Classification (NCBI taxonomy): domain Eukaryota; kingdom Metazoa; phylum Chordata; class Mammalia; order Rodentia; family Sciuridae; genus Sciurus; species Sciurus carolinensis. The sequence goes on along the minus strand of NC_062216.1, from coordinate 40,349,417 downwards.
AAACCAAATCAATATTTAGAACCTCTTAAATTTTGACATAAAGCTTTTCTGTAATTCACATACCTGGGAGCAGTTCTCCACTCTTTTGTTTGTTTGTTCTGGAACAAATTTCAATTGTGAGATTGGAAAAGAAATTTTCCAGTGGGGAAGTATTTGCACTTTCTATTTCTTATTAGCTGGTATCCCCCACTAAGCAAACAGGCACCCCATCCATTTGAATCGAAGTTAGATAAAGCTTCCTTAGCTTCTTACCTTAAAACATGTTATTCACAGGTGAATTTCTGAAGGCAGAAATGCAAGTGTGTGTATGTATGTATCTCTCCACCCAGCCCCCCTAGTAGGAAGTGAACCCAGGGCCTTGCAGGTGTTAGGCAATCCACCACTGATCTACATTCCAGCCCTTTCTGTTTTATTTTGAGATGTCTTGCTAAATTGCCCAATTGAGCCCCTCTTTGGAGTTCGGGATTCTCCAGCATCATCCTCTTTTTTATTTGTTTGTATCAGGGATTGACCCCAGGAGTGCTTAACCACTGAGCTTAACCCAGTCCTTTCTATTTTTATTTTGAGATAGGGTCTTCCATAATTTGCTGAGGCTAAATTTGAACTTGCAATCCTCTTGTCTCAGCCTCTGGAGCGGCTGGGACTGCATTATCCTTTTGAGTAGCTGGGATTATGGGCATGAGTCACCATGCAGACTGAAAGCAGAATTATTAAACAAAACAAAAACAGCAACAAAAACTACCTCCCTTCTGGTCTCTGTGGTGTCTTGCAATGGTCATTTTAGAAACCACACAGGTCAGCTTCTCACACAGGTTTGAACCAGACCTTTAAAAAAAAAATTTTTTTTTTTTTTTGTGATAAAAATGTGAATGCTTGGATTTAGATATTTTTCTATAATTTGTGGAAGCTAGAGAGAAAAAAAGGGAAGAAAGGGATCTCATGAAAATAGAAGAGAGACCAGGAGGGTAGAAGAAGGGGGTCAGGAGCTAGGGAGGAGGGGAGGGCAAGGGGAGGTACCTAGGAATGAAATGAATCAAAACATGTTATGTGCCTGTACAAATATATTACAATGAACACACTATTTTGTATAATTATTATGTACCAATTAAAAAAATACAACTTCAATAATCCAAAGAATCTTGAGCAAAGCATTCTTTCCATGATTTTCAATCCAGTGACACTAAGTTTTTTTTCCTTACTGGTTGAACACCTTCACTCACTCAAAGAGAAACACTCCTCTCTTTAGCCTACTTCATTAGAACCACACCCTTTTGTTATTGCTTCCTTATCTATTGCCACAGTACACACAGTAAATCAGATTAATTTAATCCCCTCTCCTACCACTGATCCTATCTGTTCAGTTGATTTGTGTTAGGGTGTGGCTCTGGTTGGGAACTTGAGTCAGCACCTTTAGAAAATCTAAAATTACATTTTACACTTTACCTCCTAATGTAATACACATATTAGTTTTGACCCCCTTATGCTTTGACTTTCCTCTCTGTGGCCCTAAAAGAGTAAATCAAATGAATGAACTCATCCGTCATATGAAATCAGCTCAAGGGAAATTTAATTTCTCCGAAATGAGTTAGGGACCAATTAAATAAAGCAGGCTGGCTTGTGCAACTGACCATAAAGGGTGGTACAAAGAGTCAAGAAGTTTTTGAATTGTTGAAATTTAATCATCGTACTTCTTTTACCAATAACCCCATGGTCATTTTTTAAACATGGTATTTTGACAATTTATATGTGTATTATAAACTGATATTTTCAGATTTAGAAAACAAAAAATTAACATAGGTATTGACTCACTTTACACAGATGTGAGTTTCTCTTCTAGGCAAGTCACTGTTCTAGGCCCTGAGGATATGACACTTGGCCTCCTAGAGTTTGCAGGCCAAACTGGTAGGGCCAGAGCTAGGATGAAGCAAGTAACTTTTTCTTTAAAAAAAAAAAAAAAAAAAACCATGTACAGGCAGAGAAACAACATGTATCCCGTTTGTTTACAATAAAAAAAAAAAAAAAAAAAAACTGACCCACGGCAAATTCAGTAATCAAAATGAATAATATTTTAATTTCGTATTTCAGATTATTTTAATTTTTGATACCCAGAAGGGCTTTACCACTGAACCATATCCCTAGCCCTTTTTTAAAGATTTTAAGGCAGGGTTTTATTAAGATGCTTAGGGCCTTGCTAAGTAGCTGAAGCTGGTTTTGAACTTGAGATCCTCCTACCTCAGCCTCCTAAATTACTGGGATTACAGGTGTGGACCACCACACCCAGCTAACTTCATATTTTTAAAAATCAAAATTATTGCAAAAGTCCCTGATGAACAAAATATCCAAATTTAAAATAAAGACAAAGGAACCCAACCCAATAATCAAGGTTTTTAAATATCAAAATGCACCTATCTATTGATACAAGGAGTCATAAGGCTTTGGTGCTATGTGAAGCCATAATAGGAGAACCCTGAGATTCTGGGAAGGTTTCCCTGAAGTTGCTGTGATTCAAGGGAGAGACAGTTTGGAGGGCATAATCTCCCTGACAATAGACAGAAAATTTAGCTATGGTAGTGGTAAGAGTGAGAGAGTGTGGAGAGGAGGAGCAAACCTAGCTTCAGTGCATCAGAGACATGATAAGAATTTATATCTGTACCCCAAGACCAATGGAAATGGGAGAGTAAAAGAAAACATGCATCATCTACAAATGCTTGTTGACTTTAACCTTGCAAAATATTATTTCCTTGCTGGGACTTAGTCTTTCTCTATTTGATTTAGCTAATATCACTTGAATACTTCACATGCACAGTCTCATTTTATCTTGAAATCATGTTTACAAAACGGTTATTATTCCTATATTACTATAATTTCATCTGCACTTTCAAATGATAACCCTGAGGTACAAAGAAACTTTACACACTGCTAAGTGACTAAACTCAGATTAGAGCTCTAGTATGCTTAATTTTTTGAGATGTGGTCTAGTATAGTATTTTACAAACTCCATAGTTGCATTTTTCATTAAAAAATCTTTTCCATTATTTGTTGTGATTATAATACTTTTTCCAAGATTGTTTGATCCTGATAGCAACCTTATGAATTTTTATTATTCATTTTATGAATGAGGAAATGGAAAGTACGTTATGATAAATGCCTTATTCAAAACCACACAAATATTAAATTTATGCAGCAGAGTTTAGACCCCAAACCTTGTTATACGGAAACAAAATTTAAGTATAAAGTTAATTTTCCAAGTTCAGTCAATTGTTTAAAGAACTTATTAATGTGATATTAGAGTTTCCACAGGATGTGAGGAACCCCACAGTCAATAATGCATGTTTCTACTTGGAATTTGATAGTAGAATATGGTTTTTAAGAGGGCAGGCTAAGGCACATTTATTTCTGTTATTTGTTTTTAATTTTTAAAAAATCTAAATGGAATGTTTGTTACTTAATACTGAGATGAATGGACTTTGTTATATTGTCATATCTTTTCAAAAGTTTTTCTGTGCTATTTAGGTGAAAACTAGGACCACATAAATGTTATTATTTCATTTTCTCTATGAGGATATAGTGGTGGGGCTAAGTACAGGGTTTTTATATGTCAGATTCTTCTCAGACTTTGACAATGATTTCTTAATGGTACTCTGTTGTCAAATCATAAGATACTTTTTTCCTTTTAAAAGTGAACTATTGCTCTGTCTGAATGTTTGTGTCCTTTCAAAATTCATGCATGGAAATCTAATCTCCAGTTGTACCAGTATTAAGAGGTGTGGCCCTTGGGAAGTCATTAGGTCATGAGAGTTCAGATCTCATGATTAGAATCAGTGCCCTTATAAAAGATGCTTGAGAAAATCTTTTTGCTCTTCTGCCATACGAGGACACGTTAGAAGGTATTGTCTGTAGGAGATAGGCTCTTGCCAGACACCAAATCACCTGGTACCTTGATCTTTCCAGACTCTGGAACTGTGAACAATAAATTTTTGCTGCTCATAAGTTACCCAATCTACTGCATTGCAGCAGCCTGGAAGGTCTAAGACAAACATTTTTGTAGCTTCCTTTCCTCCATATATTCCTTGCCTTTTGGCTAAAGAACCTACTAAAATTAGGCTCATGTGGAGTAATTTTTTGAGTTTGTTCTGACTTAAGATCATCTCTCATACCCCACCCTTTAAAAAAAATTTTATAGATGAGTTAAAAAGATGTTACAGAGAGGTCCCACATATAATTTCACCCAACTTTCCCTAAGGTTAGCATATTGCATAGGCAATATACATTTCTTGAAACTAAGAATTTAACAACTGTACTGTACTGTTTACTAAACTCTAACCTGTATTTTGGATTTCAACAGGATTTCTACTTGTGTACTGTTTAACTGTTCCAGGATAAAATCCAGGATACCCATTTTACATTTAGGACCTACTTAAATTATAGACATAAACTCCACAATCTGATGTCAGCTCTAACTCAGAAAATGTAATGTATGCCTTGGAATATACTTCCTTCTAACACTCCTCCCCTTAATTTCACCCCCATCTCATGATACTAGGTTTATACCTTTTTCAAGATTCAGGTTGAGATTCACTACTTTCAGAAAACTTTTCTTTGGGAAACTCAGTGCTATCTCTCCCTATGTTGAATTACTCAGGTTTTAAGAATTTTATTTTATGTCACATAACCAGTCATTTAACATTACTTTTAGATGCAATTAAGTGGAGAACTAATGGAGTGCACAACTCTGCAGGAGAAAATCGCTGGCATATTGGATTCCCCAGGTTTTATAAGGTCTGTCTGCTCTACGTAGAGAAACCGTAGAACAGGTTGGTTGCAGGTTTATATTACATTTGAAGTGGTGAGAATAAATTGTGAACCTCATCTTGTAAGTAATACTGATTCTGTCTTATTTCAGCAAAGAAAAATGTATAGAATAAATAGCTCTGGGGCACAGTTATGTGTGTTTATAGCCATTGGTTTGGTTTCTTTGTTTTCTTTTATGGAATTTTAGAATCTGAATCCATTTCCAATCCATTAATTGGAACCAATTAATGGGTAGCAATCAGCATTTTGTTATAGTCAAAAAAGTTTGAAAAATATAATTTTCTTATGTGCATGATTAGAAACAGATCAACACGGGTAAATGTGTGAACATGAATCATTCAAGCAGTCTTTGATTTGAAACTTAAGTATTTTATAGTATTGAAGTGAAAAAAATCACCAATTCTGCTTTAAAAAAAGTTTGTTCAGGTCATCTACTTTATATATAAATAAATAGTATAGCCCTTCTGGTCTCAAGGTGGATTTACTCTCCTGTCCCAAGAAATAAAGCAGTGAAGCTGGAATTAATTATGTAAGAATTATTTTTCTAGCTATATCCATCTTTTTTAAATTTGCAGCATTTAAGATTTTAAATAAAGGTTGTTAAAATGATGGAAGGACAGATATAATGTAAGAAGAGAGCCTAGAAACAGATTCACAGGTAACCTCTCATGACAAAGGTGGCCCTAAGGAGCAGTAGGAAAGGCAATTGTTTCCAAAAGCAATGCTTCGAGAACTGGCTATTCATGTGGGGGAGAAAATAATCTTGATCCTTAACTCACACTAAAAGGTAAGTTCCAGATGGATTTTAGATATAATTGTGAAAGGCAAAAAGTACTACATTTAGAAAGAAACTGGGAGAGTATCTTACATTAAGAGCTAGGAGAAATTTCTTCAGTAATGCACGAAAGTACTGAATATGAAGAAAAGAAGATAAATTAAATGAAATTAAAATTATGAATTGCTCCAGGCTCAGTGGTGCATGCCTGTAATCCCAGCGACTTGGGAGGCTAAGACAGGAGGATCATGTTTGAAGCCAACCTCAGTAACTTAGTGAGATCCTAAGCAACCTAGTGAGACCCTGCCATGAAATAAAAAATAAAAATTAAAAAAAATAAAAAGGACTGGGAATCGAGCTCAGTGGTCAAGTGTCCCTGGGTTCAATCAATATCCAGTACCAAAAAGAAAAAGAAAAATTGTAAGAGACACCATTGATAGAATGAAGAAGAGTAACAGTGATCTTTTAGAAAGACAGATAGATGTAATGCCATTTTCTCCAATGGCTTCCCATTTCCCTTAGAAGAAATCCATTCCCTTCCTGTCTTAGAAGGTACCAGGCAATCTGGCCTCAGCCTCTCCCTCCAGCCTCATTTGGCTTCTTTTTGCTCTGAAGCCAAGCTGTTCTCTTGTTCCACAATGATGCCAGGTACACACCTGTACACAGGACTTTTGCACACGTCTTTCTTCTGCCGGCAGTTCTTTGCCACCGATTATTACAAACCTGGCTCTGCTTTATTCCAATCTCAGTTTAAGTTGTAAGTACGTGAGCTTCCTCAGTCTGTCTCTTAACACACCTCCAAGGTTTGTTTATTATATTCCTGTGAGGAAATGTGACCTTTTCACCATAGATGGTGAACCATCTCGGTTTTAACAGCCGAGTGCTTCAGGAGAGTATAGGTAGAAAAGATGGCAGCCCAGGTCCAAATTTGAATGCCCCAATTTAGAAGTGCCGTATCTGTAGAGGAAAAGCCAAAGTAGGATTTACATGAAGAGCTGGCCATAAATAAGAATCTAAGAGAAGAGTACAGTTGAAGGACTGTGTCTACCACTAACAGGGAAGGAGCAAGGCTTCAGTGAATTTTCTGCAGGTTACTGATTGACTTTTCCTTGCTGCAAGTTTTCTTTCTGATAAACACAGTCTGGACTGGGTACCCAATGGCAGGGCTTTCTGGGTGTGTCTTTATCCTTAGAAGGGAGCCAAGAACCACTGCAGTGGTGGGGAGTGCCCTGGAAGTGTTTCTAGCTGACTAAATCCCAGGAATCCTAGGAATGGATGGGTCTCAGCTGTGCATTGTTGGGTGCAAATTGCTTGGAATCTCTAGGGTGGGGATTCTCTTTCCCTCAGTCCCTGGGGTTTCACCCAGAAAGATCAGTCATAAAATTCAAAGAGAAAATATTTTATGAAATTGTCATAGAAAATAATTCTTAAAATTCAAGAGAAAATAAGTTTACCTTTGGCCCTAGATCGGACCATACTCTTGGATCCCCTTTTCCCTGCTCTTCCCGTTGTGAGCCCCGCACTTCCTTCCCACACACATAGTCTCTGTACTAGCGTCATGTTCTAGATGTCTGAGCCCCACTGATTACATCTCCTTACTGGTCCTGGTACTCTTCCTTTCCGTCTCTGTGCCCTGCAGGATTGTTTTCCTCTGCTTCCAGCCTTTTCACAGTTCTATTTCAAGATATTGGACTGCTTTTTTTGTTAAGTTGATATGTTTTCCTTCCTCACAGTATATTCAGAAAGAAGCTAAAATTGTATATTAATATCTTTTCAATATGATCACTTACAGTTTCTCAAACAGAGGAATTCCTGGGCCTTTATACTGCTCTACAAGAGTGGCAGACTTAAATTTGATGCTCTGCACCCAATTTCTTACCTTTCCAATCCCTTTTTACTTCAAGCACTTCTTTTCTTTTTTGGTACTAGGACTTGAAACCTGGGCACATTACCACTGAGTTACACCCCCAGATCTTTTATTTATTTATTTATTTTAATTCATAGACAGGATCTCATTAAATTGCTGAAACTGTATTCAAACTTGTAATCTCTCTGCCTCAGTCTCCTAAATTGCTGGGATTACAGGTGTGCACCGCTGTGCCAACTAACCAGTTATCTTCTTGAAATGCTGATGAGATCTTATCCTTTGCCTCTATGACAATTTTGAACAGATTCTAACGCCTACCACCCCATCCCTCTGAAGTACAAACTCTTGACTCACTAATTTGGTTCCACTTCTTCCATTTTACCCTCTCCTTATTAATCTGTTCCAGAGGTAATCAAAGTATGGCTCTTGTTTCATATCAGATTCTACTGCCTGCCATGAGCTAGGGAAGGTTTTTACATTTTTAAATGATTAACGAAAAATAAAAACAAATCATGATATGGAAAAGTATCTGAAACTAGAAGTCCCAAAACCCTAGATAAAATGTTATTGAAATGGAACCATTTCCATATTTTTTTTGCCAACTGAATATGACTATTTTTGCACTAATTCTCAGTGTCAGAGCAGAGGAATTTTGACCTGGAAACTAAGTATTTATTATCTGACCTTTTACAGAAAAACTTTACTGACGCCTTAACTACTCCATTTTAGTTGAGAGTAAGGTTAGTTCTTTTGCAAAATTCTACTGTCACTTGCCTAAGTAATTGGCAGTTCAGCAATTATTCCAGTTTACCACAGTCACTACCTGTGGGGAGACCCTCCCCAGTCATCCTTCTACAATGAACTCTCATCTTCCTTAGGCGTACGTCTCCTTAGATGACCAAATCTCAGGAATTTCCAGAACTCCCAAATCCTCCTTCTGTGCCTGATACTTTGACTGCTATCCGCAAAAAATAAATAAATAAATAAATAAATGATTTTTTTTCTGGTCCTGGGGAATGAACTCAGGGGTGCTTAACCACTGAGCCACATCCACAGCCCTTTTAATATTTTATTTAGAGAGTGGGTCTCCCCAAGTTGCTTAGGACCTTGCTAAGTTGTTAAGTCTGTCTTTGAACTCTTGATCCTCCTGCCTCAGCCTCCATAACCTCTGGGATTATAGTTGTGCACCACCACACCTAACTGCAAAGTGTTTTTAATCTTTAAACTCTTCATATTGTAGTCCTAAGAAACTGGAAGGTGTGGCTTTCCATGAAGTCCACTCAGGTCAGCTGCTCTCTGTTCCTATCCATCATCCTACTCCATGGGGCAAGGGTTGTCCTTTTTCCCCATTGCTCACTTCAGTCTTCTTTTTCCTTTCTATACTTCATGTCAAACAACTATTTTGAAGCTTAAGTTATCAGACTAAAACTGACCACCACTACTCTTTGATGCCTTCAAACCTAAGTACCCCAGGACTAATTTGAATTCTGATATCCCCACCGATGATTCTTCAATAGCCTGCCTTCACAGTGAGCTTCTACCTGGTCTGAACTTGTCATTACCTATAACTGCTCCTCATTCATATTCACGATTAAAAACACTTAACTCTGTGATCATCACTTCCAATCTTTCTGGCTCATATTTAGCACTTCTCATCTAATAATCTGCTGTACAGCAACATCCAATCCAGTGATTCCATCTTGCCATTACATGGCTCATCATTTATTAGTTCTTTTACATATATAGATCACAACCCTGGATCTCAAATGCTTGGAGTCAGATGTGTTTCCAAAGTAGATTTTTTTCTTAATTTTAGGAAGGTAGGACAGTTCCTGTACCATATTACATAGTACCATCCACAGTGAAACCAATGATATTCCCCCAAAAAGTGGAATCATAAAGGCTCTAATTATCTTTGTGTCTATTCAGGTTAAGTTTTACTGCCAGATGAGTTTTAAATGATCTTATTAAAAGTTAAAGAGGGGTGTGGGAAATGACTCTCTTTGAAAACTCTTTTGGGATTTTGGAAATGCACATGGGGGTTGTGAATCCGGATTTTAAATTTCCTTACTCCATTTTCTTTTTACTTGCCCAGTAAAGCTACTGGTTAAAGGTAACTCTACTTTTTCTGAATTTGCATCCAAGCAACTGAACAAAACATAACTGTGCTAACGAGTTTTCCAGGGGGTCACAGTCACTAACCTTCAGTGGGTCCTGCGTCCTGTCAAGGCCTATGATTCTCAGTAAGGGCAGTACCGCCCTCTAGGGGCATGAAAATGTCTGTAGAGATTTTTTTTTTTTTTTTTTTTTTTGCTTTCTTAGTATACTCACACTGAACATTTGAATGTGGTAATATGTGTTATTTTACTATTAATGATTTTCTGTTCATTTCTTCATATTGTGGTGAAGATGTATTATACTGAATTAAAATTATGCATGTTGGTAAATTGCATTAGTATCATTTTATTTTTACAATTATCCCAATTGTGTTAAAAATATGTGTTTGAGAATCCACCTCAGTGGTTGCGCATATGTTTGGAATGCAAAGGGCCTTGACTTCAATCCACGGCACACACACAAAAAAATAAAAAATAAATAAAGTGGGTGGGGGAAGAAAGAAAAAGAAACAAAATGTGTTATAAAAGGGGACATTGGGTTTGACAGGGTTGAGAACAACTTCCCTCATCCATTTACCTTCTCACACTAATGCTATACAACCCTCTCTTTCCACACACTGCTCCTATGTTCTTCCTAGTCCTATCAGTTAAGTAACTTATCGCTCTGAGGAAAAAAAAAAAAAATCAACTGGAAGAGAACATCTGTGCCTTCTACCTTCAGCCCTTCCACCTCATCTACATCAGTAACCAGGAATTTTGCAGTCCCTCTTGGTAAGGATGAAGTGTCTGCTTCCCCCTAGGGCTTCCTATTCGTGGATCACTGGATGCCATTTTCTCTTGACTACTCAGGATATTGTTCAAAGAATTATTTTCCTCTCTCTCCATCTTCTATTTTTTTTTTTCTCTCAACTCAGTTGTCCCAATGGGCATACAGGCACACTTGTGGTGACAGCATGAATCTTAAAACTAATTCCCTTAACTTCACCTTTGTGCATTTGGTTTGGTAGAACCAATCGAGCACACATAAATAGAGATATAAATAGATAAACATAAATAAATAGCAAAGGGAAGTCCAGTAGAGTAGAAGAAGGAGAATGGGAGAGGGAAGGAGGACAGGAGGGAAAAGGAGGGCATTATGAGCTGAAATCTGATTTCATGCATATATGAGTTTGTGGAATGAACCCAACTACTATTTATAACTATAACATTCTAAATAATAAAAAGAAACACCAAATTCCCTTGACTCCATATTCTCCTCCAGTTACTTTGCTCTCCCCACTCCTTTCAGGGCTCCTTTTTTTTTTTTTTTTTTTTTTTTTTTTTTTTTTATAGTAAACTCCTAAAAGATTCTCTTCTTTTGCTACTGAAATTATGATCCACCTACACCCTAGCATCATCTGAAAGCTTAGTAGAAATGCAGTCGCTTAGATCTTACCTTGAACCTACTGAATCAAAAATTGTCCTTCAGCAGGATTGCCAAGATTCACAATGACATTAAAGTTTGAGATACCCTGACCTGTCACGCCAAATTTTCAATTCTTGCATTTTTTCCCTTTAATCCACTTCGATAAATCTTTCCTTTCTTCTCTCTACTGAAACAGTTCTTTTTAAGGTCACCAATTACCTCCAAAGGTTAAACACAAAGGTCAGTTCTCACTTCTCATCTTACTGGATCTCTGCATCATTTGATAGGGTTGAAATCTCCATTTCTTATGCATCCTCATTTTCAAGGCCATTAATGTGGTTGTGCAGGGACTCAGTCCTCGGCCTCTTTTCTTCCCTCAGTTATTCCCTAACTGATCTCAGCAGGTTCCATGGCTTTTAACACCATTTATGAATATGGCATCTCCTGTTTCATATTGCAAGGCTTACGATGTCTAATAACTTCTCACTGGAAGGTTGCGCAGGTTCTACTAGGAGAAATTAACCATCCTTTCTTCAAAGTGATTATTCCTAGTGCTTTGCACTTCTAGTTTCTCACTTTTTCAATTTTACTTTAGAGTTTCTTTGTAAGCGTGATGACAAAATCTATATCATATACATCTCTCTATTCCACACCTTATCTCTCTGTATATATGCTTTCATAGGTGCTTATCAGAGAGAATTTTTTTCTCACTTCTAGGAATGCATAATGGGCTTGAATATTCTATATACAATTCTATATAGTTTTCTCCTAGGTTATGGAAACTACTTTTGTCTCTAACAAGTCAATCAGTCAATCTCCGTCAATTACTTTTTGTTTTGCTTTGGGTGCTGGGGATTGAACCCAGAGGTGCTTTACCACTCAGTCACAACCTGAGCCCATTTTATTTTTATGTTGAGACAGTATCTCACTATGTTGCCCAGACAAGCTTCAGATTTGCAATCCCCCTGCCTCAGCCTCCTGAGTAGCCAGGATTATGGGTGTGCACCACCCTGCTCCATCAACCTGTTTTGGTAAAGAGGTGAGAATGTGGAAGAGAGGAAATAATTGAGGACCCACTGGATTTGCAAAGTGGCATTTGCAGACACAGTTAATGAGACCTATAGCAGTACAACCTGAAAGGAGGTAGTCTGCAAAGCAGACCGTGGAAATTAGATCATTAGAATGCTCTTTAGGTTTTCCCATGATTGACGCCCAGAGGGTCTGTCTCTCGTCACCTTTCTGAAGTATACTTTTCAGTTGGAATCTATCCAGTTGTGATGCTTTGTTTTCATTATTTGCTCATGACTCTCTGAAATCATTTGTTTTTTTGTTTCTATCGTGTGTCTGCTACCGTTATGGAATGCGAACCACACTTGCCTTGTGTTCCATGGTGGTCAGTGAACAGTGCACAGAACAAGTCAGTAAACCTGTCACATGGTACATACTGGGGAAATATTTTTTGAATGAATATGTCATGCAGGGGCTCTCACCCAGGAAACAGGTGGAAGAAAATGCAAGATGCAGTTAGGATAATAGACATGCTTTATTCAGAAGTGGCCACAGCCTCCAGCCTCCAACCTCCAGATTCAGCTTCAGCTTTGAGCCAGTTCCATTGTAGTCTTCATTTTGCCCCCATTTCCCCCCCCCATCAGTCCCCTTTGTCCTGAATCTTTTCCATAGGCCCCTTTTTCATGCAGGTCAAACAAAGAAGGCACACTGCTAATAGGTTACATGGTGAAGGTACTACTCACAAGGTAATGTTTATGACTTTGAGTCTATACACTGAATCTGAGTGTGTCTGCCCTTGACTAACCATAACATAGTCAGTTCCCAGTCCTGGCTACACACTAAAAGCATAGCATAGCCTGCTGGAAAGATGGAGCCTCACTACAGTCATTTTTTGGCTTGCCCCAATAGAATAAATAAATAGAGGCTGAGAATACTGGAAGAACTCTTTGGCCCTGAAACTCATCTGCAGAGAACTGAGTTATGAATCTTATATGAAAACTTGGTGATAAGGAGATGTGGAGAGGAAGAGTACTTCCTTTGAGGGGCTACTGCCAGTCCATGAAAGGCTTAGAGATAAATCTTCCAGAACTTAGACTGGTAAATGATTTAGAAAATGTCTACAAAGCTAAGATGAATGAATTTATCTTACTAGGGCCTTTGTAATAAGAATTCAACAAATTGGGTGTGGTCGCACACACGTGTGATTCCAGTGACTTTAGAGGCTGAGGCAGGAGATAGCAAGTTCAAGACCAGCCTCAGCAATTTAGTGAAATCCTCTCTCAAAAATAAACAAATTATAAGGTCTGGGAATGCAGTTCAGGGATAGAGTGCCCCTGGATTCAATCCCCAGCATGGGGAAAAAAAAGTATTCAACAAATATTCTCTGGTGGACTGATTTGGCCATTCATTTGGTAGAAATAGTACACAAGTAGTCAGTATAATTTAGCCTCTAGAGTTTTATTTGGAGCCCAAAAAACACTACGGATGGTTCCAACAGGATATTTTAAACCGATGTGTGACCTCAGATTAGCAACATCAACATCGCCTGGGAGCTTGTCAGAAAGGCAGAATTTCAGGCTGCGCCCAGACTAATGAAGCAGAATCTAAATTTTAATAAAAAGCCCAGATAATTCATATACACATTTGAGTTTCAGGAGCAGTGTAATAGGAATCCTGTCTACGAATTATTAGCTGGATCCAGTGAAGAAATAACTAATGACTGATTCTAACAATGGATAACTAGGGTGTGTCTAAAGTAAAGCTTGAAGGTGAGGGTGGTGGAGGAGTCCGAACTGCCAGTTAAGTGGATGAATTATCCAAACGAGGCTTCAATGATATTCATTTTCAACTCATGAAAATAAGCAGCGTGGATGAACTCAGATGTCACTGAATCCAGCGATGAGTCTAAAGTAGCACAGGTGTCTGGCATTCCATAGAAAGTAGAGGACAAATCTATTTTCTGACTTGATTATAATAAAACACATTTTTCCTCATTGAGAGTTTTAATTCAGTGCTTAATGATGCTTCATGAATTTTTTTCTGGAAACTTTTTAGTACCTTTGAGGGAGAAGGTGAGTCAGAAAGCGTCAGATGTGGTTCCGTGCAATAGGTCAATTTTTGTCACAGAGAGATCCAAAGAAAATACCCAGCAAAAGGAAGAAAAAGGGTTGCTTGAGTGGAAGCTGCATGGAATGAGGATTTTTAAAATAGTGTCAGATTCTTATATGTGTTTATATATAAGAAGAGATTTGCTTTCCCCTTGCTGGGAAAAAAATGTAAATTGTTTTACAAATGTTATTTGTGAAAGCAGAACTGAAATTGTGTTCTAGTAGACCTTTGGAGTGAACAGGGGACCCATATCCTGAGATAAAAATTCAAGAAGAAATAGATTGTGCTTATTTGCTGAGATCTGGGGAGATATGTTGATTTACTAATGCACTATATTGTCATGACATCTTTATGAAGTCACTTTAAGCTTTCCTATATTTTTAATTAGAAGTCATTTAGCCAGTCCTCTTCTCCTTGGCAGCAATGGATTTAAATGGCTGTGAAATAAAAAATGAATAATGAGTGGTGCCCTCCCCTCCAAATACCCCAGATTGACCAAGGAGAAATAGCCACTCCCTGCATATTGAAAACTTTTCTGAAGCAGAGGTTGGAGAAATGAAATTTTACCCTCTGTCTTCCACTATCCCTTCTGTTTTAGCAATCTGTTTGACACAGGTCCCAATATAGTGCACTGTGTTCAGAAAAACATTTCTTTACTGTTTGGCCCACTCAGTGACCACAGTCAGTGAATCGTCATGGCTTTGAATCAAAGGGTTAGAGAATAACGAGTGAAGAGAGTAAGCTTCAAGGGTCCATTTCTGTTTTAGATTGTTTACTCAGGTTCCACTATTGTCTAATCTTTGGCTAGGAGAGAATAGAGACCCTATCTTGGGTATAAGTATCTTGCATATTCTATGATCTCACCAGATTTTGCCTCTGACTTTCCCTAAAAATATCAAGGTCTCTGGACAGAAGGGGTTTCAGGCAGCCAGGTTCACCATAACAAAGTGCCATGGTTTGATTGCAGCTTAAACAACAGAAATTCATTTTCTCACAATTCTGGAGGCAACTCAATTCATAATAGCTAAACTATAGAACCAACCTAGGTGCCCTTCAACAGATGAATGGATAAAGAAAATGTGGTATATCTACACAATGGAATATTACTCGGCTACAAAGAATGAAATTATGGCATCCATAATGGATGGAACTGGAATATTATGCTAAGTGAGTGGGATTGTTTTTTTCCTGTTTTTTCTTACTTATAGGTATAGTCTTCTCATTGGGTCTTCACATGATCTTCTTTTGTGTGTATCTGTGCCCACATTGCCTCTTCTAATAAGGACACCAGCCAGATGGAGTTAAAATTAACCTTCATGACCTCATTAAAAAATTTTGTTACTTTTAATTATACAGACAGCAGAGTGTATTTTGACATATCTTATATACATGGAGTATAACTTCTCATTTTTGTGGTTGTACATGATGTGGAGTTACACTGGTTGTGTATTTATATATGAACACAGGAAAATTATGTGCAGTTCATTCTACTTTCTTTCTCATTCCCATCCTCTCTCTTTTCCCCTCACTCATCACTGTCCAATATGGAGAACCTCTATTCCTCCCTCCTCCTGCCTATTGTGATTTAGCATCTGTATATCAGAGAGAACATTCAGCCTCTGGTGTTTTGGAATTGACTGATTTCACTTAGCATAATATTCTCCAATTCCATCCATTTACCAGCAAGTGCCATAATTTCATTCTTCATGGCTGAGTAATATTCTGTTGTGTGTATATACCCCAGTTTATCCATTCATCTGTTGAAGGGCACCTAGGTTGATTCCATAGCTTAACTATTGTGAATTGAGCTTCTATAAGCATTGATGTTGTTGTTTTGTCACTGCAGGATGTTGATTTTAAGTCCTTTGGTACATACTGAGGAGTGGGATAACTGCATCAAGTGGTGGTTCCATTCCAAGTTTTCTTTTTTTTTTTTTTTACTGTAGGCAATTGTATCTTTATTTTATATTAAGACTGAGCAAAAATAATTAGTGTCCAGCCAGAAATTTGAGTAGATTTAGGTTCAAGACACTTTTTTTTGATGAATGCCTGACAAGAAATTCAAATGCGCAGAACGTTGGAAAAATTTTTTTTTATTATTATTATTGTATACAAATGGGATACATGTTGTTTCTCTATTTGTACATGGAGTCAAGGCATACCATTTGTGTAATCATACGTTTACATAGGGCAATGATGTTTGATTCATTATTTTTTTTCCCTTCCCCCCCACCCCTCCCACCCCTCTTTCCCCTCTATACAGTCCTTCTTTCCTTCATTCTTATCGCTCTCCTTATCCCTAACCCTAAACCTAACCCTAAACCTAATGCTAACCCCTCCCACCTCCCATTATATGTCCTCATCCGCTTATCAGCGAGATCATTCATCCTTTAGTTTTTTGAGATTGGCTTATCTCACTTAGCATGATATTCTCCAATTTCATCCATTTGCCTGCAAATGCCATAATTTTATCATTCTTCATTGCGGAGTAATATTCCATTGTGTATATATATATTTACCACAGTTTCTTTATCCATTCATCAATTGAAGGACATCTAGGTTGGTTCCACAATCTGGCTATGGTGAATTGAGCAGCAATGAACATTGATGTGGCTGTATCTCTGTAGTATGCTGATTTTAAGTCCTTTGGGTATAGGCCAAGGAGTGGGATAGCTGGGTCAAATGGTGGGTCCATTCCAAGTTTTCTAAGGAATCTCCACACTGCTTTCCAGAGTGGCTGCACTCATTTGCAACCCCACCAGCAATGTATGAGTGTACCTTTTTCCCCACATCCTCGCCAACATTTATTGCTACTTGTACTCTTGAGAATTGCCGTTCTGACTGGAGTAAGAGGAAATCTCAGTGTAGTTTTTATTTGCATTTCTATAATTGCTGGTGATGTTGAACATTTTTTCATATATCTGTTAACCAAATGTATTTTTTCTTCATGACCTCATTTTAACTTAGTTCCTTCTTCACATGTCTTACTGCAAAATACAATCACATTCTGAGGTATTGGGGATGAAGACTTCAACAAATTAGGGTTTTGGTGGAACAAGGTCAGTAGTTTATCAGGTGTAAAGAACCCAGATACAGATGTTTCAAGCAGAATTTTGAGAAATGGGGCTCCATAACCTATCACTGTCATAGCCTTCCCTTCCTACCGCAGGAGTTAGAAAAGGGAATAGGAAAACTATTTCCCTGTGAACCATTTCCTCTAATTCACTGTCCACTTTCTATGGGATTTTCTTGTGGGTATGAGCCCCATTGGAAAATGGGACCTGGAAAGGTTTGACAGGCTTCCCTGGTGATGGTCAATTACATCCTTCGAAGATCTAACCCAGCTCATCAAGCCATGGGTCAGTTGCACTTCCGAGGAAGGAGCACCTTTGTCTTTCCATGAGGCGCCATGATTCATCTATCACCAGGATGCACATTTTCTACCCAGCCACACAAAGGAGACCTATTTTCATATTCTCACTAAATCATCATGTAGTCTATTCTTAGAGACTCATTTTGTTCCTGTTTTACCTTCTGGAAGTAAGGAATCTAAAAAAGAAAGAAATCATTTTGCCAAGGACATTCCAGAAAACCATTCTTTTTTTAATTTTTTTTTTTTTTTATTATTGTAAACAAATGGGATACGCTTCAGGTAGGTCTGTGATTTGGGGCAAAAGATGAAATTTTCATGATGAGCATGATAGAAAAAAAAAACTCTACTTAAAGTCAGAGTTCCTAAAGAGAGCTGTAGTTTTTACCTATGGTTTGTACTTGGTTGCTTGACTTCTACAGAATATTGGTGCTTTGTTAAGAGTGTTTTGCTTGTTTTCTAGCACATTTTGAATAGACAATGCAGTTACATGTACTTGATTTCCAAATCTTATGTTTGAAATTTGAAATGTATGAAAGACCATAAAGTCATAAATCTTCAGAGATCCAAAGCCTGGCTCTCAAATTGTAGTCCAAGCTGAGCTGCATCAGCATCACCTCCTTGAAATGCAGAATCTCAGATCCTGCTCTACACCTGGTGAATCTGAATCATTTTAACAAAATCCAGGTGATTTGCGTACATATAACAATTCAGAATTGTGGTAGATTCATGAATGTGAAAATTGTGAATCTAAGTTTCAGTTATTGCACCTTAAACCAATGTGGGAAGGCAGACAAAGTACAAATACATCAGCACCCATATCTTTGGTGGCCTAACTCATACATCTACAAAACCTAAAGCCACATAGTCAAGTTGATAGTGCCATAGTGTATATTCTTCATACCTTGGATCAGCACAAAAGTTTTCACTAGCTGTGTTGCATACATCTAATCTGAGTAAGTGTGTGAATAGCAACACCCACAAATAAACTGACAGTATAAGGTGACCTACTGTCACAGTTGGGTGGTTCTTGCTCCCTTAGGATGTGGGAGTGTGTGTATGTGTGTGAATCTTGGGAGAGAGAATGCTCTCTTACTTTTGTCTTAATATTTAAAATTCAGAAATATTTTAAGATTGAGTTTCTGTTTGGAGGCACTAGAACTCACTTTGCCGAATGCCCTTGTACAATATTGAATCCATTTCTACAAGGGAAAGAAAGGACCATTTTAGGTCTTCCCCTACAAGTTAGAGTACCAGGGCCTTATGTCTACCTCGAACAAATATGCATGTTGCAGTATATACCAATAGAAAGGTTTAGTTTAGATTGATTTGTTTAGTATTGAATGCTCTTTTTTTTTTTTTTTTTTTTTTACTAATTTGAATAATTCCATAAATAATTTTTTTTTTTTTTTTTTTTTGCGGTACTGGGGATCAAACTCAGGGCCTTACGCTTGAGAGGCAAGCGCTCTACCAGCTGAGCTATCTCCCCAACCCTCCATAAATAAATTGAAAGCAACTTATCATCAGTTTCCATTGCGATTTGGGGCAATGAATTTAATATTGGTCACTGTAGGTCTTCAGCATCCATAGTTTCATAAGATTGCTTCTGGGTGCTGGGGACAAAACTCAGTTAGTAGAGTACTTGCCTTACAAGCACAAGGCCCTGGGTTCAATCCTCAGTTCCACAAAAAAGATTGTTTCTGAATATATGTGTAAAGACAGATGTATTGTTCTTCCTCCCTTTTTCATAAGACAGAGCTCATGCATTGCTGTAGCTATTCAACCATCTTTCAACGGTTGAAGTAATTCCTCTCATTTCAACCGCAAAGACTGAGCATGTAGGTGACCACTTATGAAGCAGTGACTGTCCTAGAAGTTTGGTTTACTGTGACTTTGAGTTTTTCCAGAATTTTCTGAGCGAGACTCTCAAGACTAAAATTATAATAAGTAAGACAAAAAAGATGTTTACTACTTTCCTGATGTCACAAAATTATTATTATTATTTTTTAAAAGGGCCATTCAAGTACATGGCACAAACAATAAAAGGAAACAAGGAAAGCCATAACTTGAAATCTCTTTCCCCTTCCTGATCTCTAGCCACCTAGTTTTCTTCCCAAGGGCAGGTAATGTTGCATTGTCTTCTGCAGCTTTTGTAGCCTATCGTTGCACAGGTATTTCTTGCTTCCACTTCTAAGAAAGTTATTTATCCTAATAGAACAACAAGCTATATTAAATGGTCATTTTTTTTTTTCACAGTGAGTCCTTTAATCCAGAGGCTATTTTCATGACTCCCCAGGTTTCCCAAGTGTAAACCTGGGAGATGATTTTTATAGTTTGGCTTTTTAGGAATGAAGGAAACTCCAGAGATCCTTGTATGCATTGGTTTTTCCATATGGAATTATTCCTAGTTCTATCGGTGCAGCAAATGTTCACTTCCATAGTTCCAATGCTAAGATAGTCTTTCTGAAATAGAATGATATGGAATGATATGGACCCTTCAGGCTACTAGTAAAAAAGAGTAGGTCTAGGAGACATTTCTCATCCCTGACACTGAATTCTGAGTGTTGTTTTTAGGTGTATCCTCAAGTTTCTAAATTAGGTTAGGTGCACACAGGGAAACAGGGAATTGAAGCCACATAATATAACTTGATTTAAGTCATTTGAGTTTTAAATAATAGCATTTGTAGCAAAATTAACATTGATATATTTATTGTGTATTTAAAAACTAAATTCACATGAATTTTTAAGGTTAAAATTGAAGCCTTCAAAGAAAAAAAATTATGCCTGTACCACTAGAGGAAATCCTTGGAAAAGTTTGGCAAGAATTATAAATAGATAAATCTTTATGAAAGTTGAATGATGAACTAAACTTGGCATATACAAAATGAAGAGTGGAGAGTGGGTGTTTAAATTGGGATGTGGGAGATGAACAGTTTCTTCAATGCCTCAGTCAAATGAATACAATTTAGTGATGTAACTTTTCATGACTTAAATGAGAAAACATTGATGATCCCAATTGCAGCTCAGAATGTGTCTTTTGTTAGTAGGATTTTTCAAATCCATGATGCAATGAGACTATTTTTTCAGTACTTCTAAAATTAAGATAATTTAAATTCTACTGTCAAACAAATGTTGATTTTAAAATTATCATAACCTTTATCAAACACAGCATTTTAATAGATGTTAAAACAAAAAAGAGGTTAAGTCCTACTACCTACAGACAGTCAATTTGCTCTTTGTTCTCAGGGAAACTAGAATGATAGTTAGAGAATGGTTATTAAGGGATGATCAAAAAAACCATCAAGGAAGTTTGGTTTCCCCCAGGTTGGTTTACCTAAAATCACATAATTTGCAATTTCTTTTGACATCTTAAACTTATTCAACTACTCTGAGCTCCTACCCTCCTACCTAACTCCATTATGAATTTTTTTCATTTTTTAGTAATCTTATTTAAAATATTCAGTATGCTTTTAAATATATTTATTTATATTTTTTGGTGCATGAGAGTTAATATGACATAACTGGTATACAGCGTGACATATATAAGTGTAAATGAACTTTACACCTTAGAGGTGACTGGTTAGCATTTAAACTGCCTTGTTTGGCATTCTACCCTTGAGAGATGGACATGTCAAGACTTCAAATATTAATTTCTAAATCTAAACCACAGGAATTTTTGAATTAGTACAAAGAATATAGGGAAAATTTATTTCATTGATAAAATGAGCAGTGCTTAAAATATGTAATAATCAAGAAAGGTTTTACAAGTTTTGAATGAAGGTGTAAGAACTTCTTAAGACCCACATCCTAATCACATTAGAGGAGATCCTTAAGTCTAGGGTTCCTTTTGATCCTGTAATTCCATCCTCACTGAATAAGAACTATGGAACATGATATACAGGAAGGTTACTGTCTTATCAGCGAGTATCTCTGCCTCTGTCTTTTGCATGAAGTTTGTTAAGTCTTCTAGGACTAAGATTAGTAAAGAGGCTTCCTGGCTATTTTTATTACTACTTGCTCTTAGATATTTGTAGGGTCAATAGAACCATATCTGAAACTTTTTTTTTTTTTGTAATATTCTCCTTGAAAATAAGATAGTCAGAGGAAAGATTCATAGAACCCAAGGATATTGATCACCATATGCTATTGTCCATTGAACAAATACTTTTTACACCAGTGTTAAATTCCCAGCTAAAGTTAGACAGAATCTACTAGTCTATCTTGGTGAACATTACATGTGCATTTGAAACAAAATGTGTACTTTGATGTTGAATGGAGATTTCCATATGAACCAATCAGGTCAAGTTGGTAGACACTGCTCTTCAAATCTATAACCTTACTGATTTTTCTTTCTGCTCTGTTCATTACTAAGATGAATGTTGAAGTCCCCATAGAAACTGTGTACTTTTTTGCTTCTTTCGTTTTTATCAGCTTTTGTTTCACATAATTCAAAGCTCTAGGATTAGTTGATATACATTTAGGATTGCTACCTTTACTTGATGAACTGACCTTTTATCATTACATAATTCTTTTTTAATCCCTGGTAATATTACTTGTTCTGAAGTCTACTTTATCTGATATTAACACAGCTACCTCAGTTTGTTATGATTAATGTTGACATGGAATATCTATGTTGCACAAACCTTTACATATTCTGTGGTGAATGAACGTCTGAAATTGTAGATAATGAGGATTGTTTGGGAAGAATGCCTATCATAGATACTTTATTATCACCCAATCGCATGCCACTCATTAAGTAATTTATGACTTAACTGTTAGAACTATTCAGAACCCATTTCTGCCATGTATTTGTAAACCTGAGAGTGAACCTTCTCTTTTGTAAATAATGACTATAAGCACTAAAGCTTTTATGAAAAATAATACTATAAAATGAACCTCTTTAACATAAATAATACATTCATTTTAAGTATTTTAAAAATAATCTGATTTTTAAAAACACAGCTATGATGTAAAAAGCATTTTTATACAAATTTACAAAACCTAATATTCGTCCTTTTCCACAACTGTAGGTTAATATTCGATATGTTCAATAATGTCTCTTTCTAGCCTAAGAAAAGATTGTGTGCCTCAATTTGTTTAGGGATAATGGGACAGTAAGATGTAGGCTTAAACATGAAAACCACAGGTGTTTGTCATCTTTTGGTCACTGTGACCAAAATACTTGACCATAGCAACTTATAGGAGGAAAGGCTTAGCTGGGTGCAGTGGTGCTTGCCTGAATCCCAGCAGCTCCAGAGGCTGAGGCAGGAGAATCTCAAGTTCAAAGCCATCCTCAGCAAATTAGTGGGACACTGTCTCTAAATAAAGTACAAAAAGGGCTGGGGATGTGATTCAGTGGTTCAATCCCTGGTACCCACCCCCCCCCCAAAAAAAAAAAAAAAAAAAGGAAAAACTTATTTTAGCTCAGTTTCAAGGGTTTCATGGTTGGCTGGCTCCATTGCTCTGGGCCTGAAGTGAGACAGAGCATCATGACAAAAGGACTTGGAGAAGGAAAGCTGCTCAGGTCAGAGAAGTAGAGAGAGCGAGAACAAGGTGGCAGGGCCAAGACACAGTTCTCAAGGTCACACCCCTGGTGACCTACTTCCTGTAAACATGCCACACCTGCCGACACCCCCACCACCTCCCAGTAGTCCATTCGGCTGTCAGTGGGTTTGTCCATTGATGAGGGCCTCAGAGTCTTCATGAGCCATTCACTTCCCAAAGTTCCATCTCTGCACCAGGGACCCAGTTTTCAACACATCAGTCTTTGGGGGACACTTCTTATCCAAAGCATAACTCCACATTAATACAATTTGCATCCCCCCCGAAAGGTTTACAGTGCTGTAAAAAACCATGACATTATAAAGCTGTACCCACAGAGCACCAGGATGTCATTTCCCTCTTTTCTGTGCTAAGAGAGGTATTAAAGAAAAACACATTTAGCACTAATTATGGAGAAAATGTTTTATTTTTAGAATAATTGGTATCCTCTTGTTAATTAAAACATTGTTGCTTTCATTCCTTATGAAAGTCACATTGTTTTACTTGTCAAAGTAAAACAAATATAATTATTGCTTTTTTCTTCCAAGTCCTCAAAGAGATTACTATCATTCTCCACTAGGTAAACCTAGACTTATAAGTAAACAGCTGTTGATTTATTTCTTCTTCTCTAAGGAATTGTGATCACAGTATTTGGATTTTTTTTTTTTTTTTAATCTATTAGTACAAGGCAACCCAAGGAGATTAAAAGCCAGGAAATGCAGAAGTCTGCTGTAACGAGAGTATTCGAGATGAGATTCTCCAAGTGGCCAGTTTTACAGAAAGTGGAAGATGCATATACTTGATTTATTTCAAGCAGAAAACCACTACAAAGAACAAACAAAATCAATTCTTTATGGGCTTTTCAAGAATTTAGCTCTGTTGAGAAAAACTACAGTGGGAAAGTTCAGCTACCAGGTCATAGATAGGCAAAGAGAAACCACTGGAGAGGGTGCTGGTAATGGACTAGCGATCCATAATGCTAATCAGGAATTGCAGGTCACAGCTCATGTAAGGCAGAGAAGGATCGGCAGGCCCAGAGAGCAAGGAAGAATTGTGAGCTACACTGGAAGAGGACCTCTCAGGCATTCTGAAATAGAATAAAACAATGCAGAATGTTTTAGGAAAACAATGCAGAATGTGTTGAGGAAAAAGCATTTTCTTAGCACGAAAGATGAGCGCATTGTGCATGAAGTTAAAGAGATTGTCACATCAGAAAAACATTGTCTTTTTGTATCACAGTGTTAATTGAGGAAAGAAATTGAAAATATGAAGCAATTAGCCACAAAAGAAATTTTACATTAAATCTGAGTATCACCCATAAGACACTGGGCACAAACTATTTTAAGCATTCATGTCCTGAGTTACCATTGCTGGAAGAGTGATCATGGTGCTATACATGATGTGCCATCGTGCTACACAAAAAGGGTCCATTTTCAGTTCCAATTAACAGCAGAAAGTGACAGGGAGTTGTGAAATCCCTCATGCACCTTTTCAAATTTCCAATGATATTCATTTCTGTGGAAAGAATACAGATAACCAGCATTCACTTTGACAAGTCAGAAAATTGCTGTAATCTATAACTAAATGGCAGACACAGTGTTAACATACTGGAGAAAATATTTCCACAGAAGCAATGGATCAGACCTCTGTACAAAAAGATTACATTTTGAGCTGTGCTATGAGGCTAGGATGATAGCTCTTAAACTGCCCTAATGGATCACTCCTAATTTGCTTGCAAAATATGTATCACTCCTCAGTCCTACTCTTGGAAGATTTTGCCCCTTAATAAGAAAATAGGTTAGTTGGAAATAGTATTGTAGTGTATCAAACTGACTTTAGTAATTGGCCTAATGGGTGAGTGTGTGGGCCAATTAGGGCCAATCTGGGCTTTCTGGATGTCTGGAGGATGGAAAAGGGAAACTTTTTACTGGGTTGCTAAATGGAGACACTCTAAATTATGAGTTACCAGCACCCACCTTCCTATCATTGGAGAAAGTCAATCTACAGCTTCAAGTCAAGCAGAGATGTGAAACAGATAAACAAGAGAAAAGTTCCTATCAGTATTTTGTTTCCAGAACTCCACTTTTCTTCCTATTCTGGGCACTTCTTCAGTCTTTTTTTTCTTAGTTCTATTAACCAACCAATTCCTTTTTGTTGCTTAAATTGGTTGAAGACATATGTCTTTCCTGTGCTATCTCAGGGGTCATAAATTACATAAAAATGAAGAAAGGATGAAAAAAGCATATAGAAGAATCTTTGCTCAGAACAAAGATTATTTTTGGGGGTCAAAATGATCAAGTACTCCTATCAGTTTCTTAAACTGAAATAACTCTACACTGAGATTATGAGTCACTGTAAATCCATTATATTTATTGTGGAAGATAACATATAGAACGATATATGTAATTATTGTCACAAACCAGGGGTTCAAAATTCTCAACAAATTCTTTTGTCCCCAATTAAGACATCTCAAACAATCATTGTAATGATGAGTAAATACTTCTTGAATCTTGTTATTATAATGCTCAAAACAAGGTTATCATAAAAAGTAATCTCTGATTCAGTGTGGGACACATCACTTGATTGATCCTAGGCTTAGATGAAGTTAATTCAACCCACAGGCATGATTTGAAAGGTGAATTTCAAGACAATTTTCTAATAACATTGTTTCTATGCCCAGTAGCATTATGTCTACACACGTACACGGGCACACCCACGCAAGTTCTTAACAAAAATTAGGAAAGAAAGATTTTACAGGCTTTTTAGTATTGCCCCTCTTCCAAAATGACTCATGCCTTTACAAATTTTCTATCAGATGGTTATCTGCCATATCTGCTGAAAATGGGCACTGACAGAGATCCTAATATCTCACCAAGTGTCATACCTGCTATTAGAGAACCTTAGCTGTCTTTCGTCATATTGAGTAGGTTTAGTACATTAAAATTTGATATCTATTACAGTAACTAGCTCCAAGCAGGTAGACAGTTAATACTCTGAAAGACCAGGAAGGAAGCAGGTACATTCTCAATGGGGAAGTAAAATTTTTAACAGGTTAGAATTTGAATGTTTCTGGGGAGAGCACTGTAACACATTGCAATGTTGTTCTCTGAGCAAATGAGAGGGAGTGTGAAGCAGGGGGACACTGGGTGACTGCTAATTCCTGAAGAACAGCAAGAATCACCACAGAGGCAGATTGGACCTAATTCACTTATTGACTTGTTTTTTAGCTGTTATCATTCCTGAGGATAAACATGTATTGGAATTATTGTCATCATTAATATCATCATTACCATCATGATAAATTACTTACATGTGACTTAAGAGATCTCAGTCCTTTCTCCTCTCTCCAGAGGGTTATAGGTATACAATGGGAGCAAGTGAGAGCAGGAAAGCAAAACAGCAAAGGCTGGGCAGGAACCTATAAAGCAGGTGTCCAGGGTTTCTCTTTGCTAGTTAAATAAACAAAACTAGCTAAATTCAAAAAAGGGGCAGTAGCTTGGTGGGGTAGCATATGCTTATCATCCCGGAGACACTTCAGCCTGAGGCAGGAAAACTGTAAGTTCAAGGTCAGCCTCTACAACTTAGCGAGACCATCTTAAAATAAAAAAGTAAATAAATAACAAGGGCTGGGAATATAGCTCAGTGGTAGAGCACCCCTGGGTTCAATTCCAGTAAGGAAAAAGATAGGGTGGTGGTGGTTATAGGAAGACTACTAGTGTTTCTTCCCTAGAGTGCTTTCCAGACATGTGGGATGTGGCTGATCCAGGGCATTCTTTCTTCTGTTTCTTTTTGTGTAAGTTTCACTCTTCTCTCTATCTAGATCTTTTTCCTAAACTCATGAGAAAACAGTAGCGCTTCAGGCACAAGAAAGAGATTGGCTTGAACTTTTGGGTTCCACACTAAAAATCTGGAGAAGTTCTTTCCTGGTGTGGCGTAGAATACATTTCTTTTCCTTTTCCCATGAACAAGGACTGAGGTATTCTGAGCAGCCCAAATTGAGTCAGTTGCCCATACTATTATTTTTCAGTTCCAGCTGGGTTTCTGGGTTATGGGAAAACATGGTAGCTCCCAAGAGAACCAGATGAACATGGGGGAGAAGGAGTGCAGCTATCAGAAGAATGAGAGAGCGTAGTAGGAATCCACTACAGAAACTAGTGTCCTCAACACTGGACATGCTTTCACACTTTCACCAGATGTTTTAGTCAACTTTTTCGCTGCTGTGAGTAAAGGACCCAACCAGCACAACTATAGACGAGGAAGAGTTTACTTGAGGGCTCACGGTTTCAGAGATTTTAGTCCATAGAAGGCCAGCCATTCCTCGGGGCTGGAGGTGAGGCAGAACATCTGGAGGAAGAGGGCGACTGAGGGAAACAGCTCACATGATATCAGGAAGCAGAGAGAGACTCCACTCTCCAGATACAAAATATATACACCCCAAAGTCACACCCCAATTCCCACCTCCAGCCACAACCTAGCACTTCAGTTACCACTCAGTTAATCCCTATCAAGGGATTAATTCACTGACTGGGTTAAGACTTTTACAACCCAATCATTTCTCCTCTGAACCTTCTTGCATTGTCTCACATATGAATTTTTGGGGGACACCTCACATCCAAACCATAACACCAGAGAAATAAGAAAAACACACCAACTAAACGATATTGTAAAACAGTCCAGAAGCTGAATAACTGGCTAAACATAAACATAATGTTTGTTGATTTTCAGGAAATGTATTTGATTATTATCACTTTTTTTTTTTTTTTTTTTTAGTTAAGAAAAACTTAAGTATCCAAACCTACTGAAATAAACTTTCCTTGGAAAATTTTCCTAATGCAAATTTTCCTCGATTTTTTTTTCAAACCATTGCTTCTGTATGAAATGTCTTAACTGCCTCTTCACCTTAGCTAACCATCTCTTTGAGATGCAAATTTGGCATCATTTTCCTGTAAGAATTTCTTACTGATTTCTCTGCTTCCTGATTATACAGAATAGTTAGTACTCTTATTGTTTCCTATTCTTTTCTATCTTTTCACCTTCCTGTGTGTGATATCATATGAACGACCTGGATATTTTTGGCTCAGTAGCTCATGTCCTGTCCTTTTAGAAGGCCATGCAGAAACTCAGGTGTGACCCAAATAAAGGAAGTAGGAGATCATATTGATAAAGTCCCATGCATGGCTGAGGAAAGGTGTTCCTCCTTTGCTCACACTTGGCTTTCCAAGCTCACTGCATGCAGGACTGCCCTTTGACCTCCCCAGCGGTGTTTATATGCCTCAGAGACACACAGGGTGGCAGTGTTTTGGTGGGTGGTCTCCTCCCTGGAGCTGATGCTAACATTATTTATTATTACTGAAGCAATAATATTGCTTTTACTGGGATATTCTAAAGAGAAAACAAAAGTTAATCAGTGCATAAGGGAGATTCTTTAAGGAGGTAAATAAGAATTTAACCTTGACTTTTAATGTAGCTTACGTCTTTGTTAATTCACACGCAGTCCCCACATCAGAGCATCCTGAGAGTTCTGCGTTCATGGTGTGAAGGTAGTTTAATGTGGAGCCTAAGAACTCTAGCTCAAAAGCCTTAGGGATTTGAGATAGATAGCCAGCTTGACATTCACACAAGCAAGCAGATCTCTGTGTAAATGTGGTGAGATGTTAGGACAAATTTAAGGGAGAAGCAGAGGATTTTTTGAAAATGTAAGGCAAGGATTTGGGAGGCAGAAAGAGAACAACTGTACAGAAGCCAAGCTCTTAACACTGCTTCATTAATAAATTTACTGACAGGTAAATGTATGAAAGCAAATGCCTTGAATGACACTCATTCAGGGCCAAGTGTGACTGGTGAACTAATGGAATAAGCATAAGCTTTGGTTCTAGAAAGATCTGGGCAGGGATGTTGGCACTGGATTCCCATTTCCTTGCTGGTAAAGAAACGTCTCCCTGACATAATTGTGGGTAATTAAGAGACAGCTGTTTTTCTTTTCTTCTGAAGATATGACAAGCCAATATGCATCTAATTTTTGTATTTTTCTTACAATGAGCAAATTACATGAAAAGACAAAGCAAACATTATCTTGGAGAAAGGTATATACATCATCTAAAAAAAGAGCAAATATTAGCATTGAGATGAATTCTTATCCAAAGGAAAAGCAACTGAAAGGAATTCAGTGTAGAATATGCAGTAAAAAAAAAAGGATTTTTTCCAAAGGAAATTCTTTTCTTAATTTTCCCTTCCTCTTTCTTTCTGTTCTTCCCTCCTTCCTTCTTTTCTTTTCATCTCTCCTTCCTTCCTTTTCTCCTTCTTCCCTTTTTTTTTTTTTTTTTTTTTTTTTTGATACCAGGGATTGAACCCATGGGTGCTTAACCACTGAGCTACATCCTCAGCCTTTTTTTTTTTTTTAAATATTTTATTTAGAGACAGGGTCTCACTGAGTTGCTTAGGGCCTCACTAAGTTGCTGAGGCTGACCTTGAACTCACCATCCTCCTGCCTCAGCCTTAATGACAGGCACTAGTGTGCCCAGCTGCCCACTCCCCTCTTATTTATTCAGGTATCTGTAGCTTTCTCTGTTGCCACAGAATTTCTTTATGACCCTGCATAGACAATCTTCAAAGGTGTTGATTTATAATGAGGTTAAGAAATAACAGGGAGAAGTTAAAAAGTAAATTCATGACAAGTGTTTTTTCCTTTTTGCCCCCAGTACTGGGGACTGAACACCAGGCGTGAACATGCTTGGTGAGCACTGAGCTACATCTCCAGCCCTTTATTTATTTTTAAATTTAGTTTTGAATTGCTGAATGCCTCGGTGAGCCTTATCTTGTGATATTCCTGCCTCAACCTCCAGAGCAGTTGAGGTTACAGGTATGCACCACCACATCTGGAACTGTGAGGTTTTTTTTTTTCTTTGTATAGGGAATTGAACCCAGGGGGTCTTAACCACTCAGTCATATCCCCAGCCCTTTTTTATATTTTATTTTGAGACAGGGTCTCACTAATTTTCTTAAGGCTCAATCAGTTGCTGAGACTGACCTTGAACTCACCATCCTCCTGCCTCAGCCTCCAGCACTGCTGGGATTACAGGGGTGTGCCACCATGCCTGGCCTGTAATAGTTTTTGAAGCAAGGTATACCAGTTTCCAAGCTCAGTTCCTGGTACAGTGCTGACATCTGTAATCACAGTGAGGAGAACAGAGAACTAGGTGCAATACTGGACAGTTTGCATATGTCTTCTCATCAGTTGTCACAACAGTATGAGTAATTTTTTAAAATTCTGTACATAAAAACTTATGTCCCAATTTTAACTCCTGACATTTCCTCAACCAGAAGATATAGTGAATGATCCTAGGTTTCTCTGACTGGTAAAAGCTAATTTCTTTTTTTTTTTTTAATTAATTTTTTAAATTTATCTTTTAATTTTTTACAGACTGCATTTTGATTCATTGTATACAAATGGGGTACATCATTTCATTTCTGTAATCTAACAGTGCTGGGGTCTTGAACCCTGGTGTCGAGGATGGGAGGCAGGCTCTCTACGAGATGGGCTATATTGCTAGCACCATTTCATTTCTATGATTGTGCATGATGTAGATTCATATAATTCGTGTAATCATACATGTACACAGGGTAATGATGTATGACTCATTCCACCATTTTTCATACCCCCCCTCTCATTTCCTTCTACATAATCTAAAGTTCCCCCATTCTTCTCTCACTCCCCACTTCCCCACCCCCATTATACATCATTCTCCACTTATCAGGGAGAACATTTGGTCTTCAGTTTTTTGGGGCTTGGCTTATTTCACTTAGCATGATATTCTCCAATTCCATCCATTTATTTGCAAATGCCATAATATTATTATTCTTTATGGTTGAATAGTATTCCATTGTGTATATATATCAGAGTTAAAAGCTAATTTCTAAAAATTCATATTGGATTTGCTCTTTTTCTTCTCTTTACTACTGTACCATTCTCTGTATTTACTTGAGTTCTCCACCCTGGAGTTTTCTGTATACTTTGCAGGGATAAGGACTGTTGGATTTTGTTTTTATTGTGGGTTTGAAAGTTCCTGTCATTTTCTCCTTGCCATCACACTTCACATGGCCCGCACACCCCTTACTTTCCAACCCATATCCCTCAGTAGCCCTTGTCCCCATCTCAGAGCAAGTACTTTATGCCGATGCAGAATGCAGGGAATATTTTATTGCAGCAAGGAGAAATCACAGGTTAGCTAATGTTGGACTCTTTTGAAGAGATTTGGAGTGTCTTTTATTTCTTGCTTTTAGATCTGGAGCTTTAGAAATTAAACGTGTTTTCTTCTTAAAAATTGAAGATCAATTGTAAAAACATTTTTAGTTTCTAAGACTACCAATATAGTAAATATTGTCAAAGGATAAAGTATTTTGCCTGAAAGTATTTTAACTACTTATGTGAAAAAGGTGCTTCCAAAGTGTTCAATGGCATCATGTATATAAGAAATTCAATATAAAAGAAAAGAGCTTTATGTCTCATTGTGGTTACACCACTATACAAGATTGCTTTAAACTGATAGTGCTTTCCCATTTGCTAATGCAGTAGGTTCTCAATAAATCTATTTGCTTTCTCCATTGTCACCATCTCCTTCTGTACAATCCTTTCTGGGGCACAGAAAACAGAGTTCATAATTAAAGTCTTAAGTATGATCTATTACATCCCTGCTTAAAATCCCTCAATGTCATCCTATTACTCTTAAAGTGTAATGCAGAAGATTTTGCACTGGCTTTCAAGGCAGTACTTTGAAGGCAGTGTTGTTTCTTCCTCCATGGTGGTAGGCATTCTCCAAGAGTCCTGCGCTCTGTCTCTGCTGTGACCAGCGTGGCCAAACTCACAGTTTGGGGTGAAGGGGTATTAGAAAAATAAAGGCTCAAAAACATAGGTTTTGAAGATTAAGCTGGGATCAGGTGGAGCCTACTCTCTGAGGGAGATGCAGATCCAAAGAGTTACGCCAGCAATCTTTATTCATAGATGTCACATTATCAGTTAAAGACTATGCAAGCATTATTCTTCATATTCAGGAAAGTTACAGAAACTAGGACATCCTGTGTAGCTTTTCCCCAGTTGTAATCTACTGTTGCAGAGTGCAATGTTAGGAGCTTTGTGTAGCTCTCAAAAAGTCCATTGTTAGAAGTTACTGTAAAGTGGGCTGGAATAGGAGAATTGGTGAAAACAGTATGGTTGTCTAGCATATGAATTCCTCTATTCCTAAAACCTGAGATCAAGGTCAGAGCTGATAGGACTCTTGCATAGAGCCTCCTCATGCAGGGCATTGCCACAGCAGCTAAGCATCCTGTGCCCTTGCACAGAAACATTCCCAGACATGCCACAGCCATGAGGTCATCAGAGACCCCCAATCTCAGTCACTGCTCTCCACCTGTGTGTGTGTGTGTGTGTGTGTGTGTGTGTGTGTGCATGGGTATGTGTGTGCACTCAGCTATACATATGCATACATATATAATGAAGCCATAGACTATTTTCTAGCCTTTTTTTCATCAGACATTTGAGTTATACTTTGCTGCTTAAAAGTTATTTAACAGGTATAATTTCAGCATCTTAGCAATCTTGTGAGATCAATAATATTTTCAATTATCCTTATTTTATGAATTAGAAAAACGAGGTCTAGAGGTTAAGTTGCTTAATGTCTTTGGTATATGACAAATCTGGAACTCAAACTGAGTTTTATTAGCTTTGTACTCAAGGGTAAATAAGTAGCATGACAAATATTTGTTGACAAATTTGTACTTGTTAATTTCTGTGGGTTTTACCAAAATCAATAAGGTATGCTCCTTGACCTCTGAGATACTTAGTCTGGAGAAGATACAGTAACTCTAGGAAGTAAAGTAGAAATAAATTAGGGCTATAAATCTTGAATAGGGAAGGAAGATGAAAAAACAGATTAGGGGATAATTTTAATACAAATATTGGAGACAACTCAAAGGAAATTTATTTTTATTTAACTTTTAGATAGTATTGTTCTATAAATGATATAAGATATATTTATTTGGTATGGGAAAAACATCAAGATAGCATGAATTAAACTTGATGAAAATTAATAGTGAAAAATGTGACTTGGAAATATAAAACAAAGCCAGAAATAATATGAAAATATGTTTATAATTACTACCTTTTCCATGAGTGAACCATAAATTGGCTTTAAACTTTCTTTTTTGGGGGGGTTACTGTGGATGGAACCCAGGGTCTGGTGCATGTTAAGCAAGTACTCTAGTATTGAGCCACATCTCCGAACCTGGCTTTAAACTTTCTAGAAGCAATTTTAAAGAAAAATTGATCAGTTCCATGCTTCCTAACATCCACAGATACAAAAAAACCCCAGTTGCTCACAAGAAAGGTCACTCCTTTGGAAATCAAGAGCAGAAGTTATTCCTGAAATTTACCATGAAGAGAAAAATGAAATATGATATTCTCCAGGTTCTTGAAAAACATCTTCATGCTTAGTGAGAGTTATCAAAAGATGAATGTGATGGGGTTATTATTAAAAATGGTGTAGCTAAGAGCCATGAGTTACAGGTAGTTCTGTGGAAGGCTGGTACATTTGAGTTTAGGTGCCCAATCTCAATTTTAGGAAGGATTTTAGGAAAAACTGGAAGAACACAGGGGTTCCTTCATGAAAGCAGCACTGAAGTAAGTCAGGAAAGGCAAAGCCAAAACTTTATAAAAGCAGAATGAGGGAGCAATATAAGCAAAGGGGAAGCCTGGATTCTTTGAGAGGGGTCAGGTAAGCAGTTAACCGTGCCAAAGTGCTGGCTTTCTGCACAGTCTGTTCATTAGAAGCACCTGGAAATCTCCATGCCTAGAGATTCTGATTCAATCGGTCTGAGTTGGGACCAGGCATGATTTTTAACAGCTCCCCAGGTGATCCTAAAGTGTCACAGGGATTGGGAACACTGGGCTGACACCTTGCTCCTCATGTGTGGATTGCAGAATGGCACAGGCTACCCCGTCTGGCATTGTGGGTTATGAGCCGTGAAAGGTAAGTTGGGCCAGGTGTGGAAAGTCTTGAATATTGTTCTTAGGAAATTAGCTCCTCAATGCTCCTCAGGGACAGAGATGGGTCATTTAGTCTGACTCCACAGCATAACAATTTTGTCAATTGCTTTTTATAAATTATAACATTTTGCCCTTGAATGCTGTTATATTGACTCAAAATTTTACAACTTGGGTTTTAAATGAGCACCATTCCATTTTTAAATTTTTAATTTTTAAAAATATGGCAAGATGTCATTTGGAAATATACACCTTTTCCTCTGAGGTCACCTTCACAGGTACTGTGTTGTGCTCTATA
Source organism: Sciurus carolinensis (assembly GCF_902686445.1). Lineage (NCBI taxonomy): Eukaryota > Metazoa > Chordata > Mammalia > Rodentia > Sciuridae > Sciurus > Sciurus carolinensis. The sequence goes on along the minus strand of NC_062216.1, from coordinate 40,315,080 downwards.
CCTATAAGTGCTTCTTACTATTTGTTTCCTGTCTCTCCTGCCATGAAAAGGCTTTTGTGTTAGTCCATCAGTATCCTGGTCAGCAACTTTAGTAAATAGGTGGTGAAATTACAGGTAAAACAATTGCATGATTTTTTTGGATTCTTTTAACCATATTTCGAAAAGAAATATGATGTCTAATAATAAATCATTCAGACACAGCAAGAAGTACTCTTGGCAAATTCAGTGAAATCTGTGTCTCCCAAGTTTACTAATGAAAATGAATGGGGCAACTTCCACGTTCCCACAAACTCTCCAAAACCTTTGCTACTTCTCAATAGACAGCAGCTGTAATTGAATAGAATGCTGAGATTGATGTTAGGATTAAAGGTTATGAGCTATGAAGACAGCTGAAAACTTAGACCATAAAATCTATGAAAGAAAGCCCGACCATTGAAATGGAATCTTGTGGGTTCTTTTTTTTTTGTTTCTTGCTTTGTTTATTGTGTGTCCAAGGCTAATTATACTAATTAGATCAGAAGGCATGAATAGAAATTAAAGAAAAAGCCATTCATGAACAAAATAAGAAAGCACCAGAAATTGCTTTGTTAGTTGATAACAGAGGGGAAGGAATGGAAGAGCAGTTTCGTCTTTCACCAAGCCTGTAAATAAATTGTGTGGAAATGGAATTCTTTGAAGGAGAGGTCATATTCTGTGCTCATGCTGTTAACATTATCTTGGTCATTGAATTTGAGGACTAAAGATGAAGCAAAGTAAACTCATAAAGAAATAAAATGTAGTATATAAAGGATCAGGAAGTCCATAAAATAGAAGCAAAATCATCTCTGTGTTGAATATTTGTCAAAAATTTCCAGAGAGATGTCAGCAATCCTACAAGAGTAAGACACTTATTTGCTGAAGCACATCCAAAAGCAATAATAAAAACATCAAGTTGCATAACAAGTGTGTGTGTTATTTCAAGAATTACTCTGTTATGGGCAAAGAAGGGTCTTTACACCATTGTCACACAATGGCATTGTAGCCCAGTTGTAGGGTGTAGCAGAAAGGATTATAGAGAGATGAACTGCAGACTCAGATTCACTGCCTGCTTTTTTTCAGAAAGTTCATTTATATATTCAGTGTTGATTTAGAACCTCCCATGTCTCAGCACTGTTAGATAACTAGCTGGAGGGAATGACGTTAGGATGGAGTAAACTCGAGAAGTTACAGAACCCAGAGAATCCTTTATCCACTTCTTGGATTAAGGAAGTCTCTGGAAAGAAGAAAAGTGAAAGTTTAGAGTATGAGCAAATGACTGAGAGTGTTCAATTAGCATGAAGTGTTTTAGGCAAAGGAGTAACAAATTTAGAAACCCAAAGGCAAGAAAAAGAATAGCAAATTCAATTAGAGTTTACATTTCTAGTGAGAGGGAATTGTGTCAAGAGTCTAGCTAAGAGGCAGGAATGTGCTTGTAAGAACTTTGTTAGCCACATTGAAGAAAACTGGCTTTGTCCTGAAACAGGATCAAAAATAGGTTTTAAATTATCCAAAGTCTGTGACGTGTTTAGAGGTTACTTTTGAAAGACTGTACTGACCACAGTAGAGATAACAAATGGGATGTATAAAGAATCTGCTTTTTACCTTACCATGACTCATAAAATTACTACAGAATATGCAATTAGATTTGAACCTATAATCAGTCAAAGTGAAATAAATTACCCAAATCTGAATTGGTTTTCTTGGATATGTTTTGTAGAAGTAAGTTGGCATGTGAGGTATATCAGAATATAGTAACTTAAAAACTGCCAGTTAGTCACATAGTAAAATCCATACCTTTGTGAATTAATATAGGCTATTGTCCTGAATTTAGCATGATTTTTATTGAAAATCGCAAGTCAATAATACATTCTTAATGAGTGGCCAATGAGTGTGTCAGGTGCTGATCTAAAGACTTGGGACACACCCATGAATATGCCTGCCTGCAAGGAACCTACATTCTCATGGAAAGCACTTATTTTCAATAAATAAAAAATAATGAATATAATAAAATAGCAAATTACATGACGATCAGGTGATAACTGTTTTAGAAAAAGGTAAAATAGAACATGATAAGAGCAACTGGTAGTTTAGGATGAGTTGCAATTTTAAATAGAATGGGCGGATGAAAAGATGTTTAAGTCAAATAGAGAATAGAAGGAGAGTTTGTTGGTCTTGAGTAGTCTTTCGATTTTATTGTGAGGGAAGTAAAGACATAGCTGAGTTAGTTCACATTGAATATAGACTCCTGGGGAATAAGGAAAGAAGCAGCAATAGAGGCAGAAGTAATGGTGGCAGAAGTAAATGAAGTCAGATGTGGAACATGTTTTGAACCCCAGTTAATTAGAATTCTATACTGAATTGAATTCAGGAAACAAGAAAAATGGAGTCAAGGAAGAGCCTCCAGGAATTTTAGCCGGAGCAGTTAAGAAGAATAATATTGTCATCAAATGCCGGTTTTAGGGGAAAGTCAGGAAACTAAGTTTTGGACACCTTGCTTTTGAAATATCTCTTTAGATATCCTAGTAGAGATGTCAAATAGATAATTGAATATATAAAACTTTTGTCAAATATTTATATTTGGAGATATACTTTTGAGAGTTATTGGCAAATGTTGAAAGTCATGCATCTAAGTCAATTGTACATTTACACATAATAAATTGAGTTAAAATGCTATCATTCTATTTGGTCAAGTTGTCTTAAACATTAAAATTACATAAAGTGCCAAATGTTTAGGAATTTTTTTATATAAAATGTTATACCTTGACTTTCTCTTAAATCTTTTTATCTAGTTCCTAACTTTCCTCACATGGAATATTATCCTATTTAAAAAGTTCATCCTAGTGAAAAGAGATTTTCCATATTACACTTAATAGAAAATTGAACCTGATGGGATCTTAAGTCAAAAAATATCTTCTTCATTGAGATTTAAAGATTTTTGAATTTTCATATATGGAACCATGTTTTTATGTCTGCTTAAAATAATGGATTAAGTTTTGGATATGTCATTTGAGATTGAAACGCTTGACATCATTCAGCAAATAGGTAGATGACAAAGGCATTTACTAAAGAAGGAAATTCTGGAGGATATTCAGAGTATTTTCTAGAACTCTTATTCAAGATAAGACAGGATTCAAGAGAGCAGTTGGATTTCAAGCAGTCTGACTCTTGGAAGAGTGTTGCAGGGCTGGGTTAAAAATTTGATCACCAGAGGCAACAGCATGTAGAAGGTACTGACAACCATGGGATTGAATGATTTTATCACACATTTTGTAATCTCTACACAGGGAAGATATTCCAAGATTCACCAAATGAAACTGTCTGTTTCTGTAACCGTACCTTAGAAGAACTGGTTGGTTTGGATTTCATTACTATATTATCTTTTCCATTTGATTTGCTACTGAATGCAGTGTTTTATGCTGCATAATAGTTGATTCTACTGTGACCCCCTTAGTCAATCATGAACTAAGATGGACTACGACTTGCTAATTTGGTTTTAAAAGCCATTTTGATCTGCTCAGATTTAAAGAAAGAACTTGAGATGCTAACACAGACTAAAACAAATATCAGGAACTATCTAAAACACAGAACCAAAGGCCACATATCTCTGATAGTCGATATCTGTTTTTTAAAATAAAGAACATGACTTAGAGGTGAAGAAACCTCAGAAGATCATTTTTCTGCCATTTATGTTTTGATGGCTTGTGTTGTTAGCACCTCCTTTGGGACTGGAGATTAGGAGAGGGTAAGAAGAGGATAAGTGAAAGCTTGCATGTTTTCGTTGTTGTACAGCTTCATTATTTGTTTATGAAGTGCTTGTTATAAAAAAGTCTTTCATTACAGAAATGAAAAAAGAAAGAAAACCTTTTTGTGAATCTGTGACCACTTGTATTAGTCACCTTTGGCTGCAACAGAAACCCTCCAGATTCCTGATCTGCATTATCTGAGGGCTGCTGGGTGGCTACTTTCTGCCAGGCTCTGCATATTTTCTCACTTCAGAATTCTCACTAAAGAAGAAACTCCTATTATGACTGAAAAGAACACACACACACACACACACACACACACACACACACACACACATTTATTACCACAGACATATGCATGCCAGGAGTATTAGGCATGTAATTACCTTTAACCCAAATAAAAACAATTATCTAATTTATAACCCCATTATTAAATGTTTGGTATATAATCTCTCAGACGGTTACCGAAATGTCAAAATGTTCACTATGTCTTTTTTTTTTTATTATTGTACACAAATGGGATACATGTTGTTTCTCTATTTGTACATGGCGTAAAGGCATACCATTTGTGTAATCATAAATTTACATAGGGTAATGTTTGATTCATTCTGTTATTTTTTTCCCTTCCCCCCACCCCTCCCACCCCTCTTTTCCCTCTATACAGTCCTTCCTTCCTCCATTCTTGCCCCCCTCCCTAACCCTAACTCTAACCCTAACACTAACCCGTCCCACCCCCCATTATGTGTCATCATCCACTTATTAGCGAGATCATTCGTCCTTTGGTTTTTTGAGATTGGCTTATCTCACTTAGCATGATATTCTCCAGTTTCATCCATTTGCCTGCAAATGCCATAATTTTATCATTCTTCATGGCAGAGTAATATTCCATTATATATATATATATATATATATATATATATATATATATATATATCACAGTTTCTTTATCCATTCATCAATTGAAGGACATCTAGGTTGGTTCCACAATCTGGCTATTGTGAACTGAGCAGCTATGAACATTGATGTGGCTGTATCTCTGTAATATGCTGATTTTAAATCCTTTGGGTATAGGCCAAGGAGTGGGATAGCTGGGTCAAATGGTGGTTCCATTCCAAGTTTTCTAAGGAGTCTCCATACTGCTTTCCAGAGTGGCTGCACTCATTTGCAACCCCACCAGCAATGTATGAGTGTACCTTTCTCCCTACATCCTCGCCAACACTGTTGTTGCTTGTATTCTTGATAATCGCCATTCTAATTGGGGTGAGATGGAATCTTAGGGTGGTTTTGATTTGCATTTCTCTTATTACTAGAGATGTTGAACATTTTTCCATATGTTTGTTGATTGCTTGTAGATCTTCTTCTGTGAAGTGTCTATTCATTTCCTTAGCCCATTTGTCGATTGGATTACTTGCATTCTTGGTGTAGAGTTTTTCGAGTTCTTTATAGATTCTGGAGATTAGCGCTCTATCTGAAGTATGATTGGCAAAGATTTTCTCCCACTCTGTAGGCTCTTTCTTCGCATTGCTGATAGTTTCCTTTGCTGAGAGAAAGCTTTTTAGTTTGAATCTATCCCAGTTATTAATTCTTGCTTTTATTTCTTGTGCTATGGGAGTCCTGTTGAGGAAGTCTGGTCCTAAGCCGACATGTTGAAGCTCTGGACCTACTTTTTCTTCTATAAGATGCAAGGTGTCTGGTCTGATTCCGAGATCCTTAATCCATTTTGAGTTTAGTTTCGTGCATGGTGAGAGATATGGGTTTAGTTTCATTCTGTAGCATATGGATTTCCAATTCTCCAAGCACCATTTGTTGAAGAGGCTATCTTTTCTCCATTGCATATTTTTGGCCCCTTTCTCCAGTATGAGAAAATTGTATTTATTTGGGTTTGTGTCCGTGTCCTCTATTCTGTACCATTGATCTACCTTTCTATTTTGGTACCAATACCATGCCGTTTTTGTTACTATTGCTTTGTAGTAGAGTTGAAGATCTGGTATTGCGATACCCCCTGCTTCACTCTTTCTGCCAAGGATTGCTTTAGCTATTCTGGGTTTTTTATTCGTCCAGATGAACTTCATAAGTTCTTGCACTATTTCTGTAAGGTACATCATTGGGATTTTAATTGGAATTGCATTGAATCTGTATAGCACTTTTGGTAGTATGGCCATTTTGACAATATTAATTCTGCCTATCCAAGAACATGGGAGATCTTTCCATCTTCTGAGGTTTTCTTTCATTTCTTTCTTTAGTGTTCTGTAGTTCTCATTGTAGAGGTCTTTCACCTCTTTTGTGAGATTGATTCCCAAGTATTTTATTTTTTTTGAAACTATTGTGAATGGGGTAGTTTTCCTGATTTCTCTTTCTGAAGATTCATCGCTTATGTATAGAAATGCCTTAGATTTATGTGCATTGATCTTATATCCCGCTACTTTACTGAATTCACTTATGAGATCTAACAGTTTTCTGGTGGAATTTCCTGGTTCCTCTAAGTATACAATCATATCATCAGCAAACAGGGATAGTTTGAGTTCTTCTTTTCCTATTCGTATCCCTTTAATTTCTTTGGTCTGTCTAATTGCTCTGGCTAGAGTTTCAAGGACAATATTGAATAGAAGTGGTGAAAGAGGGCATCCCTGCCTTGTTCCAGTTTTTAGAGGGAATGCTTTCAGTTTTTCACCATTTAGGATAATATTAGCCATTGGCTTAGCGTAGATGGCCTTTACAATGTTAAGGAATGTTCCCACTATCCCTATTTTTTCTAGTGTTTTGAGCATGAAGGGATGCTGTATTTTATCAAATGCTTTTTCTGCATCTATTGAAATAATCATGTGATTCTTGACTTTGAGTCTATTGATATGGTGAATGACATTTATTGATTTCCTGATGTTGAACCAACCTTGCATCCCTGGGATGAAACCCACTTGATCATGGTGCACTATCTTTTTAATATGTTTTTGTATGTGATTTGCTAAAATTTTGTTTAGAATTTTTGCATCGATGTTCATTAAGGATATTGGTCTGAAATTTTCTTTCCTCGATGTGTTTCTGTCTGGTTTAGGTATCAGGGTAATATTGGCTTCATAGAATGAGTTTGGGAGGGTTCCCTCCTCTTCTATTTTATGGAATACTTTGAGAAGATTGGAATGAGCTCTTCTTTAAAAGTTTTGTAGAATTCGGCTGAGAACCCATCTGGTCCTGGACTTTTCTTTGTTGGTAGGCTTTTGATGACTTCTTCTATTTCATTACTTGAAATTGGTCTATTTAAATTGTGTATGTCCTCCTCCTTCAGTTTAGGCAATTCATATGTCTCTAGAAACCTGTTGATGTCTTCAAAATTTTCTATTTTGTTGGAGTATAGATTTTCAAAATAGCTTCTAATTATGTTTTGTATTTCACTCGTGTCTGTTGTGATATTTCCTTGTTCATTCCGAATTTTAGTGATTTGGGTTTTCTCTCGTCTTCTCTTTGTTAGTTTGGCTAAAGGTTTATCAATTTTGTTTATTTTTTCGAAGAACCAACTATTTATTTTGTCAATTTTTTGTATTGTTTCTTTTGTTTCAATTTCGTTGATTTCAGCTCTCAGTTTAACTATTTCCTGTCTTCTACTACTTTTGGTGTTGGTCTGTTCTTCTTTTTCTAGGGCTTTGAGCTGTAGTGTTAGGTCATTTATTTGTTGAGTTTTACTTCTTTTATTAAATGCGCTCCATGAAATAAATCTTCCTCTAAGTACTGCTTTCATAGTGTCCCAGAGATTTTGATATGATGTTTCTTTGTTCTTGTTTACCTCTAAGAATTTTTTAATTTCCTTCCTAATATCTTTTGTTATCCATTCATCATATAATAGCATATTGTTTAATCTCCAGGTGTTGGAGTAGTTTCTGTTTTTTACTCTTTCATGTATTTCTAACTTCAATCCATTATGATCTGATAGAATACAAGGTAGTGTCTCTATCTTCTTGTATTTGCTGACATTAGCTTTGTGGCATAATATATGGTCTATTTTAGAGAAGGATCCATGTGCTGCTGAGAAGAAAGTGTATTTGCTCTTGGTTGGATAGTATATTCTATAAATGTCTGTTAAGTCTAAATTATTGATTGTGTTATTGAGATCTATGGTTTCTTTGTTCAATTTTTGTTTGGAAGATCTGTCCAGTGGTGAGAGAGGCGTGTTAAAATCACCTAGTATTATTGTGTTATGGTCTATTTGGTTTCTAAAATTGAGAAGGATTTGTTTAACATACATGGATGAGCCACTGTTTGGGGCATAGATGTTTATGATTGTTATATCTTGCTGATTTATGCTTCCCTTAAGCAGTATGAAATGTCCTTCCTTATCCCTTCTGACTAACATTGGCTTGAAGTCCACATTATCTGAAATGAGGATGGATACTCCAGCTTTTTTGCTGAGTCCATGTGCATGGTATGTTTTTCCCCATCCTTTCACCTTTAGTCTATGGGTATCTCTTTCTATGAGGTGAGTCTCTTGCAGGCAACATATTGTTGGATCTTTCTTTTTAATCCAATCTGCCAGTCTATGTCTTTTGATTAATGAATTCAGGCCATTAACATTCAGGGTTATTATTGAGATATGATTTGTATTCCCGGTCATTTGGTTCATATTTAAAATTTTATTTATTTATTTTTTGACACATCTTGGTTCCTACTTTATTTGACATTTCCTTTAGGATAATTCCTCCCTTTGCTGATTTGCTTCTTTGTTTTTCATCTCTTCCTCATGGAGTATTTTGCCAAGAATGTTCTGTAATGCTGACTTTCTTTTTGTAAATTCTTTTAGCTTTTGTTTATCATGGAAAGATTTTATTTCATCGTCAAATTTGAAGGCAAGCTTTGCTGGGTATAAGATTCTTGGTTGGCATCCATTTTCTTTCAGAGCTTGAAAAATGTTGTTCCAGGCCCTTCTAGCTTTTAGGGTCTGGATTGAAAAATCTGCTGATATCCGTATTGGTTTCCCCCTGAATGTAATTTGGTTCTTTTCTCTCACAGCCTTTAAAATTCTGTCTTTATTTTGTATGTTAGGTATTTTCATTATAATGTGTCTTGGTGTGGGTCTATTGTAATTTTCTGTATTTGGAGTCCTATAAGCCTCTTGAACTTGATTTTCCATTTCATTCTTCAGATTTGGGAAATTTTCTGATATTATTTCATTGAATAGATTGTTCATTCCTTTGGTTTGTTTCTCTAAGCCTTCCTCAATCCCAATAATTCTCAAATTTGACCTTTTCATGATATCCCATAGTTCTTGCAGATTCTGTTCATGATTTCTTACCATCTTCTCTGTTTGTTCAACTTTGTTTTCGAGGTTAAATATTTTGTCTTCAATATCTGAAGTTCTGTCTTCCACGTGTTCTATCCTATTGGTTATGCTTTCTATGGAGTTCTTAATTTGGTTTATTGTTTCCTTCATTTCAAGGATTTCTGTTTGTTTTTTTTTTCAATATCTCTAACTCTTTATTGAAATGATCTTTTGCTTCCTGAATTTGCTCTGTTAACTGTTGATTGGTGCGATCATTCAATGCCTGCATTTGCTCTTTCATCTCATCATTCAATGCCTGCATTTGCTCTTTCATCTCATCGTTTGCTTCCCTAATCATTTTAATTATGTACATTCTGAACTCCCTTTCTGTCATTTCTTCTGCCATGCTGTTGTTGGATTCTATTGATGTAACATCTAGATTTGTTTGGGGCATTTTCTTCCCTTGTTTTCTCATATTGTTCAGGAATCAGTGGGTCATTAAGATATTGCAGATTTCCTCTATCGACTTATAATGTCCCTGAAGATTGCTAGTATATCCCCTCTTATCCTTCAGTAGCCTGAAGTCTTGGAGGAAGTTGATAATGCGGAGCTCCACGAAGAAGCTGCCTCTCTAGGGTGGTGACCCTCAGGTGGTGTATATTCCCTGCTAGTGGTCAGAGGTGTCTCCACTTGTTGACCAATGGTCATCCAATGGGGAACTAGGCTGCCGGCTGAGGCAAGGCCTATTTGTGCCTGTGTCTCTGGTTTAACCGTCCCTGTGGGAAAACCTCTCCCGGTAGGGAAGAGTCACTCGGTGGGAACGTCTCGCTGGTCAGTTCCCCTCCTAGAGGTTCCCGTCAATCTACAACTACTGCCTGGGCTGGGCTGTCTTCCTCTGCAACGTTCCCAGGGGTCCAGACCTACCTCCTGGGCCTGGGAGCCTCACCCTTCGCAGGCGTGTCTCCTTAGGCTGCCTCTCCCAGAGAATCTGCCCGCAGTCCTGGAAACTTCTCTCCACCCCTAGGCGTGTCTCTGTGTGGCTCTTCCAGCAAGAAGCCGCCTAGGTCCTGGGACCCTGCTCTACACCTAATGGCCTGGCTATGCGGCCCCTCCTCTGAGCCGCCACCTGGAGCTCCGTACAATAGCTCCGATATCCAGAGACCCGCCACACACCTCCTCCACCGGACAGCAGCCCGGTTTCCTACGTAGTCACTAGGAGTCCAAGCAACTCACTTCGCGTCTCCTCCTCCCGCCAACCTCCCGTAGCCCTAGGCAGTCATTCTAAGTCCAAGTGACCCGCCCTGTTCCTCCTCCTCCTCCTCCTCGGGGTAGCCCCCCGGGTGTTCAGGGGCGGTGGCTCCGAGATCAATTGACCCACCACGCTCCTCCTCCAGGCAGGCCACCGGTGTTCAGGAGCGGTCCCTTTGAGTGCAATCAACTCACCACTCGCCTCCTCCTCTGGCAACCGCCTGTGGCTCTGATGCAGTCACTCCTAGACCAAGTGACCCACCGCGCTTCTCCTCTTCCTCCGGGCAGCCCCCCGGGTGTTCAGAAGCGGTTGTTCTGAGTCCAAACAGCTCGTGATGGAGCTCCTCCTCTGGTAACCGCCTGTGGCTCTGATGCAGTCACTCCTAGACCAAGCGACCCGCCGCGCTTCTCCTCTTCCTCCGGGCAACCCCCCGGTGTTCAGAAGCGATTACTCTGAGTCTAAACAGCTCGCCACGCAGCTCCTCCTCAGGCAGCTGCCCGGAGCCCCAGTGGTTGCTCCGAGTCCAAGCGCTGTGCTGAGCCGCCTCCTCTACGATGATCCCAGTTGTCCGTGTTTACCGCTCCTGTGGGGGGAGGGGTGTCTCGCCGGGCAACTCCACTTCACAAATTCCCTGCATTCCGGGGCTACCGCCCTATCCGGGATGCCTCCCCAACGGGAGAGACTCACCCGGTGGCTTTGAGTTGGTCCCAAGTCTCTCACTATCTCCTCTTTTGAATTCTGCGTCCTGGAGCAACGTGAAATGCAGCCGCCCTCTAGGCCGCCATCTTGAAACTCCCACACTATGTCTTTAAAAACTAGACTCTCACTTTATATTTTACTATGTGCTCTTGCCATTTAGCCATATACCTTGGGGAAATTTTACAAATTAATGCATTCCCCTTATTTTGTTTTTCCTAAAAAGTTCAACTTTTGCTCCTAAAAATACATTGATTTTATTCCAACTTAGACTTAGTCATTATATATTTACCATTTTACATAGTTTGAGGGTCTCAGTGCTCTTTCTTAATCTCAAGTATCTTCTCTGGATGTCACCTCTAGTAGCTCACTATGAAGGCAAGTACCATGCATAAGCTTTTATGTGGTGACTCTGACAACAGCTTCAAAACTCACTCCAGACAGGCTGAACCTACAATTTATCAACCACCTAGGGACATTTCTTAACAGTGGAAAGGGCTTATCCTAATTATTAATGCTTAAACTAAACTGTTCAAATCAAGTATTGTTTCACTCTATTTCCAGTGGCAGTCCATTTGTTTTGTTTTGTTTTTTTGGGTCCTAAATTTCTTTCCTACTTTCCCCCACAGTATTTTGCCACCTACGAAGATAAATGAAAAGAGAAGAGTTTTCCTCATTTTATTAAATGCCCTTTAAAATGTATGTGTGATTGGAATCATAAAGATTATCAATCAACTCTTTCATATTTCATTTCTGTGAGATTGATCTACTCTGACCTACTCCATGCTGTATCTTTTGGTTCAGTTTAGTACCTATACTTCATTACACACTTGAATAGCTATTTAATCTTGCACAAACACCCATATGGTGAGGTTTGAAACCTGGCACAAGAGATAAAGGCAAAGTAATTACTATCCACACTTAACATTTTATCTTCTTGCCATTTAAAAGCTTTTTATAGAAGTGCTGATAACCTGGGTGATTAAATGGCTAGGTTCTTCATTCTTCTGATGTGTTTTTATGGTCTGGAATCAACAAAAACTTAGGTTTTAAAAAGGTATGGTTGCAATCTTATCTGAAACCTAAAGATAGTTTATTATGCTTGCAAAAAATGAATGTATGAAAAATATGAAGTAATATTGTAGATGGAGTGCTTTGTTTCATTAAATATAGACTCTGCTCACAAAATGGATATGGAAAAGTGAAGCATGAAGTGTTGAAAATGACTGAGGATGTCACAATAATCCCTCCTTATTGACTTCTTGATGAAATTATTATACTAAAGTAGCTTCAAAGCATCCTCTTTAATACTTTTGGACTACTGTTGAATGGCCATCAGAAGTTTAATATTACAGTGGAAAGTGTATTAAGTATGGAGGGAGAGTATCCCTGTCAATCCTGACATTGATCAGCTCTGTGACCTTGGAAATAAAAATATAATCACGTTCCCGATGTCTCCGGCATGCTCCTCTGTGTATGCTGTGAATCCTCAGAACAGTCATATCAAGCAGGAACTAAATGTAACAGAGGGGGCTTTGGTTACTGACAAGTTGGCTGACTGACCTGTGCTTCCCCCTCTCCCACCCCAATCCTAGAGGTGCCGCAAAGGTCAGAGGGAGGGAGATGAATATGTCAAGCTTATATAACAATTATGGAAACCTCCTGGGCAGAAGGCGAGATTTTGGCTGAGGAAATGGCAGTTCTGTGTGGGAGAGGACCTGCCATCACAGACAAAAGAGAATGGAGGAAAGCTTCCAGAATCAGTCTGCTCTGTTGCCACTTCCAGGGCAGGAAAATAGCAGCAAGCTCACAGTCATGGCTGTGCTGTGGCGTTGGAGCTGTGCTGGGAACCAGCTGGCGTGGAGAGAGGGGAGAGCGGGGAGCTGACAGGCTGCCACCTTAACTTTCCGTCCTCCTGTTAGAAGTTCCTCCGGGCTCATCCCACCCCTTCATACCCAGAGGGCTAGAAGATTACAGTTGTGAACTGCAAAGCAGAGTGAGAGCTAAACTAGATAATGTGCTTCTCACATTTGGTTATGCATGCTACTTGTACCCAAGGGTAGAGAAAGCATCAATTTTACTGAAAGAGGGAGGAAGGGGTAAAAATACACTGGTACAAAATTTAAAATATTGTTTTTTAAGCTATAGAAAAAAATATTGGTAATTTAATTTTCTTAAAAAAGAGGTTGCAAAAATGTGCATACATAAACACCTATGAGTACGTAGAAAAAGACTGGAAATTCTATTTCAAATTGCTAATTTTCATAACCTCAGGAAGGGCTTTTGTCAAACTTGCATGTTTTCCTTTAGAAAATTCTCTCTTAGGTGCTTTTGTTGAACTGTGTATGTGTCACTTTAGAATTTTTTTTTTTTTTTTTTTTTTGTACAAGGGATTGAACTCATGGGCACTCAACCACTGAGCCACACCACCAGCCCTATTTTGTATTTTCTTTAAAGATAGAGTCTAACTGAGTTGCTTAGCGCCTAACTTTAGCTGAGGCTGTCTTTGAACTCTCCATCCTCCTGTCTCAGCCTCCCAAGCTGCTGGGATTAGAGGCAAGTGCCACTATGCCTGGTCTAGAATATTTTTAGAAAGCATAAAAATTTCAATTTCCACTTTATTTTTTAACAGCTTTATTGAGATATAATTCACATATAATAGAATTTATCCCTTTAAAGTATAAAATCCAATTTTTTTTTAGTATATTCAGAGTTATGAAACCACCACCATAAATCAGCTTAGAACATTTCGTCACCCCCAAAACAAAGCCAGTACCCTTTGCCCATCCTCTCCCTATCCGTCTGTTCTTCTCAATCCTCGGCAACTAATCTACTTTCTGTGTATAGATTTGTCTATTCTGAGCATTTCATATAAACAGAATCATACAATATATGGTTCCTTGCAACTGGCTTCTTTTACTCGACATTTTCTTTTCAAAATTCATCCATGCTGTAGCATCTAATGGCACTTCATTCTTTTTTTATGGATAAACAATATTCCACTGTGCGGATGCATGACATTTTGTTCATCCATAACTCATTCAATGGGCATTTGGGTTGGTTTTGCTTCTGGCTGTCATGAGTAGTGCTGCTATGAGCATTTGTACATAAATTTTTGTGTGGCCATATGTTTTCATTTCTCTTGGGTAAATACTTCAGAGTGGAATTTCTGGGTCAATGGTAACTCTATATTTAGCGATTTGAGGGATTGCTAGATTGTTTTCCAAAGCAGCTGTGGAATTTTATATTCCCACCTGCAATATGTGAAGATTCCAATTTCTCCACATCCTCTCCAATGCTTGTTATCTCTCTCTTTGTTTATAGTCATCCTAGTGGATGCAGAGTGGTATTTCATTGTGGTTTTGATTTGCATTCCCCTGCTAACTAATGGTTTCATTTTAACTTTAATTGAACTTGGACATAATATTTGGTATAGTGAAAAATTCACTATAAAGTTTGAGATTAAATCTTGATACACTGAAAAAAAATTTGAATTTGAGATAGGATGCTCAGGGTCATCACCCATGTCCCTGGATATGTGTGTTTAATCTTCACCATTGGGTCGCTGCTGTGGAAAAGTGTGAGACACACAAGCATGTGAATGCCAATGTCAACATAGTGTTTCACCCACACTCTCACCAAATGTATGTCTTTTCTACGTCAAACTATTTTCCTGATTGTGCTAAGGAAATACTTTACTCAAGCTCTTTCCTCAAATTGGAATATCCTTACCCCATTTCCAGGGACTGGTATATCCTTTGAGCTGGAAGAAAGGATTTTTGCAAAGATTGACATCCTCCAAGCAGGCCCCTGATCATTTTTTTTTTTCAGAATTCTGATAAAAGTTTACCTCTGTCCTGAATAGTACCTAATCATTTTTTTTTTTTAATTTTAAATCACAGGTTGTTTTTATTTGCTTCGTGTCTCTGATCAAATTTCATTGCCCATGAGAGAGTTTGACTCTTGGAGCTCAATGGCAGCAGACTGGGCATTTGTTTGTTTCCATTTTGTGCCCTTTACAACACAGAGCTGTGCATACTGGCTGAACAAATGACTGAAAGGTACAGTGGTCCATTTTCAGTTTCTGATAAATGTCATTTAAGGCAGTGGATAACCCTAAAATACATATTAAAATATATGGTAATGTGATGAATTTTTTTTTCCTAAAATGACCTTGCAAGGTGTTCACACTTAGCTGTCACACCAATGCTGACATTTTTCTTCTTTATGACCTTAAAACTTTATGTCTGTAGCTTTAATAAATATGAACATTAAGACAAGGGGAAGAGGCTGTTTCTATTTCTGCTAGCAAGAAGCAGAAAGATGTGTAGACCTAGGGTACTCCCATGTCTGTGTCACTCCTATGAGGAAGGGCCTCGTTGTCCTGGGCTGTGCCGTGCTTTCTCTTTTTCCTCTTTCAGTGGTAACCAGGTTTCATCCATGAAACTGGAAGCTTCTTTGCATGTTGGATGCATGACCCCCTAGACCTGAAGAAGGAAATCTTAGGTTTCTTCTTTTTTAAAAACAAAAACATTTACTTTCTCAGGTCTTTCACTTCTCTGTTTTCTCCTCCTTTCTTGTTTCCTAATACGAATCTAAGCAGGTGATAAGGTTTAGATATGAGCTATCCCCCAAAAGCTCCTATTAATGCAGAATATTCAGAGGTAAAATGATTAGATTATGAAAGCTGTTTCCTAATCGTTCCATCCTAGTTTAAATGGATTGGATGGTGGTAACTGTAGGCAGGTAGGATGTGTTTGGAGGAGGTGGGTCACTGGGGAGTGCCCTGGAAGGGTGCATCTTCCCCACAATCCCTTTCTCCCCTCTCTTTCTACTTCCTGGCCGCACCATGATCTGAGCAGTTTTCCTCTGCTGGTTCCTTCACCTGTGATGCTTGCTGCCTCATCTTGGGCCCAGAGCAAAGGAGTCAGCAGTCTGTGGACTAAACCTCTAACACCATGAGCCAAAATAAGCTTTCCCTCCTCTAAGCTGTTTTTGTCAGGTATTTGGGTCACAGCAACACTAAAGCTGACCAAAACAGCAGGCTTCCTGGGCTCAGTGGCCTAGTCTGGGGTGTGTTCAGTATTGACAGAGGGACTGCTGACCTTGACATTCTCCTCACACTGTGTGTCCAATGGTTCAAATCCATCCTCCACAAGGGTCCTGTGACTGAAACAACCATAGAATTCAAAGGTATTCTGGACAGTGGCAATCTTCTAGGACACATCACGCTTTTCCTGGAATGTCCTTTTACTAATTTAATTTTATAAATTTATAATCTTAGTTTTGTAGGTCCTCATTAGAAAATTCACTCAAGACTCTGTGTTTAGGGAAACAAGAACTTCTGCACCATCGAAACAGGAGCCACCATGTATTAAACACATTTTCTCCAACAGAAGTAACTTGGGTTTATTTAATGGAGGTTTCCTTATCACTTTTGTTTGGGATCATCCTAGCCAAATTTTGGATCTAATCTTGACAATAAATTATATCCTAGATACTGAATCCTGCAATTTAGGAAAATGATTCTACCTCTGCAGTCAAAATTCTTGTTTAGGTCTTTCAACATCATTATTAAATTTATCTACTTTCCATCTTCTTTATTATTGGCACTTTTCCTACTGAGAACTTCATTTTCCTTGTCTCACCCTTTTTGGGTGTAATTTACATCTTCTATTAATTATCCCGAGGCTAATTTATCTTGGGGTTTCTAGGCTTGCTGTCTGCCAGATCCATTTTTGCATGTTCTTTTGCACTCTTTGTGAATTTATCTAAATTTGAGCCCTTCCATCATCCCTCTTTCTATCACAAACATCAAATGAGAGTAGACATATTCATCTGCTCTTTTATTAATGCCAGGAATTTGTCTCTAATTTGTTTTAACACTTTTAAAATAACTTTTCATTTTTGTGGTGTAGTTTAAGTTCTCATGAAATCCTTTAGTAAATAGAAACTGAATTTTGTTTCTTGCATCCCTCTTCTACCTCTTAGTTATAATCTTTGGTACTTTAAAGCGGTATTTCTATTGGATTAGTAAACAATGACACAAAATGGGCTGTAATGACCCATAGGAGGATTTATTTTTCACCATCTTTCATTTCCAAGGAGGCTTTAACCACCGTTTTCTAAAAATCAATCATTTTGCTTCTCTGATCCTCTCAAACATTCTTTTTGTTTCTTCCAAGCAAATATCACTGGATCCAAGCAAGGGCTAGTATTTATTGCTTCCATTTTACATGGCCAACTCCTGATAAACATCAACCATCAGGGTAATTTCTCAGAAGAAATAAAGACATCTGCCTCTTCTACTCTTGCCCCATAGGAATGTTTACTTCCTGGTGGTCTCTTTTTAAGGGTTGCCAGATTTTGCAAATAAAAGCAAAGAATACTCAGTTCAGTTATTTAATATCAGATTAAATAATATTTGTTAAAGTTAGTATTTCCCAAGTATTATATGATTTTCTAAAATTCATATTTCACTAGGCATTCTGTATTTACTTTGGCAAACTACCTCTTTATCCCTCATCTCTATAACTTGAGACCCAATATGGGGAACATCACAATACTGCCCTTAAGGTATGATTAGAACCTGGGTGATTTCCTATCAGATAATCTCGGTACAATTTAGTACCGAATATTCTCTAATCCTGGGGATCTTGTTACAAAGTACCACAAACTGGGTGGCCCAGAAAAGCAGAAATTTTTTAGTTCGCAATTCTGTTGTCTGAAAGTTCAAGTTCAAGGTGTCAACAGGGTCATGTTCCCTGAAATTGCTAGGGATGAACTCATTCCAGGTCTCTCCCTTAGCCTCCAGGAGAACTGAACTGAGGTAGCATAACTTCAGCCTTCCCAGGGAGCTGTCCTTGAGTCTATGTGTGCCTCTTATATTGTCCCCTTTCCTTTCTTTTTAAATAATTCAGTCATATTGGATTAGGGGTCCACTTTTGTCCAGTTTGATGTCATTTTAACATGCCTACCATGATCCTGTTTCCAAATAAGCTCACATTCTGAGATACTGGAGTTAGGATTTCAATACATCTTTTCAGGGACTTAATTCAATCTATAAAAGATATGGAGGGACTTTTTTGAAGTTCAATTTCACATTAATTACACTGATGCAGCAGAGTAACACCAGAACTTAATAAATTTACATTGTTAAAAGTTTAAGTATATAGGGACTTCTTTGGGTAGGATAAAAACCTGTTGTTGAAACTTGGAATACCTTAGTCAACAATAGGAAATTGTAACTGTGCAAAAATATAGGTCAGAGAAGTTATAGTGATATGGGAATTATTCATAGTACATTAAACAAATAAAATATTTTCTGCTATCTCAGTTGTGTGCTGAACACATGTGTTCAAGCAAACAATCTACATTATATGCACTTACAGTCCATAAGAAAAATAAAAACTGTTAAGTATTCAAATGATCAATTTATTATAACTATAACTGATGTAGTAAAAAAACAAACTGTGATATAAAAATATGTACATGGGAAAATTAGTAATTAAATAATCTCAGGTATTTTTATAATAAAAACTAGAGGTATTTCCATTTTGGAAAGAACATATTAGTAGAGCACAAATTTATTTGTGTAAAAAATAAATGATGGACCTATGATTTATTTAAAAAGTAAATAATGGTTATAAGTCATCTGGCAAGGCTTGGGTATAATATATTCATTTAAAATATTAATTACTTAGGCATTCTTTTAATAACTTCCCTAGGCACTTAGCATAAAATCTAAATCCTTGCCTGTATATTCTTTCTAGTTCCTGTTTTCATCTTCAACCTAATCTCCTATCATAATCCTTCTACTCTCTAATAATTTGCTAATCTCCAGCCACATTGGTTTTCTTTTCTTTTTTTTTTTTTTCTTCTTCTTCTATTTACCAAGCTTGTTCTGGCCTCAGGATCTTTGCATTTACTGTTCACTCTGCATACAAAGCTGCCCCCCCAGATCTTGTACAGAGGAATTTTCTGCTTGTCATTGAGAGGACTCCCATGACAACTGAGATAGCTCTTTATACTAGGTCAGTTTCCTTTGTATTGCATTTCTTGCTGGTCTTGCAGAACTTTAAGTTTCTGAAATCATCTAGTTTAAAAAATCTGTTTATATACTCTCTGTCACTCCCCAACAGAATGGTAGCTCTATGACAGCTAGCACTGGGATGTAATTAACTGGAGCAGATGGGGGGACACCTTTTCCAAAATAGTTCGCCTATTCAACCAATTTAGGTATTTTGCTGACAATCTGATATCTGTTCAAGGACTGTTGGGAAGAAAGGTTGTAAGAGGAAAGTCTGTAAAAGTAAAAATAGAAATAGGCTAAGAAGATAGAGCAGTGACTTGGACCTCCCTTATAATTTTGTTTAGTCAATAAATGGAGGAAGAGAGGAAGGAAAATACTGATAAGGGCAGTAAGTTCAGTATTTTCTTCTCGAAACTGCTCTCCCCACCCCATTCCCAATCATTTTAGAACCCTCAGGCTTCCTCTGTTTAAAAGCTTCCTGCCTCTAAAAGACAAGTCTATAGAGAGAGCCTACAACATCCTTTTCTGTGATAAACAAGTCTCTATTCTGCTGTAAGAATTAATCCTAAAAATAATATTTCTGTTTAAGAGTTAGGACAGCATTTATTTCAAGTTATTATTTTGGTCTAATTCATAAACTCCTTGCTCAGGAGATTTCTTGTCAATCAAGTAAAGATCAGAGAAGTTTTGCAAGATGTAGAGAGAAGTTTGTGCGCATGCTGTGTTTACAGCTTGACTAATGCGGCATGCACACATCCCCAGAAACTCTTTGATTTCTTTCCCTTTTCCTTACTCACAGAAACTTAAATATTTAATGAGTGAGATTCTGTTCAGATAAAAGTGGCTCAGTGCCAACTCTGGGTTAGTACCCTGCCTGAGGACATGAACAAACTTACAAACTATGGAGAGTTATGAGTATACACTGTTGTCAGTATCAGCTGTAATAATCAATGGGCTTTCTGTTTTATTCTAGTACTTAAACCAGCATCTGCTATATCCTCATAATAAAAATGAATGGGTTTTTCCGACTGTATTTTATTATCTATTCAGCTTTGTGTTTGAAGATCAATATTGTTGCACACTTGATTGCATTTCATCATTACTAGTCAGTTTTCCCCGTGGGCTCTTTTTAATTTGCTGAAATTAGCTGCAATCAGAGCTTCTTATTCTTGTCTATAAAGCTCGCATTTAAATTAAAAATGAATTCTTCTCCAAAAATAGTTTACTGCTTCTGGCTGTGTTCTACTCACTATCAAAACACACACACACACACACACACACACACGCGCGCGCGCGCGCGCGCACGTACACAGACACACAGAGGAAAAAACTCAGGCAAACAAACCAACAAAATGAGAAAAGTAGATCATCATACATTTCATAAACTTATGGCTATTATACATGAGAATGTGCAAAAGTTGGGTAAATGGAGATTTACAAGCCCCAATTCAATTAGATTCTAATATTGCTGCAGGAGCAATCTCTATTGTATTCATCTGTTGATGACATCTTGTCTTCCTTTTATTTATCTTCAAAAATGTGAAAAAAAGATAGATCTAGTTTTTAATGTCTTTTAATTTTGGGCCACACATCATTTAGATAGATTATTTTAGACGATTTCAATTTCCAAACTTAAAATAGTCCCTGCATCTTAGTAGTATAGACTTGTCTCTTTGCTACTAAACAGGTTTTTTGATCAGATCATTGTCTAACCAATTATGGTCTGTTTATGTTTAAAATTTACATTGGAAATATTTGACTTTTCAGCACTTAATCTGTATGAAGGTATTTGACAAGATGCCTTGCCCATGGCTATATATAACTCAATTATAAACACTCACATGACACTAGAACGTATTTCTTATTATTTAAATTGAATTCTGGAAAAAAATGTGTAAATTTTATGTACTTTTCAATATACCTATTAACCTTTGTTTATGAATAAGAGAAAATAAATGTCAACTTTAAAGAATAGTCTTTTACAAGGAAGAAAAACAGTGTTACAAGAGAAAACCAAGTATAAGCTCAATGAGGGGACTCACTACCATAAATAATATAATGAGAGCAAATCATATTCATTACTATTTTGTGTCTTCTTCATTTTTCTTTTCAACTTTAATCACAAGCATAAATTGTAGTTATACCAGTTTTAATAATACTTTTAAAAGCATTTATCAAAAATATGGCATCAACTATTCTTTTTAGGAAAGATCCTTGAAATGATAAATTAGAATACCCATGAGACAGATAGTCGTAGAATGAGGTGACATGCAACTCATCCAGAATCCCTTTTAGAAAGTTCTTTTACTGTTGACACTTACTTAGCCATCACCCTAGAGTACCTTTTGGTGTGATGATGTCTAGTCACAGATGGTTATAATCATTAAGAGATGCTACTCCTGGTTCTTAAATTGCCATCTATTCTGATGGCTCTTATTTCCATACATGTGGTTAACATAATCATACCAAAATGCAGAGATCCTAATATTCACATGTAAAGCAATTGTTTAACAATAATCATTGCTTACATTTATTGTGCACTTACTATGAGATAAACATTACTTGAGTTCATTTATTTTCTTCAACTACTCTGTGTGATAGGGACTTCCATGCAGAATTTGATGAACACAGGGTGGTTACGTTAACTTTGTCTTGGATTATATGGAGAAATACTGAAATTTGAAATCAGACAGACTGAATAGAGCCAGTAGGTTTAAACACTAGGCTACTCCTGTATAAACTGATGACTAAATGAAATATGCTTATACCATTTGCTTAGCTGAATATCATGATGCCTTACTCATGGTAGATGTTACATAAATATTTGCTGAATGTATGAAGAGAATGGAAAAAATTTAAATGTAAAATTTTATATAGGGGAAAGCCATTAGGATTGATTTTACACCCAAATTTGAATCT